>NC_041386.1:703820834-703832906 GCF_002162155.2 Triticum dicoccoides | reverse complement strand
GGGGGGGGGTTGTAGGGTTAATTTAGGGGTTTCATATATTGTGTTAGCTAGTTAATAGAGAGAAGTGTCCTCTCTTATATCCGTGCTTGGTCGACGCTACGTATAGAGAGGACTCGACATGCTCGCTAGCTAGTAAGCAAATGAAGGGAACTCTTAAGTACATAAGATCATCATGAACATATACACAAAGAAGTGATCGACCTCTCCTTCTCCGAGAGATTGGTCGAACAACATGTTTTCGTATATCTTCCGGCGCTACTGGTTACATATATATATACAATGTGTAAGATCTCTTACAATACCCTAACATATGAACTCAACTTCCACATGCATGGTGGTATTCTCCGGCTTTATTGATGACGTGGTCAAGAAAGAATCCAGCCAATTCCTCTTAAATTGCTCGCTTGCGATCTTGTGGTAGGAGTTCATCCCGCATCAGCCACATCTAATTTCAAGAAGGGGGTCAATACATATATATGAATGAAACTGAACAAAAATGATGGTAATAAAATAAACGTGTGACTATTTTTGCTTACGCACTTCATATTGTCTGTTAGAGTAGCCCCGCCTATTCTTGGCCGTCGCCTTGTAGATGAACTCGCAGGCGTAGTATCCACAGTAATTATTCCCGGCTTCCTGCCACAAGCACTTTACGAGAAATAGAGGTCAATCAAAGTGATAATGAAGCATTATAAATGGCATTGATGGAAGTAGTTAGAATCAACGGGAGATGCACGGAACTAGCTAGCTAGTAGTACCTACTTTCAGGTATTTCCATCGCAGATCCCGCGGCAGTCCCGAAACTTATGCGGTGAATACTTTGCAAACCCTGCGAGACAAAAAAAACAATTACTTGATATCATGAAAGGAACAAAGTTGCTGATATGGTGCGATAATGATCGATTCAACTTACTTGTCGAGCATTTTAGACATGTCCGCATAGTCCTCGGGGTCTTTTCGTCTCGAGTCTAAGACGTTTGCTAGTCCCCGCTCAAGCTTAATCTCTAGGAGAATATAGTGGAAACTGCGCACACATGCATAACTCATACATTAATTACTATAACCTCGAGTAATAATTAAGGGAAACCGAATATGCATAAGAAAGTAACACTCACTGGAAGTTGTAAGGAAAGAGTATTGTATCTTTGTTTTGATTTATTACCAACGATCATAGCAAGTTGTCCTCGGTTTCTTTGGGATGAAATGTAACCCTAAATTGATCTATGAGGTTTGTGTTAATGAACCCAATATCATACATTTCAGCTTTTCTGGATTCAACGATCTTCAATCTGCATAATATAGTGAGGATAATTATATATACATGTAATGAAAGAGCTGAGCTATATATAGAGACTTAATGACAGAAGAAGTACTTACAGACAATAGCAAGTGACCTTTAATTTACCGAGGACCTTTTGATTGAAAAACTGGAAGAACTCCTCAAATGGAACAGACAACTGCTCAATTCCAAGGAGGTCGTGCTGATCCTCTTTAACTTTCAGCGTCAAAGTATCGTTTTTTTCTTCCCTGCAAACTTTCTGCAGGTTTCCATGCACCAATCATGGAATCTTCGCATCATCATTGTTAGGGTAGTTCCATCTTTGACGAGAGGCTTCCCATACTCGTATTTGAATACGTCCACCTTCATTATATCAAAATGTGCTTTGTCTTCGTGCATGTAATCTGCAGGATTGGTACCGGGCAAGATCCCCGAATGATTAGCGACGATATCGCTAGACACCTTGAGCGGGGGGCACGATTGGTTCGCTTGTTCGCCGAGCTGAAGAATTTTTTTCCCACTTCTTTGTTCTATATTCTTTCTGGCGCTGGAGAAGTTGACGTTGAATGGGTGAAGTCAAAGTCCATGAAACGTTTTGGCTAGGGCTTCAGCTGCGTGCATGGAACTTCAAGCCATGGACTGATTTCCACATTCTGTCTATTTCAAGGCTGGTGGATCTTGGCACGCTGGTAATTCTTGTTCAGCAGTTAGGCCAATCCAACAACTACGGCATATCGTTTGAAGGTACTACACGCATATCCTATCGCCACTGAACTCGTAATCATTTTCGGCAATCTGTCACTTGATTTTTGAAACTAACATGTATAACTGTTTCTACTATATGGCACAGGGAACTTGAATTACTCGGCCCGACAAGAAGCACTCTGTACTGCAAAGCAACTGTCCTCTGATCCTGGGAGGAAGACTATAGATTACTGTGCAAAGGGTGCAGAGTTATTGGCGTTTAATTTCCTCTTCACCCCGTCGGAAAATCGTGTTTCTGGTGCTTACTTTTCTTGGTTCCTTCAGTCAAACCCTTTTGCTGTGCCATTTGGGTAAGGAAAACGATGCCCATGTAAGACGTGCAGTGTCTACTCAAAGCAGAGACCCGGATGAGAAATTAAGTGCTTCAGAGACAAGTGTTTTTTCCAACACCGGAAAAGTTGACTTTGAATGGCTTAGGTCCGGTCCATGAAAAGTTGTGGCTCACGTGTGGTTGAAAAGTAATTATCATTGTCTCGCTGCCTAATTTTGGATTTTTTCCACATGAGTAGCTTTTATGCACTAGCTCTTGTAAGTGTCGAGTACAAATTGGCATGCCTACGTTGTACATTTGCATGGTTGCGAGTTAACTTTGAAATTATCTCTGTACAGCCTTAGGATATATGCCTTATTCTGAGTTCTCTTTCTGGGATTCGCAAGAACATTACAGATATGGCAAGCATCGCAGAATCTATTACATCTAAGACTGGCTCCCGTCAAAAAATAAAAAAACACGGAGTATCCACATATAAGAGGGGTGATATCCACAGCGGTATGGTAGTTTTGTGTAAGAAAGCAAAATTGCATGACTCGCGGTTATGGTAGTTGACATCATTTCTCACGAGGTTCTCCATTCAGCATCACACTTGCTTCATTGACTTAACTGTTGCCTACACTGCGGAAGTTAGTGATCAAGCTCTCTGTTTTTTCCCCTCTCCATAACTTATAGTATCTCTTCCTGCCTCACTATATATAGCAAAGATCTTTGCAGTTCACGCCAGTTTTTATGGCTTTTGTCAGAATGTTGCTATGTATGTGAGCTGCTACATTCCACAAAAGCTAATGTTGTGCGAGTAACATGCACGTGAGAGATTAGAGTAAACTGATATGTGAGTTAAACAATACAGCGGCTGCAAGATGAGGCACTCAGCTAAATTCGAGTAAACTTTTGTTGAGCCAGTCTTCCGGTGGCGGGAGCAAATCCTACTCAAGTTGGTTGCTGCAAGGCGTTTTTGTGCCAGATCCTTAGGATTTGCCAAGTTTAATCTGAACAAATGTTTCGTCTTTTGAACAGGAGTATTAGGTTATTGTACATGAAACGAGGTGCAACATTTGTGACATTGCTCTGCAGATATGATTGACTGATTTTCGAGGGCCATGCCGCTACCGCAACCATGTGGGTTTTACCTAGACCGGACGCACAGAGTGGGGGGCTTGGGGCCACCTCCTGGGAAGGCGGACCGGCGGCAGGCTGATGCTGTGGCGGCTGGTTTGTCAGAAACTTAGGGGAATGATTCAGTGAAACCGTGAGATTTTTATGTATATCTTTTTTCATGTTTCTGACATATGGATCCAGGCTTGGTATGGTAATTGTGGAAAAAAACTGTTATTAGTACATGGTCAACGATTGGTTAACTGATAGTGGTGGCATATGTTTATCTTCAGCAATAGTCTGCAGATTGAATCAGATTGCAGTTACGCGGCGGATTCTATCAATCTTGATGACGGCTACCTGGACCAGATGTTGCCACAATAGCAGAATGCGAAGAATTAATGTGGGATTTTGCTCAACTTAATTTCAGACATTGCTTCCTTGAAGCGAATGTTGCAGCCTATATGTGGACTAGCTAAACATTCTTATAGTTCTAGATCTCCTAGCTTTTGGGATGTGTCTATCCTTGATTTTATTTGTTACCTGCATGTTAATGACATATCTATTATGTGAGGAATAAAGTCATTTTGCTATAAATAATTGTTTATTTGGAGAAAGATCTCAGTGGCATATTTGGAAAAAGGAAATTTGAAGTCCATATGGGCATACAAGCCTCGGTGGCAAATATGCAATTTACTCCCACTCACTCCATGGATCATGGTAATCATTATTGCGCGTCCATCTGCATTCATTAATCTACGAGTAAATAGCATAAAACTACCACAATTCAAGGTAGGTTTCAACAACGACCATTTATTTTTACAAAACACCACAATATCATGGGTAATACCTCTAGAAAACCTACAAGATTATGTTAGACACCAGTTTGGTGGAAATTGCTTTCGGAGGCAGAGCTCCATGGAGGCCTCCAAATGCAAAATTCAAAATTCATATTTTTACATTTCAAACAATTATAAAAAAATATGGATATAGATGAAGGCATAATGCACAAGTGTGTAAATTGTAAGGACACAATACATTAAAATGAGGGTTGCAAATTTTTTTGGGGGCTTTTTAACACATGATACTATTCATCTGACATATCATGAATTTGTCTTTTTGTACATGTCGCATTTCAACTTATTTCATCCTAAAAATTTATGCACATACACCTCACATCCTTATTTACTTGTACAAAATGTTTTAGATTTTGTTGAAACTGAAAAATTTGGATTTTGAATTTCTAAAAAATTGAGCCTCAAAGGAGGCAGAGATCCAAAACGTCATTCTCCCAGTTCGGCCCATTTAAACCTTATTATGATAGGTATGGCGCACCAGTCAGGTCCACATGGAACCACAAGGTACGACGGCCGTTATTATGACAGATGGGGCCTACATGTTGCTCTTTGTAAATGAGGCCCCCATCCCCACGTCCAACCCACATGCCGGCATGCCATATCGGAGCTTACCTATCCAACCACCGATGCCAACGCGTCGGCGGCTGCCATTGATGGGTTGCCATGCCTCACGCCTGTCCACTAGTAGAAAAACCCCAATTCCTCCCGATTCGTGTGGGCCATTTGTCCCGGTTCCCGGACTAGGACTAAAGGGTCGGTACTAAAGCCCTACACCTTTAGTCCTGGTTCACCCAGGAACTGGGACAGATGGGGCTCCATGTGGCCGCTGTTGTTTGCCCAGGCAGGGGGACCTTTTGTCCCGGTTGGTGCCACCAATCGGGACCAAAAGGTTTCCATGCATCAGCAGTTCAGGGGCTGATTTATTTTTTTAAGGGGGGTTGGGGGGGTTTTGTAGGGTTAATTTAGGGGTTTCATATATTGTGTTAGCTAGCTAATAGAAAGAAGTGTCCTCTCTTATATCCGTGCTTGGTCGATGCTATGTATAGAGAGGACTCGACATGCTCGCTAGCTAGTAAGCAAATGAAGGGAACTATTAAGTACAGAAGATCATCATGAACATATACACAAAGAAGTGATCGACCTCTCCTTCTCCGAGAGATTGGTCGAACAACATGTTTTCGTATATCTTCCGGTGCTACTGGCCACATATATATAAACAATGTGTAAGATCTCTTACAATACCCTAACATATGAACTCAACTTCCACATGCGTGGTGGTATTCTCCGGCTTTATTGATGACGTGGTTAAGAAAGAATCCAGCCAATTCCTCTTGAATTGCTCGCTTGCGATCTTGTGGTAGGAGTTCATCCCGCATCTGCCACATCTAATTTCAAGAAGGGGGTCAATACATATATATGAATGAAACTGAATAGAAATGATGGTAATAAAATAAACTTGTGACTATTTTTGCTTACGCACTTCATATTGTCTGTTAGAGTAGCCCCACCTATTCTTGGCTGTCGCCTTGTAGATGAACTCGCAGACGTAGTATCCACAGTAATTATTCCCGGCTTCCTGCCACAAGCACTTTACGAGAAATAGAGGTCAATCGAACTGATAATGAAGCATTATAAATGGCATTGATGAAAGTAGCTAGAATCAATGGGAGATGCGCGGAACTAGCTAGTTAGTAGTACTTACTTTCGGGTATTTCCATTGCAGATCCCCGGCAGTCTCGAAACTTATGTGGTGAATACTTTTCAAACCCTGCGAGACAAAGAAAACAATTACTTGATATCATGAAATGAACAAATTTTCCGATATGGTGCGATAACGATCGATTCAACTTACTTGTTGAGCATTTTAGACATGTCCGCATAGTCCTCGGGATCTTTTCGTCTCGAGTCTAAGACGTTTACTAGTCCCTGCTCAAGCTTAATCTCTAGGAGAATATAGTGGAAACTGTGCACGCATGCATAACTCATACATTAATTACTATAACCTCGAGCAATAATTAAGGGAAACCGAATATGCATAAGACAATAACACTCAGTGGAAGTTGTAAGGAAAGAGTATTGTATCTTTGTTTTGATTTAAACGATCGTAGAAAGTTGTCATCGGTTTCTTTGGGACGAAATGTAACCCTAAATTGATCTATGAGATTTGTGTTAATGAATCCAATATCATACTTCAGCTTTTCTGGATTCGACGATCTTCAATCTGCATAATATAGTGAGGATAATTATATATACATGCAATGAAAGAGCAGAGCTATATATAGAGACTTAATGACAGAAGTAGTACTTACAGACAGTAGCAAGTGACCGTTAATTTATCAAGGGCCTTTTGAATGAAAAACTGGAAGAACTCCTCAAATAGAACAGACAACTGCTCAATTCCAACGAGGTCGTGCTGATCCTCTTTAACTTTCAGCGTCAAAGTATCGGCTTTTTTCTTCCCTGCAAACTTTCTGCAGGTTTCCATGTACCAATCATGGAATCTTCGCATCATCGTTGTTAGAGTAGTTCCATCTTTGACGAGAGGCTTCCTGTACTCGTATTTGAATACGCCCACCTCCATTATATCAAAATGTGCATCGTCGTCGTGCATGTAATCTGCAGGATTGGTACCAGGCAAGATCCCCGGATGATTAGCGACGATATCGCTAGACACCTTGAGCGGGGGGCACGATTGGTTCGCTTGTTCGCCGAGCTGAAGAATTTTTTTCCCACTTCTTCGTTCTATATTCTTTCCAGCGCTGAAGAAGTTGAAGTTGAATGGGTCAAGTCAAAGTCCATGAAATGTTTTGGCTAGGGCTTCAGCTGCGTGCATGGAACTTCAAGCCATGGACTGATTTCCACATTCTGTCTATTTCAAGGCTGGTGGATCTTGGCACGCTGGTAATTCTTGTTCAGCAGCTAGGCCAATCCAACAACTACAACATATTGTTTGAAGGTACTACGCGCATATCCTATCGCCACTGAACTCGTAATCATTTTCAGCAATCTGTTACTTGATTTTTGAAGCTAACATGTATAACTCTTTCTACTATATGGCATAGGGAACTTGAATTACTCGGCCCGACAAGAAGCACTCTGTACTGCAAAGCAACTGTCCTCTGATCCTGGGAGGAAGATGATAGATTATTGTGCATACGGTGCAGAGTTATTGGCCTTTAATTTCCTCTTCACCCCGTCGGATAGTCGTGTTTCTGGTGCTTACTTTTCTTGGTTCCTTCAGTCAAATTATTTTGCTGTGCCACTTGGGTAAGGAAAATGATACCCATGTAAGACGTGCAGTGTCTACTCAAAGCAGAGACCCGGACGAGAAATTAAGTGCTTCAGAGACAAGTGTTTTTTCCAGCACCGGAAAAGTTGACGTTGAATGGCTTAGGTCCGGTCCATGAAAAGTTGTGGCTCATGGTGTGGTTCAAAAGTAATTATCATGGTCTCACTGCCGAATTTTCAATTTTTTTCACATGACTAGCTTTTATGCACTAGCTCTTGTAAGTGTCGAGTACAAATTGGCATGCCTATGTTGTACATTTGCATGGTTGTGAGTTAACTTTGAAATTATCTCTGTACAGCCTTAGGATATATGTCTTATTCTAAGTTCCATTTCTGGCATTCGCAAGAACATTACAGATATGACAAGCATCACATAATCTACTACATCTAAGACTGGCTCCCGTCAAAAAATAAAAAATACGGAGTATCTTCGTGTAAGAGGGGTAATATCCACAGCGGTTTGGTAGTTTTGCGGAAGAAAGCAAAATTGCATGATTTTCTTTAGGCTGTTGTTATCTCACTGACTCACGGTTATGGTAGTTGACAGCAGTTCTCACGAGGTTCCGCATTCAGCATCACACTTGCTTCATTCACTTCACTGTTGCTTCCGCTGCGAAAGTTAATGATCAAGCTCTCTGTTTTTCCCCCTCTCCATAACTTATATCTCTTTCCGCCTCGCTATATAAATCAAGATCTTTGCAGTTCACGCCAGTTTTTCTCGCTTTTGTCAGAATGTAGCTAAGTGTGCCATCCAAAGGGCCAGCTGTTTTGAGCCGCTACATTCCAGATAAATTAATGTTGTGCCACTAACATGCATGTGAGAGATTAGAGTAAAATCTGAGGTATACAATAGAAGGGCTAGCTGCTAGGTCTGGCACTCAGCTAAATTAGAGTAAACTTATGTTGTGCCAGTCTTCCGATGCCAAGTTTAATTTGAACATCGGTTTCCTTATTTGAACAGGAGTATTAGGTTAGCATATATAACGAGGTGCAACATTTGGGGCATTGCTCTGTATATGAATGAACGATTTTCGAGGGCCATGCCACTGCCACATGGGTTCTACCCGGACCCGACGAACAGGGTGGGGTGCCAAGGTCACCTCCTGGCAAGGGGGACCGGCGGTGGCTGGTTCGTTGGAAAACTAGGTGATGCCACGTGCGTTGCTGCGTGAATTATGTATGACATGATGTTAAGAATATAACTGTAAAACTATAGAGTTAAATACGATGGTATTGGATGTTTTAGGCACAAAATAAATGGCTAACGTCTAACTCATACTTGAATAATCATATCACTATCATGTTTAGTTAGGTTTGGAAAGAATATAAGCATTGCGGAACAGATCACTTGTTTTACCTGAACAATGTCCAACACTAAGTAAATCAAGGGAAGACAATAATAAAGTGAATGTACACATGCTAAGTTGAGGACTGATTCACCCCCAAGTTGATACGGCACAACTACCACATAAGTGGCATACTGCCTTGTTGTACCTAGAAGGTATTAGCTAGTTTCATAGAAATCTTCATTTGGGAACCTTAAAATTATAATGTATAACCTAAACTATATATGTCTGCTGTTTCATCTGACTCTATGTGTATGCAAATCATGAGATGGCCAAAGTTTTTATGCATCTGAGCGTGTGCTAGCATCGTCATATCCATCTTGCTTGTTTTCTGTTCAAAGCGTGGAACCATATCATTTGCATACTACTCATAATTGTAGCATGATGGAAAACCAAGACACCTTTTGCATCTTTTGTGCATATTAGGCAGCTCAAATGTGGCGTGAGTCCCCTCATGGATGTCCAGGAAAGGTGCAGAAAATCGTCGTAAGATAACCGGCCATAGGTGTATATGCTAACGTTTCCAAATTGCAGGAAACAAACCGAAAAGAAATATGTGATATTGTGTACAAATGTAGGACGCCAACTGTGCTGACATGAATAATAGATGAATAATCCCCTTGTACGTGAACACCGCAATGATCCCATAAAACTTGGAAGAAGAATTTAACGCTACAAAGAACATATATACTAAAGCAAATTGACTACAGTGAATCAAACTCTCTAGTAAAAATGCTCTATCCCTTATCAAAGTTTTAAAGTTCACTACCAGCCATAATCTCCTCTTAGCATCTGTTTAATAAACTGTAAGTGTGCACATAATATCAAATCAAACTATGCTATTCTGATGTGTAAATGAATTAAGTAGTCGTTGTCAACGATTGGTTAACGATTGGTTAAGTGATAGTAGTGACATATGTTTATCTGGAGCAAAATCTCAGTGGCATATTTGGAAAAAGGAAATTTTAATCGCATATAGGAATACGAGCTTGGATCATGGTAATCATTACCATGCATCCATGTGCGTTAATCTATGAGTAAATAGCATAAAGCTACAACAATTTAGGTTAGGGTTCCAAAAACTACCAAAATCTACAAGTAAATAGCATAAAGCTACTACAATGTATAAAGAAATATAGACTAAATGGCATAAAACTACTAGTTTACAGGCTAGGGTTCCAAAAAACTACCGGATTTTATTTTTTCTCAAATACCTACCAATCGCGCGGTCTGCTGTTTCAAAAAACCCAAAACGCCCGTGACTAGCGATTTAACCATTTTTTTGACCGCCTGGACCCACCTGTCAGGGCACATGGGAACGCGCGGTCACGGCGCGGTCGTTGACGGCCGTTAGCCCGTGCGGTCCGGTCCGAACCAAAGCACACGGTCGGTCGCACTCCCTCTCACTCTCAACACTCTCCCCCCGCAGTGACCTAGGTGGGCGATGGCGGCGCCGCAGCCAAATGTCGTTAGCGGCGAGCTTTTGAGCCAAGGCGTCACCGGCGACGAGGGTGGTGGACATTCAGAGGTTCAGGCATGGCTAGGCAGCTCTAGCTTCCTAGCACAGCGGTCGCCGCGGCCATCACCGCTCGAGGCGCAGGTGCATCCAAAGAGCTCAGATCCGGAAGTCCGCGCGGCTAGGGCAGTGGCGAAATGCATCCACGCAGATCCAGGTGGCGGCCACAGGTGGGCGTCCGCGTTTGGTGGAGTGAGGTAAGAAATTTCAGTACCAGTTACAGTTTTAGTTGAGATTTGAAAATTAGGGTTAGAAGATGATAGTTTTGGTTAGGAAAAAGTACTTTAGATAGGGTTAGAAGATAGTGCAGTATTGGGAATGAGCAGTGTAATTGTTTGTTGGCATGCTACTTCATTTTAGTAATGTTCAGTGCAATTTGTCATTGTTTTAAGCTTCAGTTACTTGAAAAATAGATGTTAGGTTTAGAAGATGATAGTTTTGGTTAGGAAAAAGTACTTTAGTTAGGGTTAGAAGATAGTGCAGTATTGGGAATGAACAGTGTAATTGTTTGTTGGCGTGCTACTTCATTTTAGTAATGTTCAGTGCAATTTGTCATTGTTTTAAGCTTCAGTTACAAGAAAAATAAATGTTTGTCAATTTAATCTCCTACAGCTTAGATGAAGAGATTTGGGAAATGAGGCTGCAGTTCCAAGGAACAGTTAATATGGAGAGAAAGTATCCAGTTTCTTCAGATATCAGTTATCTGACCATATTAGGATTGGCTGAGTTGGAGGGTTATGGAATGGAGGTTTTTCTAACTTATGTAAAGGAAGTGGGAAAGGGCTTGGAGGGGGTGGAGGTCCTGGATAGTTAGGAGGCACTAGAGGAAATGCTAGACTTATTTGTTGATAAGAAGATTCTGAACATCATTGTCAGAAAGCTTACTGATCCAAGCCCAGCAGATGTTAATATTCCAATTAGTAACGTTGGTGAGCAAGTTGTTTATAGTGTTTCCCAAAAAGGTGTCCTGCATCCACTCCATAATGACACTTTGGCACCAGTAATCCCTGAGAGGCCCTATCTTAACACACAACATAGTTATAATTTTAATTGCCTCTTCACCCCGTCGGAAAATCGTGTTTCTGGTGCTTACTTTTCTTGGTTCCTTCAGTCAAATCCTTTTGTTGTGCCACTTGGGTAAGGAAAACGATACCCATGTAAGACGTGCAGTGTCTAATCAAAGCAGAGACCCGGACGAGAAATTAAGTGCTTCAGAGACAAGTGTTTTTTCCAGCACCGGAAAAGTTGACGTTGAGTGGCTTAGGTCCGGTCCATGAAAAGTTGTGGCTCAGGTGTGGTTCAAAAGTAATTATCATGGTCTCACTGCCCAATTTTCAATTTTTTTTCACATGACTAGCTTAGTGTCGAGTACAAATTGGCATGCCTATGTTGTCTATTTTCATGGCTGCGAGTTAACTGTGAAATTAGCTCTGTACAACCTTCGGATATATGCCTTATTCTGAGTCCCTTTCTGGCATTCGCAAGAACATTACAGATATGGCAAGCATCACATAATCTACTACATCTAAGACTGGCTCCCGATACACCGCCCTTGAAAACGGAAGAGCCATATTCAGATTACAGGATGGTCCCCCCTTTTGCCCCCGCGTCGCTCCGCTCGGGGCGACTCGGGTGGCGACGAAAACCCTAGC
>NC_041386.1:703807200-703820531 GCF_002162155.2 Triticum dicoccoides | reverse complement strand
CGAGGAGGCCTCCGGCGAAGCCCGCGTGGTCGCCCAGGACGGCGGCGGTGAGGATCTGGCTGCTTCGCTCCTCGCGGAGGGCTTAGGGTGCCGAGGCAGCGGCCTCGGGTGGTGCGGCGGCGCCGTTTCTGCGGCGAGCGGCGTCGCGGGTGTTGCCCCCCTCTTCTTGGTCGCGAGGGCGGCGAGTGACGGCGGGCGCTGACGCCGGTCGCAGCGGGGGTGCGGCCCCCCTGTTCGCGCCTGGACCTGAAGGCAGCTTCCACTCCCCCTCAGCGCGCTCCTCCTCGCTGGATCTGGTCGCCGGCGGCCTCTGGACGCCGGATCCGTGGCTGGTGGGGTTGCTTGGAGCTGTGGAACTGGACCGGGAGAAATCCTTGGCTGGTTCTCTGGCCACGGCATCGACGACACAGGCAGGTGCCGTTTTCCTCCTCGGAGGCTTTGTCGAGGTTCGTTCCCTCTCCCTCCTGCTCCATGACCCGGGTGAAAACCCTTGTCTTCTCAAAGACTGGACGGCAACGGCGCAACGGGCATGGTAGGAGTGTGCAGAGTGCTGTGAGGTGGGTGTCGGGTTGGCTGCGTCAGCAGCGAGGGAGGTGAAGCTTGGTGCTCTGTTTATGTAGCAGTGATGCTCTGCTTTGGCTTGCTCGCCGGATCCTTACTTGCTTGCTCGCCGGTTGGCGCCATTCTTGGGCAGGGAGGGGATAGGGCTCCTCTCTTCTGCTAGCAGCAATTTGATGCGGTGGCTTGGGCATGGAGCCTATCCATTCGGGCTTGATCTGCTTCCTGTAAGGTTGCTTCATCTTACTCGTTGTTTCGTTTGTTCAGTGTCAGTGCCTTTGTGCAGTTTTCCCCTTGGTGGTTGTAGCGGTGACCTGCGGTGTGGCAATTCGTCTGGTTCCTCGTGCAGCGCTGTGTCGGGTTGAGAATCTCCCATGGTGCCCGGCATCGTGTCCTATCCTGGCTCTAGGGTGAGCTTCTC
Organism: Triticum dicoccoides; assembly: GCF_002162155.2. Lineage (NCBI taxonomy): Eukaryota > Viridiplantae > Streptophyta > Magnoliopsida > Poales > Poaceae > Triticum > Triticum dicoccoides. The sequence continues at coordinate 703,819,552 of NC_041386.1, read as the reverse complement.
CATATTCCAGCGGTCCGGCGCCTTTCGAGCCAAGGCGAGGGGCAGGGGTCCCCTCTGGATTTGGAGAGGAGTGGATCGAACAAGGTGTCACCTTTCGGTGTAGATGAGGACGTGACCATCGCTGGACTTTGTCTCAGTATGAAGAACCCCTCCGGTTTGCTCAGCTTGATCTACTTCACTTGGTGGACGCCATCGACTTCTAGCTAGTGCTTAATTTGCTTATCCCTATAGGGCTTAGTCTTTGGTGCTTGTAAGCTGCTTCGGCAACACTATGTATCTGCTGCTTTTTTCTGTTCTTGTTTGCGGCTTTTCGCAGTTGTTTAGTGGTTGTTACGATGGCCTTGTGTAATCCCTGGCCGGTTGATGGCTTTGTTAATTCAAAGTCAGGCTCCCCCTTGAGCCTTCGTTCTAAAAAAAAAAAGACTGGCTCCCGTCAAAAAATAAAAAATACGGAGTATATATGTACATGTAAGAGGGGTGATATCCACAACGGCTTGGTAGTTTTGCGTAAGAAAGCAAAATTGCATGATTTGCTTCAGGCTGTTGTTATCTCACTGACTCACGGTTATGGTAGTTGACAGCATTTCTCACGAGATTCTCCAATCAGCATCACACTTCCTTCATTCACTTCACTGTTGCTTCCGCTGCGAAAGTTAATGATCAAGCTCTCTGTTTTTCCCCTCTCCATAACTTATAGTATCTCTTCCTCCCTCACTATATATAGCAAAGATCTTTGCAGTTCACGCCAGTTTTTAAGGCTTTTGTCAGAATGTTGCTATGTATGTGAGCAGCTACATTCCACGCCAACTGTTCAGATGTCTTGAGCTGCTACATTTCCACAAAAGCTAATGTTGTGCGAGTAACATGCACGTGAGAGATTAGAGTAAACTGATATGTGAGTTAAACAATACAGTGGCTACAAGATGAGGCACTCAGCTAAATTAGAGTAAACTTTTGTTGAGCGAGTCTTCCGGTGGCGGGAGCAAATCCTACTCAAGTTGGTTGCTGCAAGGCCTTTATGTGCCAGATCATTAGGATTTGCCAAGTTTAATCTCGGCCGCGGGTTCCTCTTTTGAGCAGGAGTATTAGGTTAGTACATGAAACAAGGTGCAACATTTGCGACCTTTCTCTGTACATATGATTGAGCGATTTTCGAGGGCCATGCCGCCACAGCAACCACGTTGGTTTTACCTTGACCAGACACACAGGTTGGGGGGCGAGCGGCAGGGCTGATGCGGTGGTGGCTGCTTTGTCAGAAACTTAGGGGAATGATTCAGTGAAACCGTGAGTTTTTTATGTATATCTTTTTTCATGTTTCTGACATGTGGGTCCAGGCTTAGTATGGTAATTGTGGAAAAAAACTGTTAGTAGTACATGGTCAACGATTGGTTAACTGATAGTAGTGGCATATGTTTATCTTCAGCAATAGTCTGCAGATTGAATCAGATTGCAGTTACGAGGTGGATTCGATCAATCTTGATGATGGCTACATGGGCCTGATGTTGCCACAATAGCATAGTGCGAAGAATTAACATGGGATTTTGCTCAAGTTAATTTCAGACATTGCTTTCGAGAAGCGAATGTTGCAGCCTATATGTGGACAGGCTAAACATTCTTATAGTTTTAGATCTCCTACCTTTCGGGATGTGTCTATCCCTGATTTTATTTCTTACCTGCATGTTAATGACATATCTATTATCTAAGGAATAAAGTCGTTTTGCTATAAATAATTGTTTATTTGGAGCAAAATCTCAGTGGCATATATTTAGAAAAAGGAAATTTTAAGTCCATATGGGCATACAAGCCTCGGTGGCAAATATGCAATTTACTCCCACTCACTCCATGGATCATGGTAATCATTATTGCGCGTCCATCTGCGTTCATTAATCTACGAGTAAATAGCACAAACTACCACAATTCAAGGTAGGTTTCAACAACGGCCATTTTTTTTACAAAACACCACAATCGGTAATACCTTTCGAAAACCTACCAGATTATGCTAGACACCAGTTTGGCGGAAATTGCTTTTGGAGGCCTCCAAATGCAAAATTCAAAATTCATATTTTTATATTTCAAACAGTTCTGAAAAATACAGATATAGATGAAGGTATAATGCACAAGTGTGTAAATTCTACGGACAAAATACGTTAAAATGAGGGTTGTGAAATTTTTTGGGGGGCTTTTTAACACATGATACTATTCATCCTCACATATCATGAATTTGTCTTTTTGTACATGTCGCATTTCAACTTATTTCATCCTAAAATTTTATGCACATACACCTCACATCCTTATTTACTTATACAAATTGTTTCAGATTCTTTTGAAACTGAAAATTTTCAATTTTGAATTTTAAAAAAATTGAGCCTCCATGGTGGCAGAGATCCCAAACGTCATTCTCCCAGTTCGGCCCATTAAAACCTTATAATGATAGGTCTGGCGCACCAGTCAGGTCCACATGGAACTACAAGATACGACGACCTTTATTATGACAGATGGGGCCTACATGTTAGTCTCTGTAAATGAGGCCCCCAATCCCCAGGTCCGACCCACATGCCGCCATGGCCCTACCGGAGCTTATCCAACCACCGACGCCAACGCACCGGCGCCTGCCATTGATGGGTTGCCATGCCTCGCGCCTATCTCTCCTTTCTCCTCTCACGTCGTGTCTCTTCCCCATAGCCCCAGCCCTGACCTCCGGTCTGCACGGCCACACGGCGCGCTAGCTCTGTCGGTAGCCGCCACTATGGACAAGCATCGCCCCACCACCTAATCGTCGAGTCTGGCTGCCACAACCCCACGCCCGACCTTTATCACGGCGGTCGATGACCACTGGCATTGTGGCCCTCCTCGATGCACCTTATCGTTACCGCCACCTCCAGCCGCACCCCAAGCAGATCAATTGATGCCATGGTATACTTGTGTCCTTGACGACTGCACCTTCTGTACCCCTGCTCGACGGCCTCGGTTCCAACCTCTGGGAATGCAGGGGCAGTGCTCGAGTAAAAGAAGAGGGCTTGCATGGTGGGGCCAAGAACCAGGGATGGGAACGAGCTCGCGAGCTCGGGCAGGAGTGCAGAGGTAGAGGGGTGCGGGAGAGGAGAGGAAAGATGACGGGGAAGAATAGCGGCGGTGCGAGGCGTGCGTCGGGTCAAGCACGAGGGGGTTGGGCCGCTGGGGGCTGTTTAGTTAATGAGACTGACATGTGGGTCGGACATGTCATAACGCCCGAAGTGCCGGTCAATCTAACAAAATTGACTTTTCTGCCATGTCAGCAGATAGGCCCTCCTCGTTATACTCGCAATTAGTTTCGGTCCAAAGGGTAGCTAACAGTAAGACGTATTACCCCTGAGGTTGAATGTTTTATCCAAAAAAGTGGAAGTTATTGAAAACGCTAATCTAAATTGTGGTAGTTTATACTATTTACTTTTTCATCTACCTTACTTGGCCACGTGATGCAATTGCGGCTACTAGTTATGGTTGCATGTTATCCGATTTCTAGTAGCTTTTTTGGCTTGTAAATCTGGACTAACCAAATCATTACTGCCATGGACCCTTAGACAACACCCGGACTATGAGAAAAATGCTTCAACAACGACACCCGCAAAAGAGGAATGGCGTGTTAGTGTCACCGCTGCCAAATCCGCACGATCTATTTAACCAGGGCATGTGATGCAAGTATGGCTCCCAGTTAACTATGCATACTAACCTCGAGTTTAATTAACTTTTCGGGCTTGTAATCTAGACTACTCCAATTGATGTTACCTTGGACCCTTAGCGCTCATGCCAGGGGAGCTCTGCAGTATAACATATATGGTCCTCATGCATTTATTTCATTGTGGTCAACTAGTCATGCATGCTTGTTATCGTTACTGCTCATGAGTCTTGAGTTGCACCATTCTAAAGCATCACACTTGATGTGTGATTTATTTTACCAAAGTTTTGATCCACACCCACACCGTCTTTTTATATACTCTTATATCTCTAGAGCATTTGAAATGTTGGTATTCGCTTGCCCATTCTGATTTTTTTTGAGGTGCCATATTCTGCACTGAACTTTTGATGTACCTCTTGAGAAGCTGAGAAATTAGAAGACACTGAAAGAAGATGTGTACCATCGGAGCCATCCTGGGTGCTGAACGATGGTAATATTGACCGTCAAACATCCAGTTGCAAATGAAAGCCGCCATACACCAGTTTCCACATAATATATCTAAATGCAGTGTACGTAGGAAGCTGTTGTTTCGTTTTATATATTCCTGGCGAGGTTATAACTTGTAAGGCAGCTACGCTTGGGGTTTCTTTGCATGGTAATGGCAAGGACGTTGCCCGACGCCAGATGCGTCCGGCTTTATAACTTAATAAAGCCCACAACAGGGAGCGTACCAATACTTAAGGTTTACAATACCAAAAGCCATCCAGGCCATAGAAACGATGGGACATCCGAGGTTCATAGCCGGAGAGGCCGCGGGCAATATTACAAGGCCAAAGGCCTACAAAGCGCGCAGGCTCGCGAGAGAAACAAAAGTGACCACTCCACTAGGTCATGGTCGCCGGCTCCCTTCTATCCACAGAAATAGAAATGCATACGTGTAGTTAGCTAGCGGTGATTATGCTGAAAAAATATATCCCGAATTCAGATAATACGCATGACTTAGTGCACGGTATAGGAATGGCATGTCGTGTAGGATTTTTGCTTGGGGCAATAATCGAGCCAAGCCTTTCGCGTGTGTGCTTGTGTTACTTCCAGCCAGAATTGATTCCGCTTTGGTGTACGTGTTTGGGCAAAATCTCAACTAAGCTAGCTTTACGCTGCCGGTGGATCGATCAGGAGTCAGAATTGCTTCGTCGTGGTGGTCAACATCGCCGTTCATCGTCACTGTCATTGGAAAATGCTCGACTGGTCCAACAACCTATGGTTTGACAACGACCGTGACTTGGCTGGGGAGGAGAAAGGCGTCCCAGATGGCCAGAGAGATCACCGAGGACTCACTTCCAAAACTGTTATTAAGTATGAAGATCATCCCCCCCCCCCTCGCGTCGTCCTCCCCGGGGCGACCCGAGGGCCCCTAGGGTTTCCCTAGGCGCCGCTCCCTCCACCCCTCCTCCCCTGCCGTCACCCGAGGGAGTCGTCGGGCTTCGCCTGAGCGACTGCTGATGACGGTGGCGGCGGGGCTTCGTCGCTTCGCTCGCTTGCGTTGGGCCCCGGAAGACGGGCGGCGGCCCGGTTGGTGAGGCGGCGTCGCCCTTCGGCTCGCGGCGTGCGCGAGAGGTGCGGGCTGGATCCCTCGGCTGCTCGGGCAGCGAGGCCCTGGCGGGCAGTGGTCGCGGCGCGGCGAGGTTCTCCCTCCTCTGCTCCAGATCTGAAGGACAGGTTCTCCCTCTCTCTGCTCTCCCTTGCTGGATTCGCCTGATTCTGGGCCTCTGATCCCCGGATCTGGTGCCGGCGGGGTGCTCCCTGAGCTGGTGGTGCTGGACGAGCCCGGGGGAAACCCCTGTTGGTATTCCCAACACGGCGGCGGCGGCGCCCCTTTTGCGTCGGTCTGCTCGTTGGAGTCGCAGCCGCGGACTCCCATCCACACCCCGGCCATGCCTCCCGGGCGAAAGCTCAAATCCCGGCGTGGGATGGGCGGCGGCGGCGGCGCCTGGTGCGTCGTGTCCTCCTTGGAGGCGCCGTCTGGGGAAGGTTGGTGCTTTGGGGGCGTGTAGCAGCTGCAGGTGGGCGCCTGGCGTCTGTAGAGTCGATGGCGTACATATTCGGTGCAGGTTTCAGATCCAGCCACAAGTTGCTCAGCGGCGGTGTTTTGAAATGCCCCGGCGGGTCGGCGCCCTCGAGACAGGGCGGAAGGGGATCGGGATCCCCTTCCTGGCAGCAGCAGCGCCGTTGGTGCCGATTCGGCTGGTTCTTGAGTGTCCTCGGACCTAATCTTCGCCATGGGGCTTGGCAGCTTCTTCCTTTCGGTGACTCTCCCTTCCATTGGTTCCCTACGGCGTCTGCGTCGCAGCCTCCGTGTGTGTGCTCCTCCGTGATGATGGTTGTGATCCATGGCTGGCCCGGACTTGAGGCCAACCTTGCTTTAGCTCTCGGGTGAGCGTCTCTACACTTTGTCGGTTCGGCACCTTCGAGCCTAGGCGAGGGGAAGGGTTCCTCTTCGGTGCTAGAGAAAGCATGTGTTATGCCATCTCCAGTTCCTGGTTTCAGTCATATGCCCGACCTATTCTAGCGGCTGCAGATCTTCGTGGCTTCTTCCGTAGTCGTTTCAGGGCCTTTGTGTAGTGGACTTATCCTCAATTAGCTGCACTTCATTGTAATTTTCCTTTCGCTAGTTGTAGGTGTAGCGTTGTAAGCTGTTCTGCTTTCTCCCTTGTATCTTTTAGCCGTTGCTTTGTTCATGGTCTGCTCTTGTACTCCTGGCCGGTTGATGGCTTTGTTAATTCAAAGTCGGGCTCCTCTGGAGTCTCCGTTCCAAAAAAAATAGTATGAAGATCAAAATTCCAGTCGCACCAGTGTGGCGTTGCTGGATGTGTGTTCGCAAACAAACTTATTGGTACTCCAAGAGCATATCGCTTTGTCCTTGACCGCTGCCGCTGGAATTCCATGCGATTATCAGATGCTCTTGTCATTGCTTCAAAATAACTCTGGTCATGCCTAGACCGTTGCCTGCTAAAAACATTGCTGGCTATTAACTACTCCCTCCTCATGAGTTACACACCTACACCCATTCAGTACCTTCACACTTACTGTGCTGTTGATTTAACCAAAGTTGTGGCCATTGACCAGTCTGCCTCCTTATATATCTCTACACCATTAGCATGGTTTGTGTCCACCTATCTTTCTTGGGTTTGTCAGGACATGAGTGGCAAGTCTTTGCAAAAGGATATGATTATATGTTATTCTTTATTTTCTGGGGATGATTATCTAGTACTAGTCGTCAAACCATGCATTTGCACGGGCTAGCATTATACATATATAGTTGTACTTTAGTTTTCCAAAATGTGAAATATTTAAAGAAAATTTAATTATACTCGAAAATGATAATGTTCTGTAATAGCTTTAATCATATGTAGCAAAAATAAATTATATTCCTAAATCCTTCGTAATCTTGCAAAAAAAATGCATGCAAATAGTCGTATTCTTTTAGGCTCAGTTTATAGTTGATAAATTGTGATGTGATGTGGTTACTTTATAATCTACTACTGAAAATTGACAATGCGAGTACGAAAAAGTGGGTCAAATAAGAAATATAATAGACAAAAATGGGCAAGGCAAATGTCAAACCCATGCATAATCGTGTTGGGTTTACTAATAGCTCAGACGTTTATTGACATAACTGTGCCAGCTTGCAGAATCAAACATGTATAGTGAAATATAATTGTAGTAACGTGATAGAGCTAACCAATGTGTAGATTTATTTGATAACTTTGATTTTCAAAGTGAACTAAAGTTTGATTGATATGAAAAAATGCGAGCTGGGGCGCTATTATGATACCTGTATCGGCATATCGCCATAATGGAAATGCCATGTCATCATGGCCGACCATCATCAACAATTTATGCTACGTGTTAAAAGTTTTAACCATCAAGTAAAGTGAAGAAAATGCCCTCCGGTTTTTACAAACAGAAGTAATACATAGAAGTAAGCATGTAGGTATGAAGAATCAACAATTGACAAATTTTCATTAGTACAAACCTTACAGAAGCGAACCACTACATTTTTAAACTAAGTCAAAATCTCGAGCAATAGCCTTCAACATTGTCGTACTGACATTAATCGAAGGATGCTCATTAAATTCAGTTAACTACATGTGCTATGTGTAGAAGATTGTATTACATTATTGCATTGTCGGATTATCTAATTATAGGGAATCCATGATTCTATAGATCAACATTCGAGAGGCTTTGACCTGTAGTAATTTTCCAATTTTCCCTTGTTGGTATAACGTGAAGACCTCATGTATTCCTGAAGTACATCAAACACTACTAGGAAAAGGCCTATAGATGGAAATGACACTAATGGCGCACCAGACTTGTGGTGCGCCATTAGTATATACTAATGGCGCACCACCTTCTGATGCGCCATTAGTGTTGAAACTACTAATGGCGCACCGTGGGCCATTAGTCCAAAAATTTTTTTTGAACTAGTGCGCCTGTCCAAACATACTAATGGTGCATCCACTGGTGGTGCGCCATTACTAGTTGTAACTAGTAATGGCGCACCAGCCAGAAGGTGCGCTACTAATGTTATTTTTTTATTATTGTTTTTATTCCTTTTTTTGCAAAAGTACTAATGGCGCACCACCAGGGGGTGCGCCATTAGTAACCTGGATTACTAATGGCGCATTTGTTGCTGGTGCGCCATTAGTAAGTGGGCAGCAACAAGATATTTTGGACATCCTCTCCTCCCACACTCACTTTCTCCCCACTTCATTCTCTCCACCGCCTCCTCCTTGTCTCGGGTGCCTCCTCTTTTTCACCTCATTTCCACCATAGATTCATTCAAATTAAGTGGTTAAGTTACCTTATTTTGCTAGGTAAGTAAGGGGGGAAGCTATATTTATGTTGTTCTCCCTACAACAATGTGCACATGCACTTTTTATGGTCTAGCTAGATCTATGTATGTTTGTGGTGTTGCATATGTTTGTGGTGTTGCATATGTGTTTGTGTTTGGAGGTGTACCGATATTTGAAATGCGATAGTTGCCAATATTTTGCCGGAATGTTGATTCATTTCCGTTTCGGCGAGAATTTTGGCATTAAGCATTCTTTTTGGTCCTATTTTTAGGGAAAGTCATGCCAAATTTTTTCTTGGTTCTAAAATATCGTTTTGCTCTACCCCGCAGGCGACCATGGTTCGCACGATGACCGAAGGCATCGTGAATAGGTTTTTGAGGTCCGCGAAGGCCGAGATGCTTCAAAAGAACGAGACGGAGATAAGATGTCCGTGTCGAAGATGCAAGCTGAATAGCCTTATTGCGGACCCGGATTCCGGGCAGGTGCGGGACCACCTGCTCTTGCGTGGTTTCATGGATGGCTATCGGTGGCAAGGTGATGAAGATGACTACGAAGTCGTCCATGGGGGCCGGGCAAGAAATGAGGAAGGGCAGCAAGACAACCACCGCGGCTCGGGGGGGCGAGAAGACGAAGAATCCCCAGGAGATGATCACGACGGTGATGCTGTATACAGTCATCATGTAGAAGATGCAGGACATGATGATGATGCCGGCGGAGCAGACGACGCTGGACCATCGATGGGCTGGGTGCAGGACCCTCATATTCAAGAGCTGCTTCTCAAGCAGACGGATAACGCAAGAGCTGCCGCCCGAGAGAAAGCCAAGATGGATCAACTTGAGTTAGACGCGGTTACTCCATTGTATGAAGGATGCAGGCCCGAGGATACCCGCCTGAAAGTAACGCTCATGGCTCTGGAGATGAAGGTAAAACACAAAATGACCTACACATGCTTCGACGAGAACATGTCATTCTGGCACGAACGTCTTCCCAAGGGGAACAAGTGCCCGACCAGTTTGGAGGAGGCGAAGAAAATCGTGTGTCCTCTGGATTTACCGCACGTGAAATACCATGTGTGCACGAACAATTGCATCATTTATCGGGACGAGCACGCGGAGTCTACCATATGTCCGGTGTGCAGTGTCACTTGATACAAGAAGAGGAAGAAAGCTCCTCGAAAAGTGGTGTGGTACTTTCCGATCACTCCTCGTCTGCAGCGGTATTTCGCGGACCCTAAGGTAGCAAAGCTCCTGCGTTGGCACGCGGATAGGAAGGAGAAGAAGCGAGAAGATGACGCAAATGATCCGGAGATAGATAAAAAAGACAAAATGCTGAGTCACCCTAAGGATGCGAGCCAGTGGCAAGCGTTGAACTTCGAATACCCAGAATTTGGGAACGATCCAAGGAACATCATGCTGGGCGCGAGCACCGATGGAGTCAATCCGTTTGGCAGCCAGAGAAGCACACATAGCACCTGGCCTGTGTTCGTGTGGATGTACAACCTTTCCCCCTGGTTGTGCATGAAGAGGAAGTACATTCACATGAGTATGCTAATTGAAGGGCCGAAACAACCAGGGAACGACATCAATCTGTATCTGGGGCTGCTGAAAGAGGAGATTGACACGCTGTGGAAAACGCCAGCTAATACGTGGGACGCCGCAAAGAAAGAATATTTCCCTATGAGAGCCGCACTGCTCACGACGGTGCACGACTATCTCGGTTACGGATATCTTGCGGGGCAGGTAGTCCACGGATTTTCTGGATGCGTAAGGTGCATGGATGACACAACGTATCGCCAGCTAGATAGAGATCCCGGGTCTTCGAAAACCGTGTTCATGGGACATCGAAGGTGGCTTCGCGACGATGACCCGTGGAGGAAACGCAAGGATCTGTTCGATGGTGAAACCGAACCCTGAAAACGCCCGTGTACGAGGAGCGGCGAGGAAATAGACAAGCTGTTGAAAAATTGGAAAGACTGCCCACTGCCGGGAAAGAAGCAAAAGGCGCTAGAGCCGCTGCTGAAGGTATGGAAAACGAGGTCTGTTTTCTGGGACTTGCCGTACTGGAAGATCCACCGTGTGCCTCACAGCCTTGATGTCATGCATATCACAAAGAACGTGTGCGAGAGTCTGCTTGGTACCCTGCTCAACATGCCAGAGAGGACCAAAGATGGGCCGAAAGCAAGGGCAGACTTGAAATCAATGGGCATCAGGCAGGAGCTTCACGCTATATATGATGATGATGATGATGATGATGATGATGATGAGGCGAAGCAGGACACAGAAAGTCGTCGCAAAGGCAAAAAGGTCAAGAAGACCGGAAATGACTACCCTCCCGCGTGCTTCACTCTAAGTCAGGAGGAGATCGAGCAGTTTTTCACCTGCCTCAACTTCCTTACGGTTACGCGGGGAAGATAAGCAGATACCTAGACCCAGCGAAGCAGAAGTTCAGCGGGATGAAGTCTCACGACTGTCACGTGCTGATGACGCAGATACTTCCAGTTGCAATCCGTGGGATCATGGACGCGCACGTCCGTGAAACGCTATTTGGCCTATGCAACTTCTTCGACGTCATCTCTCGGAAGTCGATTGGCATGAGGCAACTCAGAAGGCTACAGGAAGAGGTCGTGGTGATACTATGCGAGCTTGAGATGTACTTCCCGCCCGCATTCTTCGACGTTATGGTGCATCTGCTGGTCCATATAGTGGAGGATATCATCCAACTCGGGCCGACGTTCCTGCACAGCATGATGCCGTTCGAAAGGATGAATGGTGTCATCAAAGGATACATTCGCAACATGTCACGTCCAGAAGGAAGCATAGCCAGGGGCTTTCTGACCGAAGAGTGCATCTCCTACTGCACGAATTATCTAGGCATCGAGAACCCCGTTGGTCTGCCCGTCAACAGGCACCTCGGCAGGCTCGCTGGATGGGGTCACCGTGATGGTCGCCGCGAAATGCATGTCGACTTCGAGATTCGACTCGCCGACTTTGAAAGAGCAAACCTAGTCGCGCTACAACACATAGACGTGGTTGATCCTTGGGTGGTAGAGCACAAAACCTTTATTAAGAAGACGTACAATGACCGAGGCCAACAGAGGACGGACGGAGATATACTCAAAGAGCACAACTTATGTTTCACGCGTTGGTTCAAGCAGAAGCTTCTGTCGTACCCTTTACATGAGGATTCTTCCGCGGAAGAACAACTCATATTCGCCTTGTCACAGGGCGCCGAGCACAACCTGATGACCTATGAGGCGTACGATATCAACGGCTACACATTCTACACCGAGGCCAAGGACATGAAGAGCGATGGTTATCAGAACTCCGGGGTAACGATGGAATCCTACACCGGTAACGACAAGGACAGATACTACGGAAGGATCGAGGTGATCTGGGAGCTGAGCTACGCTGGAGAGAAGGTCCCGATGTTCCATGTCAGATGGGCCAAGAACGTCATAAAAGAAGACCGGTATTTCACCACCATGGTTATACCCGAAGCCAAATCCAAGACCGCGGGCGCAAACGTCACCGCGAAAAATGAGCCATGGGTACTGGCTTCCCAAGTGGACCAATGCTTCTTCATTACCGACCCGCCAAAGCCCAGTCGTGTTGTCGTGAGGAGAGGCAAAAGGAAGATCATCGGAATGGATGGAGTAGCCAATGAGCAAGACTTCGACAAGTACGGCGACCCGAGGATCGAACATGACGATGATGATGAAGTAGCAGCATACACCACAAGAAGAAGCAGGACCACCCTACCTAAAGGACGTCCGTTCCACAGAAGAACTCCATTTGCGAAAAAGAAGGGCAAGAAGATTGTGAACAGATAGCTAGCTAAGATC
>NC_041386.1:703798694-703806733 GCF_002162155.2 Triticum dicoccoides | reverse complement strand
AAAAAAATAAGTATCAAATAGCTTTTTAAATGCTACTGTCTTATAAAAAAATATTGTTGTTATTATTTAAACAAGTTTGAACATATTTAAACATAAATAAGTATCAAACAGCTTTTTAAATGCTAAAAAAAATTTGTGGAGCCCACCTCGATCCCCCTCCATCTCGATCGCTATCCCATCTCGCCAGATCCGGTCCCCCTCGCCGCCGAGCACCCCCCCAGTCCACCGGCCGCCGCCGCCGACTCCCCGCACCCTCGATTCCCCAACTCAACCGCCGTCGCCGACCCCCCGGACCCCGCGCACCGTCTTATAAAAAAAATAAGTATCAAACAGCTTTTTAAGCAAACATATGGGTCTGAACTGCTTAATGCGAATAGCCTCTGTCTTCTTAGGAAGAAGAGTTATCGTTCCAAAATTGAGCTTGAACAAATGAAGCTGACCAGTGAACAACTCATGAAACATCGGCAACAGGTCACCTTTAATAAAATGCCAGCACTTTTTGTAGAACTCCGCCGGAAACCCATCTGGTCCTGGCGCTTTATTGTTTTTCATTTGTGCAATGGCCTCAAACACCTCCTTCTCCGTGAAAGGAGCAGTCAAAATCTCATTCTCTTCCATCTCAAGTTGGGGAACATCCTCAACTCTTGACTCATCCAAGGACACAAAACTCTCTTCCGGAGGGCCAAACAACTGCTTATAATAGTTGGTAATGTAAACTTTCAGGTTTTCCTTACCAACTATCGTCCCTTCATCTTGTTCTAATTGAAAATTTCTCTTCTTACGATGCTTTCCATTAGCAATCATATGAAAGAATTGAGTGTTATCCTCTCCTTGGACAACCTTACGAACCTTAGCTCTCAAAGCCCACTTCAATTCCTCCTGGCGGAGAAGCTCTTTCAGCCTTAACTCGGCCTCCACTTTAGACTCCAACTCGCTAGTATCTAAAATATAGGTTTCAGCTTTTAACTCAAGGGAATGAATAATCATAAGGAGCCTTTCCTTCTCCGCCTTATAAATTCCATTCGTATGCTTAGCCCATCCACGAAGGAACCTTCGCAGATGACGAATCTTGCATTGCCACCGCTCAATGGGTGACCTCCCCCCCGAGTCTTTAGCCCACTCTCTAGCTAACAACTCAATGAAACCTTCTCTTTCAAACCAAGCAAGTTCGAAGGAGAAAATATTCTTATTACCCAAATGAGTTTGAGCCCCTGAGTCGACTAATAGCGGTGTGTGATCCGAGATACCTCGTGTCAACGCCTGCACCGTTACCAGAGGAAACTTCTGTTCCCAATCGACGCTCGCCAAAACACGATCAAGCTTCTCAAAAGTCGGAACCGGTAGCGAGTTTGCCCAAGTGAATTTCCTACCCGAAAGCTCTATCTCTCTGAGATCCAAGCTTTCTATGATAGTATTGAACATAAACGACCATCTGCCGTCAAAGTTGTCATTATTCTTTTCCTGCTTTCTTCGAATAATATTGAAATCACCCCCACTAAGACGGGTAGTTGCTCATTACCGCAAACACAGACCAAATCAGCCAAGAAATCTGGTTTGAGTTCGGGTTGCGCAGCCCCATAGACTGCCACCAAAGCCCAATCAAAACCATCTGCTTTAGTTCTTACCCGAAACTTGACCGCAAACTCACCCAACACTACACTCCGAACCTCCAACATTTCGCACTTAACCCCGAGTAAAACCCCACCGGATCTTCCTCGAGGTGGGAGGCAGTGCCAGTCAAAATCTACCCCCCCAGATAAGGTACTAAGAAATTGTGGGAAAAAATTACCTCCTCCAGTCTCGGATAAAGCAATAAAATCTAAATGATGTTCAAGAGAAGCCTCTGCTAGAAACCGTCTTTTAGCCAAGTCTTTAAGACCTCTGCTGTTCCAAAAGATGCTTCTCATATTTCATCATGAAATTTTTTGGAGGTACGGATCCTAGCACTTCTACGCACAGCCGACACCGGGTAAACCTTCCGTTTCCAGGTCCTCTTAGGCTTAACGCAAACATCAGAAGGTTCGGCACGCTCGGAATAAGCCTCTATGGCCAAAGACTCAACTTCAAGGTTAGTAGTATCCGGGGAGGGATACTCATCCTCCTCCTCCGTCTCCTGTACCGCAGGGTCAAGATCAGCACACAAGCCATCAAGAACCCTAACCCCAAGCGCATCAATCTCCGACTCATTCATCGGTCTAACTGCAGCTATGTTACGAATCAAGATGCCAGACCGAAGCCATACAATTCCATCTGCATACTCCAAATCGACTATATACTTGCATGCCTGAATGGTGCTTGCGCCGCAGCAATAACACAACAAATGAAAACACAGGGTCAGAGTTATGACAGGGATGTAAGTAATTGAGGGATCAGTTTACAGCGTTCGATGTGTCAATATCTTCTTGTTGTATTATTGTGTAGTGCGGAGATCTCGATGGGGGATATTTGATATCGAAAATAGTATCTACATGTTGTTGCTCTGCACTTACAGGTTAATAAGAGTGGGTACATCATTATATGATTTGACCTGTACTGACAATGTCTGGCATCTGAGCCTGACCTGTACTGACAATGCAACCTCTCTCCACGCGTTACACACTGCACGTTTTCCACGAGGGACTCGTACGAGACTTCTCTCTCTAGCAAATCATCTACGGAAGTGCTGTGCACACGAACTGTGCATGCACGATCCACACACGAAATGATTTGGGCAACCCAAGGGTGTAGATGTGTTGTCATGCGCAGATCGTGCATGGATTTATCGTGTGTATAGCAGTGCTCAATCATCTATCCTTCAGCAGCATCTTCAGGCTTCCGTGCGTACTACAACCAGACACTACACAAGTAAAAAAATAATACTTGTGGCACTAACTGCCAAAGCCCCAACATCGCAGGCTTTCATACACACGTTTAAGACCGCTGAATGGTCAAGACTCGAGATGACCCTCATCCGGATGTGTCGCGCCTTCCCAGTTCTTCCCATATGCACGCATTCAGCATCCTTGCTCACGCGGACCACCTCCGCATCTTTCTCCACCGCCAATAGTGAAAATGATTATCTTTCCTCGGACGTCATGCACTATAAGCGTATGCTAAATTGCAATATGAAGGCGGGACTCCAACCAGAATTGAGGTTTATTTTGCAGTAGTTTGATTTACAGCCGAATTTTTGTCAAGTACACCTGGAAGGGGCAACAAAATGGTCCACTTTTCTATTCAGTTCCGTCTAAAATCTCAGCCCACACTAGCGACTGACATATAATCATGACTTTTGCACGAAAACACTCATGACCTAACAACCCAAGACAGTTAGGTGGACACAAACTATGGTAATGGTATAGAGATATATAATGAAGCAGGCTGGTCGATGGCCACAACTTTCGTTAAATCATCAGCGCAGTAAGTGTGAAATTGCTAAATGGATATAAGCGTGTACCTCATGAGGCGGAGTAGCAACAACCAGCAACGTTTTGACCAGGCAATGGTCTAAGTCCGAGTCATGGGTTTTGGTTTGTTTGCGCTTCTTGACTTCTTCTAGCTTTGAGATTCCCACTCCATTTATGTTTTTGACTAGAGAATTCTGAGTTTCACCCTGCTTCTTTGATCTCCTGAATATAACCATGATCCTTTGCACATCAACTGTAGACCTGGACACCCCTCCATCGGCGTGTTCATGCCATTTCAGGGGGAGGTTCGTGTACCACCTAAGTAATGAGCCGTTAGCCACATCGACATCATCGACGGCATCCCCATGTGCGTCTGAGCAGGCCGCTACGGGCGGCTGACCCCACTCATCGTTAACCCGCACCACGACAGCTACATCGTGAACCTCTTGATTGTGGTGATGTTGTCCGGAAACCCTTGGTAAGAGTGTCTCTCCATGTCACAACTGTCGAGTGATCTCCTAATGGTGTTGGGAAGTGAACTGGGTAATCTTGATTGAATTTGTTATACACAATGTGCATGTTGTGGCATAGAGCTGTAAAAGTGGCTCCATACGTACTCAGCCTGTAACGGTCTCGGGTCAATGCCGAGCTAGTTTTTTTATACAAATAGGACGAACAAAATTAGTTAGTCAAAGGTGATTTTTTTTCTACTTGATAAACAATAACAACAAACAGTATGAGCACCTACCATACTAGTGCCAGTGATCTCCTAATGCTGTTAAGAGTGACCATATATTCATGGTTAGTCAAAAATTCCTTCGATGCTCATAGGATATTCTCAGTTTTGCAACTAGCTTAGCTTAGAGAAATCAAGCTATCGTAGTCTTGCTACATATGAACGCATGTAGGAAATGCACAGTTTTCTATCCCTAGTATTGTAGTCTTGCTACATATGAATGCTCGTAGGAAATTGAAGGAAATATGCCCTAGAGGCAATAATCAAGTTATTCTTTATTTCCTTATTTCATGATAAATTTTTATTATTCATGCTAGAATTGTATTAACCGGAAACTCAGTACATGTGTGAATACATAGACAAAACATAGTGTCCCTAGTATGCCTCTACTTGACTAGCTCGTTAATCAAAGATGGTTATGTTTCCTAACCATAGACATGTGTTGTCATTTGATGAACGGGATCACATCATTAGGAGAATGATGCGATGGACATGACCCATCCGTTAGCTTAGCATTATGATCGTTACAGTTTCATTGCTACTGCTTTCTTCGTAACTTATACATGTTCCTCAGACTATGAGATTATGCAACTCCCGGATACCCGAGGAACACCTTGTGTACTATCAAACGTCACAACGTAAATGGGTGATTATAAAGATGCTCTACATGTGTCTCCGAAGGTGTTTGTTGGGTTGGCATAGATCGAGATTAGGATTTGTCACTCCGTGTTTCGGAGAGGTATCTCTGGGCCCTCTCGGTAATGCTCATCACTACAAGCCTTGCAAGCATTGTGAGTAATGAGTTAGTTGCAGGATTAAGTATTACGGAACGAGTAAAGAGACTTGCCAGTAACGAGATTGAACTAGGTATGATGATACCGACGATCGAATCTCGGGCAATTAACATACCGATGACAAAGGGAACAACGTATGTTGTTATGCGTTTTTGACTGAAAAGTTCTTCGTAGAATTTGTAAAGGCCAATATGAGCATCCAGGTTCACTATTGGTCATTGACCGGAGATGTGTCTCGGTCATGTCTACATAGTTCTCGAACCCGTAGGATCCGCACGCTTAACGTTCGATGACGATATGCATTATGAGTTATGTGTTTTTGATGACCGAAGTTTGTTCGGAGTCCCGAATGAGATCACAGACGTGACGAGGAGTCTCGAAATGGTCAAGACATAAATATTTATATATTAGACGATGTTATTCGGGCACCGGAAGTGTTCTAGATAGTTTCGGGTAAAAACGGAGTGCCGAAGGGGTTGCCGGAACGCCCCCAGGGGAACTAATGGGCCACCATGGGCCTTAGTGGGGAGAGAGGAGGGCCGCAGGAGGGTTGGCCGTGCCCCCCACCCCTTGGGTCCGAATTGGACTAGGGGAAGGGGGCGGCGCCCCCCTTTCCTACTCCTTCTCCCTCTCCTTCCTTCCCCCTCTCTTCCTTGGAGGGGAATCCTACTAGGACTAGGAAGTCCTAGTAGGACTCCTCCTCTTGGGGAGCGCCATAGGGCCGGCCGGCCTCCCCCTCCCTCCATTATATACGGGTGCAGGGGGTACCCTAGAACACACAAGTTTCTCTTAACCGTGTGTGGTGTCCCCCTCCAGAGTTACACACCTCGATCATACCATCGTAGTGCTTAGGCGAAGCCCTGCGTCGGTAGCATCATCATCACCGTCGCCACGCCGTTGTGCTGACGGAACTCACCCTCGTCCTCAACTGGATCAAGAGCACAACGGACGTCATCAAGCTGAACGTGTGCTGAACGCGGAGGTGCCATACGTTCGGTACTTGGATCAGTTGGATCGGAAAGAAGTTTGACTGCATCAACCGCGTTACTAAACGCTTCCGCTTTCGGTCTACGAGGGTACGTGGCACACTCTCTCATTTCGTTGCTATGCATCTCCTAGATAGATCTTGCATTATCGTAGGAATTTTTTGAAATTACCGCGTTCCCCACAGTGGTATCCGAGACAGGTTTATGCGTAGATGTTTTATGCACGAGTAGAACACAAAGAGTTTTGGGGGATATTAGATATCTAAAATAGTATCTACATTGTGAGAAGAGTGGGAACGCCTCAAAAAAAAGAAGAAGAGTGGGTACATCATTATATGACTTGATCGGTACTGACAATATCTGGCATCTGAGCCTGGCCAGCGGCAATCAGTTTGCATGCAATCTCTCTCCACGCGTTACACATTGCACGTTTTCCACGAGGGACTCGTACGAGACTTCTCACTCTACCAAATCGTCCATCCTTCAGCAGTCTTTTCAAGCTCAAAAATCATCCGCCAATCAAAGACTTTTACATTTTTGTGTAGATTCATTTTTTTAAGTCGTTTTATCTCTTGAACCGTGGTGGCAAATCACGAACAGTTTCCACCATTGGGTTTATCGTGTCATGATTTTTAAAGCTAGACCCCATGTTGATAGGTTTGAACAAACTTCTGTTTCTTGAAAAAGAAGGAAATTCAAAAACACCAGAAACAGGAAAAAAATAGGAGGTCGGAGAAAACCTAGAAAAAGAGAAGAGCCAAAATACGAAACAAAAACCAGAATCCAAAAAAAAAACGGAAGCACAATTGGGGTTTCCACTTATTTTTAAGAACATTTATACTTTCACTTTTTGCGAACCACAACTGTGCTCCCGAAAAACACACTTAAGTTGCATTTCACTTTCCGAGAAGTACAGTTATGCTTCACACGGACGCACAACTGTGTATTCCACTTTTTAAAAAGCACAACTATTGGAAGGATAGATGTTCTTCACGCCAAAACACAGTTGCGCTTTGCCGTGAAGCACAGTAAAAAATCATGAAAACCAAGCAAAATTCAAAAACCTGTATTTTTTGGAAATCCTCAAAAGGTGTGCAAAATTAAAGAATGCGAGATCCTGCAGGTGTGCCTACTTCTAGACATGTGGCGCCCGCTAGACAAACCATGTGACGCGCTCCAGATGCACCAAAAGTGTCCGCTGGGTTTCATGATGGGATACCATCTCATTAGTTGCACGCCAAGTAGTAGCCAATTGGTACATATCACACACCTTTCCAGCTTTAATTATTCATGTGGGTCAGTTCATGTAAACTTTAAAATATGTGAATTTTATAAAATTTTCAAATATATTTTTAAATTCCTGGACATTTTATAAAATTCATGAGCATTTTTATGAAATTTTTGTTTTTTGTATGGTCCTATCGAACCTTCATGCATGGAAACTCATGTTAAAACCAAAAAACGTCCTGCAAACTAATCGTCATAGTGGACCCAGTTCAGGACCGCATCGTGACACCCTATGGTCATTTATCGAGAAAACTTCAAATGTTTTTTTCTGCTAAAAAAATTATTGAAAAAATAGACACCCTATGGACATGGCCGTCTGATTCTCAAAAAGAAAATGGACATGGTCGTCTGCTACGGAGCACTTGTGTTTTGCAAAAAAAACTTATTTTTTTAAATGTTCATCTTCAAAATTTTGTTCGCTCGTCTTTAAAAATGTTCATACTTTGAAATTCTGAGAAATTTTAAAAGATGTGAACATTTCTTTGAAATTTATGTACAACGCTTTGAAAATAATAATATTTGTATTTTATGAACAAAATTTGAAAATACGATCGTTTTTGGAAATTTTGAAGACATTTTTAAAAGCGCCACCATTTCTTTGAAAAAGAAAAAAAAGAAAAAAATAATGAATAAAAAAGAAAAAGAGATAGTGGGAAAAGGAGCGGTTCAACAATGGGCCTTCCTAGTAAAACCAGGGGCTTCCGTCAACTAAAGAAGAACAAAAGGAAAAAAGAAATAAATAGAGAGGCCATTAGATCGATTCTCGTCGCCTGCACTCTTTAAGCTCAGGGCGACGTGTACGGGCGGTATGTATGTAGGCTGCGTATCAGTGCGGGCGACATATTTTTAT
>NC_041386.1:703778388-703798397 GCF_002162155.2 Triticum dicoccoides | reverse complement strand
AGTTTTTGTAAATGATGAGAAAATATTGATTGTTGAGAAGGGTGTTTCCTTGAGCTATGTTACATCTGGTAGTTTGAGGTAAAAAAATAGTATGTTGACAAATAATTATTTCCCTTCTTCACCTGTGTAGTGTTTATATTCACAGAGCAATGATTTATTCACCTTTTTCATGTTCGACCTGTTTAGCACCAAGTGAACATGACTCTATTTGCTCTCTTGCACAATCATGGAGTTATAGACAGAACAAGAGATCAATTTGCCTGCTGTTGTCTAAACCATGTCATGTTGTTCAGTGTGTTATTCTGTGATGTACTTTGTCTTTCGTCTTACTAGCAAGCCTTGCGTGGGCAATTTTATTACAACAGCTAGCTTAGTTCACGAATTACCATTTTCTTGGCTGCTGACAGAGCTAAAACCAGAGATTGCTCAATTGGAGTAGAACACCCCTCATGGTTTTACCCGTTGTTATACTTCCAATATTCATTTCCTCGTGTCACCTAGGCTCCAAGGAAGAGGCTCTTATTCACTCTCGGTGCTGTTTCCAGCACCCTTGCCACATTAATATTCGTATTGAATCTTAAATTGTGAAATCTAGCAAGTCTACTACATAGCACTTTCGTTCACTCTTCAGGATTAATCACCATATATACACGTATTGCTTCACACTCATACTATTTCTGGTTGGCCTGAATCAAGCTCTTGTGTCTCCGCATGCCACTGCAAGAATTTCAAGAATTACACAAGCATGTGACATTTGCAGGGTTCACAGTTCATCTCAATCTAGATAATTGCTGAACAAATCATACAGTTGGGCTTCCAATGTGGTCTAGCTTGCTGAGCACCCCGTGCTATGTTTATAACAACTATTTATGAAGTCTAATTTCCTGGGTTCCCCCGATGTGGGTGTCAAAATTGAGTTTCAGTTTACTCCAATATCTCACATGCTACCGTGACAACATAACTTTCACTAGAACATCTCAAAGTAGTTTACTAGTTGGATGAGGATAGATCTACATTACAACATCGACCAACCAAATGAGAGGAAATTTTGTTCGGAAGTTGTAGCAATATATAGGGAAGAACAGAATCCAGTTTTCACATGAACCAACAATTGACTATGGTATAACTCACGAAGTATGCCATATAGCATGACCATGAAACTCAACAAAATCATGACCGGAGAGAGGGAGGGAGGGAGAGAGAGAGAGAGAGAGAGAGAGAGAGAGAGAGAGAGAGAGAGAGAGAGCAGTTTACCTTATTCGGGTGAGTTAGGCATGTTCAACACGGACCCTCAAACCGTCCGCAACCATCTGAACCATGTGGTTCGGTCATGTTTTGCCATCCAACACAACCCTATATCGATCTGCTGGGCGGTCGGACGTCATTTTCTCTGCAAACTGGAAGCAAATCGGGAAAGGCTTTGCGAGCGTCAGGACCGCTACCACGCAAGCATCTGACACCCCTAGCCCACCCAAAATAACCTCTCACCTCTCCTGCGCCTACTATCCATCACACACGTTGCTTCCCATGCAGCATTTATACCTGACCAGAGCATGTATAGACTGGCATTGAAGCCAGCGACATGGCCAGACAGGAGGGCAGCGCGGACTATGCGATCTCTCGGGCGTCGCCCCTTCAACATGGATGTCGCGTCCCGAGGAACAAACTCTGGCCGATGCGCCACATTGAAGTGGGCTGGCCGTCTATTCATGTGGCTTGGCCGCGGCTATATAAGCCATGCTCCGGCGATGAATCCATACCTCCTCCTCTCAGAGCTCATTCTCCTCCGACGATGACAAGATCTTGGTATTACGCGCCGGCAGTTGCCGGCGATAGAGGTTCTTCATCATACTCATGACTTCGTCGCCCATGCCATCACCCTCTGGGGCCCTAGGCCTCCTTGACGGTTGTTTCCTTTGACAAGGAGGAGATAGTTATCTCTTCCAGCGAAGCAGAGGACAAGGAATCCCAGCTGCAGCAGCTATGCCTGCTCGCGTAGGGTCTAACGGACGGGAAATTCAATCATCAGATGAAGTTGATGAAGGAGATATTGTTGGGGAACATAGTAATTTCAAAAATTTCCCTACGATCACGCAATATCTATTTATGTGATGCATAGCAATGAGAGGGGGAGTGTATCTTCATACCCTTGAAGATCGCTAAGCGGAAGCGTTTTATCAACGCGGTTGATGTAGTCGTACACCTTCACGATCCGCCCCGATCAAGTACCGAACATACGGCACCTCCGTGTTCAGCACACGTTTAGCTCGATGACGTCCTCGCCTTCTTGATCCAGCAAGATGGGCAAAGTAGTAGATGAGTTCCGGCAGCACGACGGCGTGGTGATGGCGTTGGTGAAGAACAATCTCCGCAGGGCTTCGCCTAAGCACTACGGAAACTATGACGGAGGATAAACTAGAGGGGACGGGGTTGCCGGCACACGGCTTGGTGTTTCTTGATGTGTCTTTGGTGCTCGCCCTTCCCCTCTATTTATATGTTGATCCTTGGGGTCGAAACTTGGAGTAAAAGCCTCCACAAAGTCGATTTCACCCGAAAGACAAGAGTCCTTCTCGGACTCCAGGGCCAGACGCATGGTTCCCGAACGCCAGGGACACTGGCGTCTGGCCCTTGGACTCGACAAAACTTCCTTTTGTGCTTTCCAAAAACCTTGTGGGCTTTCCCCTTTGGCCCAAATAAAGTGTTCTCGTACTCAAACATTTCGGGAAACATCCAGAACCCCTTCCGGTGAATTCCGTAACCCTTCCGGAGACCAAACACTATTATCCCATATATCAATCTTTATCTCCGGACCATTCCGGAGTTTCTCGTCATGTTTGTGATCATATCCGGGACTCCAAACAACATTCGGTTACCAACATACATAACTCATATAATACTATATCATCAATGAACGTTAAGCGTGCAGACCCTATGGGTTCGAGAACTATGTAGACATGACCGAGACACCCCTCTGGTCAATAACCAATAGATATAGCTCCGGGAGTGTGGCACGGTGCCACCCTCATCGATGAGTCCCTTCAAGGAGGATCTGTCATCTCTGCCGTGCTACAATGTAAAGATGGAGCCTGCATCGCTCTCCGGCACATGAATGAGGAGCCCGTGTTCCGCCTACGCGCTACAAGAAATATGTCAACTAGTGACCTTCTGTCAGTGACCTTGGAAGAATTGGTCATTGATCTATGACCATTTGAGACCGATTGGTCAAAAGTTGTTCGGGAGGCTCCAAACCCTAAACCATTGCGACCATTTTGGTCAGAAAGGTCGTAATTTCCTTACACGCAATGGTCATAAAGCAAACACTGCTGGTCCGCTGCCTTATTTCTAGTTGTTAACGACCAATATAGATGGTCATAGCCTTGTAGATTATGGTGGGTTGTGATGACTAGGCGCCATCTCATCAGTTTTGCCTATGTGTCATGTCCATATGTCAATTTTTGCCCTAGGTTGTGAAGTAACATATATTTCTGTTATTCCAAAAATTTCCAAAAAATTCTCATAAATTGTTTGGATCATATCTTCATCAAATATGTCAAAAACCTTCCTTGCCTAGTTCAAAAATAACTCAACAAATATTCATTTTCCTATTTTGTTTAGAGCAGCACTTTGTGAAGGAAGTGTTATTTATATATTCTTGATTTTCCAAAAAATTTGTGAAGACATTCTTCTTAGTATATGATCATCCTCATCCAAAACTCACGCCCATTGGCCATGTGCATTTCCCGTATCGCTAATCAAACACTTGGCTGCTAATTCATGTTTGAGCATAGTTCGGTGTCCTCATGAGAATCTTATGTTATAATTTTCTTCCTAGCACCTACCTAGGGAGTGCCCAACCCACTAGACATGTCTAGGCCGCCCACAACGCATGGCAACGCCATGGTCACGCGGCGACCACGCAGCGGCATGCGAGCGTATACGCTCTAGAGTTGGGGCCCTCGGCCACCGTCCAAACCTCGATGTCTCGCCATCAAACCATGTATTTCTGATTGAATAGATACTTATTTACCTAGAAATGATTTTTGGAAAAAATAAAGAGCAAACTATGAGGCACCGGGAGTTCAAATTTGACCCACTTCCATCTGAATCGACGGGAATTTGTCTTCTTCACCAGAGGTGGATCAAAACTTTTGACACCCAACCAATTTGTCAATTATGCATTAAATATGGAATACTATTTTGTAAAATTGATTAGGTCCAATTTTGCAACAAATATATGGTAGGTCCTTCACAAAAAAAACTAATTTCGGGCACTCGAAAAATGGAAATGTATTTTCCGTGAAAAGAAAATGAAATCTCCCTTAGGCAACATTATTTAGAATTTCAAGATGCACCCTTGTGCACAATATGAGATCATTTGAACAAACCATACCATGAATGTGGCCATAAGATTGATCATTTGGCTTGAAAGCCATGAATCTTCACACATGATAGCTCATTTCTGAGAACATTTTTTTAAAATAATTACCGTATTACAAGTTTATTATTTTTCCTGGAAACTTGGTCACATATAATGACACAATGCGAAGGTTTTCCAATTTTTTGATTTTTTTTAATTTTTATGCCTGTTTCAAAATGCAGTCAAAACGGCGGGCTTGACTGTTCCAAGCTAGTGGTTGAATCTTGGAATTTTTTGGTGTTTCTCTAATTAAATAGATACTTATGTACCTAGAAATGATTTTTGAAAAAAATAAAGAGCAAACTACGAGGTAGCTACAGTTTAAATTTGACCCGCTTCCAGCTGAATCAACGGGAATTTGTCTTGTTCACCAAAGGTGGATCAAAACTTTTGGATCCATTTTGTCAATGTGCATTATATATGGCCTAGTATTTTATAAAATTGATTAGGTCCAATTTTGCAACAAATATATGGTGGGTCCTTCACAAAAAAACTCATTTTGGGCACTCGGAAAAATGGAAAATGTATTTTCCGTCCAAAGAAAATGAAAAGTCCCTTAGGCAACATTGTTTTTCATTCCAAGATGCACCCTTGTGCACGATATGAGGTCATTTGAACAAACTATGCAATGAATGTGGCCATAAGATTGATAATTTGGCTTGAAAGACATGAATCCTCACACATGATAGCTCATTTCTGAGAACACATTTTTTAAAATAATTACCGTATTACAAGTTTATTATTTTTCCTGGAAACTTGGTCACATATAATGACACAATGCGAAGGTTTTCCAAGTTTTTGATTTTTTTTAAAATTTTTATGCCTGTTTCAAAATGCGGTCGAAACGGTGGGCTTGACCGTTCCTAGCTGGTGGTTGAATCTTGGAATTTTTTTGGTGTTTGTATGATTAAATAGATACTTATGTAGCTAGAAATGATTTTTGGAAAAAAATAAAGAGCAAACTAGGAGGTAGCTACAGTTTAAATTTGACCCGCTTCCAGCTGAATCAACGGGAATTTGTCGTTTTCACCAGAGGTGGATCAAAACTTTTGGCACCCAACCATTTTGTCAATTGTGCATTATATATGGCCTAGTATTTTATAAAATTGATTAGGTCCAATTTTGCAACAAATATATGGTAGGTCCTTCACAAAAGAACTCATTTTGGGCACTCGAAAAAATGGAAAATGATTTTTTCGTCCAAAGAAAATGAAAAGTTCCGTAGGCAACATTGTTTGTCATTCCAAGATGCACCCTTGTGCATGATAAGAGGTCATTTGAACAAACTATGACATGAATATGGCCATAAGATTGATCATTTGGCTTGAATGCCATGAATCTTCACACATGATAGCTTATTTTTTAGAACATATTTTTAAAATAATTTCTATATTACAAGTTTATTATTTTTCCTGGAAACTTTGTCACATTCTATTCTCGTCGTTCATGCCGACCGACTTTTTGTTGTAGTGTTTAGAGTAGATTGAGTTGATGGGGGACTACTGGTTTCAGATCTGTTCCTCTTGTAGTCTGTCTCATATATGTGTAATGCTTTGTGTATTGGGTAGTGATGCTCTGTTGTATTGATGATGGATGAAATTCGCTCTTGTGCTAGTTGCAAGTGCGAGAATCTGAAAATTAGTGTGATGACAGTGACCATTCTGGTTGCTGCAAAATGGAAGCATGGTAGAAATTAAAAAAATTGTGTGATTGCACCTGATAGCAAAGCAGTACTACTTGCAGGCGTTACGTTTTTTGATCCCCCTTGTTTCCTGTTGTGTGTACTGAGAAAGTTTGTTTTTTGCAGCTAAGAGGGCATGGGCCTCGACCTCCACGGACGGTGGCCAGATCGAGCGGAGCTTCCCTTCCTTTGCCCGGCGGGACAAGGACAAGGACAAGCAGCAACATCATGGCATCATCAAGGTTCGATCCCCCTTGTTGCAATCCCTCCCTCCCACATGTTGAATTGATGTTGAATTCAGGCCAAGGTACCCATGATTAACCTCTGATTTCCTCTCTCTCTCCTTGTGCAGCGACTGTTGATTGGTCACCACCAAGCTCAGGTCCATGGAGATCCAGTGTCAAGGGCACAAAGGTCAGCTACCTGCTGCTCCTTTGTTGATTTTGTTGAGA
This sequence comes from Triticum dicoccoides, assembly GCF_002162155.2. Lineage (NCBI taxonomy): Eukaryota > Viridiplantae > Streptophyta > Magnoliopsida > Poales > Poaceae > Triticum > Triticum dicoccoides. The sequence continues at coordinate 703,791,847 of NC_041386.1, read as the reverse complement.
GTTTAATGAGTGCATGCTATACTGTTGCTTACTAGGCCAGGAGTGTTTTTTTATGCTAGAAGTCATTAGTAGATCATGAATCCTTCATTTTTTGTTGTGTTCACCAGAAAACTGCTATTTATCATGAATCCTGCTAGTTCTGGATAATTTGGTGACTACAAACTAAGTCATGTACTGCTATGTATTGTTTGATGCCAGGGGAGGACCAGTGCTTATTTGTATAGCACAAATGTTGGAATCGGCGCGCGCAGAGAAGCAGAGGAGGGCTGGAATCGACGCGCAAGGCAGCGAGGTCCTCATCCACTGGGAACAAGTTCAACAAGGCCTCGCTCGGCAAGGACCAGCACGCAACTAGGAACAACAACTAGGTGGCCCAACTCCAATGATTCATTGATACCCCTCAAAAGAAAAGGTGATTCATTCAAGGCTCACTTCGTTCGTTCGATCTATGTGGTGATCTGACGTGCTGTTGGTGCTATGTCTTCAAGACTGATATGATATCCCCTGTCTGTCTGTCTGTCATGATGTTGTCTGTCATGATGTTGTCTGTCATGATGCTGCTGTTGCTGCTTGTTTTGCTACTAAAATATGGATCAAATTTTATGCAAAGTTTTGGTTCCAAGCACCATGTTTCCTCCTTGAATCTGCCACAATTGTGGCCCTTTTTCTTTCACAAGATACAACTAAAATTCTACGCACTGACATGATCTGTTTCGCATATTTTGGTATACTTGCTAGTATGAAGAACTAGTATCTTTTGTTGGACTGCAGCAACAGTTGCAACTATGCCATAATAATGTATACAAGATGCCATCTTGCCTAAACAATCAAACTCAACTGTTGTAGCCTCTTGTGCCACCTACTTCCTATATGAAACAATGAAATAGATGAGCTTAGTCCTGTGCACATTCTTTTAGTGTTAAGGTTGATGTGATTTAAATTTTATTTCTGGTAGATGAAACATCAGATTTTGACTTACTTGCACAAATATTCAACACCCAGGTTTTATTTAACTCCACTTGTCTTAGGCCGTGTGTACAATGCAATATGCTTAGAGAGGTGCTTGTAAAAATAAAACATGTTTAAGCTCAAGTACCTGTGCTTGTTCCTTTAAGCTCAACCAATACATGCTTTTATGTAACTTTAGATATTTTCCAGAATAGTTTTCTTGGTCCTTCATATCTAAAGCTTGCATATACTGTAGAAGCTCTACTTTATGCTAATACTTGCTTGTGTAACATCTTTCATGGCATACTTCTAAATGGACAAGTACGTGCGACGTTCAGCGTCAACGATGATGCGGACCATATGTTCAAGTGTTCAACTGCAGCCCCATCCATTGCATCGACACAAAGGTATGTACTCTGTCTTGCTGAACAGATATGGGCCTGATGCTTGATGTCCTTATGCCTGATGCATGTATCATGTGACATAGTTGCTCTGTTACAGCAGATGGCAAGATGAATAGCATCATGCACCTCGTAGTTTAATAGGTACTATTGATTGAATATGAATGTTATTCCATATACTCAAATGGAACTTCGATCTGCTGTAACTTTGAATGATGGTTTTTAAACCTTGTCGTGTATGTGAAACATTCCATGCTCGTTTGCTGCTAAGTTTGTCATATGTGCCAATTCAATTCCCAATTTTGATGAATAGGCATATTCTGGATAATAATAATAAGTAGAATGATAATATACTGGTGTATCTTTACTTTTTATTTTAAATGTACTCTGTATTCTATCAGTGACATACATTTTATTCTCTTTTGAATGCTCAGATGTTTTCCATCAGGCTGTAATTGCTAAGGGAGAAGCGGGACTTGGAGAAGAAATCTTTCCATTAAGCAGATTACATGTTTGGTTGCTGTGAAGTACCAGATAGGCTAGTTCTATTTTTTGCAGATTATTTGTTTGGTTGCTATGAAGTACCAGATAGGCTAGTTCTATTTTTTTTCATGTAAATGCAAATGCAGCAGCGCCATGTAAAAACTTAGTTAGCCTCAAATAGCTGGAATTGCTGGAATTGTCAATGGAATTGCTGGAATAGCAGCGCCATGCAGCAGTCAGTCAGTAGTATTGCTGGAATTGCTGGAATATCTTAGCTAGCCTCAAATAGTATTGCTGGAATGAATGGTTGTAATATAATAACATTGAACGTTGCTTTGAAAATGTATCAGAACTGGGCATGTGTTGTATTGTCAATGGCATAATAATTTTTTTGGATTGGATCAATTTTTTCGGAACTGGGCTAGGCCCAAGTTATATTGGACAATTATTTTTGAGGGAAAAACATGAGAGGCCCAACAAAGAAATGGCCTAGAAAAATACATGAACAAAAAGAAAACCTGCTGTTAAAAGGGCCATGCAAAGAAATCAAAGGCTGAACTGTTGGGCCAGACCCATGTAGCTAATTAAAGCACAGGAAAAAAATACATTAAAAAGGCCGAATTGTTGGGCTAGGCCCATGTAGAAAACCTAATTGGACCGGGCTGATTCTTGTGCCACATCAGCTTGCCACGTTGGATGCCTACGTGGCCCGGGGAGGTTGCTAGTGACCAAAACAAGACAGTAGGCATATTTTGGCCGTAAACGTCTACGACCTTCTCATATAGAAGGTCATGAATGTCAGTTTACGATGGCCATCTTTTGACCTTCTGTTTTTGGTCACAAAAAGGTCGCAAATAGAAAACAGTGACCTTTCAGTGACCATTAGTCAAGGTCACAAGTTGACATATTTCTTGTAGTGACGCAACCACGACGCCGTCCAAATTGGGCGCATCATCAAGAAGGAGTCGGCATCGCCGACACGCACCTGCGGCGTCCAAATCAATTCCGCGTGAAGTAGCAGTCGCTGTCGATGCCAGCTCACACCTGGTACACCCGGAACGACCGGTCGGCCTCACTGTCGCGGAAACAGTCATGCCTAGTTCGTCACGGACTAACTACCACCCGCGATCGTCAAGGCACGTAGACGCATCCTCCACTACCTCGATGGTGGCGGTCCATTAGGATAGCCAGCCGTCATGCCAGCAAAAGGCGACAAGGCTGGCGGTGTGGTATGAGTGGTGGAATGTTGCCTGCCGCTCATGTTCGCCAAGTTGGGCGCGGTGCTAGACTGGGTCCTAAACGACAACAACCTCACTACCGCCTAGGCCGCCGACCTCTCCATCTCCACCGCGGAGTCGTCCGTGTGCACCGCGGCCTTCTTGAGGGCGAGCTCTCCGAGATCGGCGATGAATGGCCACTTAGCGACTCCTCTATCAATGCCGATAGGGTCAAGGGTGCTGTTGTCATTTGCCACTGCGGCCCTCCGCGCCACGCAAGAGGAAGAGGAACGGCTCCTCCGCAAGCGCCAGGGAGCGTCTTGACAAGGCTACCGCGGTGAACCCTTGCTCTTCCACCACTGGAGGGATGACGATGACACGGAAGGTGTCGGCGGTGTGGCCGAGCAGGGTGGCAACACGTACGTGGTCATCGTCTGCCAAAAGTTTTAATTACTTTTCTAAATTAACTAAAATATCAGTCATTCTACATAAATTATGTCCGAACAATAATGAAATCTATTGTGTTTGCTAAGATTTGTCCCGTTTGTTAAACTCTTGTTTGAATTGTATGCGGCTACGGTTGGATGGCCGTCTCTCGCATCCGTGTCTGCGGACTGGTCCCTCGGTCCATGGACAGATGCGGTGTTCAGTTTGAGGGTCAGCATTGGAGATGCCCTTAGCAAAGTTTGTTGAAATTTCAACCCATAACTATTGGCTCTTCATTAGGTGATATTCCCCGCCCAGAGCATGCCGCACCTCAAGTTGTTCTCCGTGTAGAATGAAAGGCAGAGAGAGAGGCCCCCTTTCCCCTCTCATCTCACTTCGCCCCCGCGGGTGACCGAGAGGGAACCCTAGCCGTTGGACTCTCTCGCCATCCTTCCACCCCCTCGCTTGCCGGGCAAAGCCCTGGTGGCGTCGACGGTGGTGAGAAACTTCTCCCCAATTCGGCGCCAGGGTGTTGGAAATATTCCCTAGAGGCAATAATATTTGTATTATTATATTTCCATACTCATAATTAAAGAGTTTATATTTCATCCTATAACTGCTATGATCCTAGAATATGCGATTTAGTGAAAAACTCATATGCACGTGTGAAGTGATAAGCGGTTAAATAAAAGATTCCTAGTCTTGCCTCTGGGACTAGATCGAGTGTTGTTGGTGATCACGCTTTTCGGATCTTAGGATGTCGTTAATTGCAGTGATGTTCCTAAAACAACATTGAGATTATGACGTTAGAAGAATGGTCATATTGAATCGACTCAATCTTGTTTCTTATGAATAATATCGTCTGCATTCAGTTGTAATAACATGGAGTATTAATGTGTGATATTCCTCCTTATACCACAAGAGTATCATGGTCACTTCTTACCCTATGATGGGCTCTGGGGTTCCTCAATGGTCACCTGTAACACAATGATCATAACGACAACTTACAGGTTCATGAGAAACTTTGACAAGTAACCAAAAAGATCAAGAGTGAGATTTTCTCCTCCGACGATGGAGGGATATTCTAAGGGCCCTCTTGGTGTGATGGAATCGGTCATTGTCTGGCCAAAAAGACGTGACTTTGTCACGGGGATGCCGGAACAAAATAATGAGAAAAAAAGAACAAAACAGGTAACGAGGAATTTGGTATAATGAGCATGGTGATGACTCTGGAGGATACCAATGCATCTTGGATTTTGTGAAGTATCGTGAAGTGAAGGGAACATCACATGATAACATAAGGTTCGCTCGAATATCATTCATGTGCTCATAGGGACGGATACGAACGTCCACGATCCCGCTACTGGTCATTGAACGAACGGTTTCGTTCATGCCTATGAGTTACCGAACCTACGGGGTCACAACCTTCAGGCTATCACGATCTGCTGAGTATTAGTAGGATGGGAGACATGACAATATATTTTTGAAATTATTTCATGAATATTCAGATTAGTTTCGAGAGGATCCAGAAGCATTTCGAGGTTACCGGAAGGGTTTCGGAGAGTATCAGGAAATATTGGGTATTATCTATTAATTATTTATATATAGATGGAAAAAATTCCAGAGAGGTGAAAAATTATATATAATGGTCTAGAGGTACTTAGAATATTTTATATTTAATTTAAGTCTCAACGAGCCTTAGAACGTGAATAGTTGGAAGGAATTATGGGCCACAAAGGCCCATAAGGAAGTGGCGCCCCCATTTTCTTGTGAGGGGGGTGCGAATTGGACAAGGGGTGGGACTCCAACTCCCTCTCCCATGTCGGTGCCCCAAGGGGGATTGTCCCCCATTGGTGGCAGCCCTCTCCTCCTCCTCAAACCAAAATATACTAGGGGTTTTTGCCCTATTGTCTTATACAAGTTTTGGAGCCTACTCTAGTTCTAGTTATAGTTGGTCCTAGTTGACTAATTAGAGCTAGACTAATCCTCTTTTTCTTATAATTAGAAGCCTTGTGTGGTTGTAATCTTCTACCTCTGGTTCTCCGGTGACGTTAGCTCTGGACGGTGAAGCGCTGCCGGATCATGAAGGCTACACGCTTGCTACTAAGTAGAGAGGCCATGCTTTAGGTCTTCATCTCGAGGGATCGTTCATTCATGGTTCGAGGGACTTCAAGTACAATCAACACCGACAGATTCTTCTTCCGCTGCAACTCGGTGACGGTAATGATCGTGAACACAACCCATCATGCATCTTCGTATTGATCTTGGGTGATCGTAGGTGCGAATTTTTTGTTTCCTACTACGTTGCCCAACACATGGCTGGCATGGGGCGGCCTGGTCGGATGGGTCGCTCTGCTCATGGGGCCAGCGGCGCAGCGGCTGGCACAGACAACGGTGACATGCGCTGGGACGCAGGCCTGGCGGATGGTAGATGCGTGCTTCCCCTGGTGGCTCGATTGGGAAACCTGGCGGGCGATGGTGGAGGTTCGCATCTCGGTCGTCGTCTATAGTGTGGTGGCCGCCTAATTTGGTGGCGGCACATTGGCCTCCTCCAGGCCAGATCTAGCGCGAGGGATGGCGGACGGCCGAGGGCCAGGGGCTCAGGGCAACGGAGGCGTAACACCTACACTGAATCGGTGGGGCAGCACGTCTGATGCGGTCATGCGGCTCAAGGCTTCTCGGGCAGTGGTGGAGCGGGGCTACGGTGGTCGGTGTGACTCGTTGCGGGCTATTTCTCGCGGGGAACATGTATCTGGCCAGTGGTGCTGGATGGCGGCCGACCTAGTCCGTGTTGGTGCGTGCCATCGCATTTGTGTCATTCTATCTTGCTGCTCCATTGTATAGTCAGTCCGAGTCGGTGGCCTCAGTTGTGGCGGCCTCTGAGCCCGTCTCGACCAAGGTCGGGGAGTAGTGATGGGGCTTGCTACTACTTCTTGAGCTTGCGTTGTTTTTTTCCTTGAAGAGAAAAGGGTGATGCAGCAAAGTAGAGATAATTATTTCACTCAGTTTTGAAAATGAAGGAATCAATCCAGTAGGAGGTAAAAGCAAGTCTCCGGTCCATGCACCTTCACAAACAATAAACTCTTGCACCCAATGTGAAAAAGGGATGTCAATCCCTTCACGGCACTTGCAAGGATGAGATCTAATAGAGATAGAGTACTCTAATAAATTATGATTCATGTGTGTCTCTTCCAAAAGGTGTGTATAGCAAAGATGATTGCGGTAAACTAAAAAGCAAAGACTCATATCATACAAGACGCTCCAAGTAAAACACATATCATGTGGTGAATAAAAGTATAGCCTCAAGTAAAGTTACCGATAGACGAAGATGAAAGAGGGGATGCCTTCCGGGGCATCCCCAAGCATAGGCTTTTTGTTGTCCTTGAATATTACCTTGGGGTACCTTGGGCATCACCAAGCTTAGGCTCTTGCCACTCCATATTCCATAGTCCATCAAATCCTTACCCAAAACTTGCAAACTTCACAACACAAAAATCGACAGAAAATCTCATGAGCTTCGTTAGTATAAAAAAATAAATCACCAGTTTAAGGTACTGTTGCAAACTCATTCTTTATTTATATAGGTGTAATATCTACTGTATTCCAACTTCTCCATGGTTCATACCCCTCGATACTACCCATAGATTTATCGAAATAAGCAAATAACACGCGAAAAACAGAATCTGTCAAAAACAGAATAGTCTGTAGTAATCTGTAACACTCGAATACTTTTGTAACTCCGCAAATCCATCCAAATTAGGAAAAACTGATAAATTTGTGTACCAATCCAGAGCAAAAACAATCAGATCAAAATTACGTTTCTGTGGATTTTCAAAACTAATTTACTAAGCGCAAAAGTTTCTGATTTTCAGCAGGATCAACACAACTATCACCGTAAGCTATCCTAAAGGTTTCACTTGGCACAAACACTAATTTAAATATAAAACCACATCTAAGCAGAGGGTAGGTGATTTATTTTTTACTTAACAGGAACAAAAAGCAAAGAACAAAAATAAAATTGGGTTGTCTCCCAACAAGCGCTTTTCTTTGTAGCCTTTTAGCTAGGCATTGATAATTTCAGTAATACTCACATGAAAGACAAGAATTGAAGCGAAAAGAGATGGACCGTACGATCTGTTCCTTCTTGTTCCTCCCGCACGGGTCAAAATTATCTCACGTCCTTGCCTCCCTGCACTGAGCTCTCCATGCGTCCCCTCTGCAGCCCGCGCCACCACCCCTGGTCGCCGTGGTGACCGTCACACTCCCCATGTTCACCGGTTCCGGCCAAAAAACGAGTCGCAGCTGCAGCTCCCCCGGCTCTAGGTTGTAGAACTGCATGGTCGCCGCCGCGCCTTGCCGGTCGAGGTTGCTCCTCGCCACGAGCGCATTGCAGCTTGTTGGTGATCGTTGCAGCATCCGCCCCTAGCCCCATGCTGGATATCGTCGCCAGGAAGAAACACACCACCGGGATTCTTGCTGTCAGAAAAAGAATGGATGCAGCAAAAACCATTGACCATAGTAAAATAAACCCACCCAGTTGCAGCACAAAAACATCGTCTCGCCGCTGTCATTTTCGCCTCGTGAAGAATGGATGCAGCAAAAAACAAAATCTTCAGTAGTATCAAAAGATGACGATGGTTGCAAAAAAACACCGTCGCCGCGGTCACAGGGTCATAGCTACCATGAATGATTGCAGCAAAAAAAAGTTGCTGCTAGTAGCCTCATTCATCTCCGGTTGCCACATTCATATTCGCTGGTTCAACAGAAGGTCGTGGCTGTCGGCCTCTCCTTTCAGCAAAATCTATAGACATTACCAGCAGAACGTCAATGCCAGTAGGATGACGTACTCACTTTCCCAAATCTTCAACATCAAACACTCAATTCAGCTAGCTAGCAAAGTAATTCACGAAATTAATATAAATTTATTCCACGAAATCACCTTTGCCCGATACGACCGAGGATTTGAGAGGAATCAACCACATGCGCGCGCACATGAAAAAGGTTTCGGCCTAAGCGATGGAATTTCCATTGTGCACGTACGTCCAACTAGCTCTATCTTGTTCCACGTGACATTGATCACGGGGGCTTGCACGTACCACACATCTTTTTGTTGTTGTTGAGAAACGTACCACACGTCTTGAATTCTTTACGAAACGCAAGGAAAGCCTGTGGGGCCAAAACCCACATTTTTTTCAGTACGATATTGATCACGACGGATTATTTTTGTACAACGTATTGCTACCGCCGAATCAATCAGCCAGAGAGCTTACGTTCACGTTACTACTAGTACTATACCTGTCCATGGATACATGCATGTTACTAGTACGATAGGCAATTTTGCCATGCATGCACCATTTCCCTCAAAAACTTTTTTGCCATGCACCAGGTACAAGGCTAGTCAAGAGATTAGCTTGTTCAAAATAATAATAATCAAATTGATCAGCTAGCGAGCATGCAAGCACAAGTCCGTGCGTACATATATTCTTCTCTGAGTGTTCGGCGCTCAAGAAAAATCTTCTACGTAAAAAAAGATAGCGTGGGTTATAACTTATAATCATGTACTCCCTTCGTTCGGGATTACTCGTCAAAGAAATGAATGTATCTAAATGTATTTTAGTTGTAGATACATCCATTTTTATGACAAGTAATTTCGAACGGAGAGAGTAAAAGAGAAAGAAGGAGAATATGAAAAGTATCACTGATCAATGATTTTTCTTCTTCTTTTCTTAATACTATATGCACTTGTGGTATTTAACATTTTTCTAAGTGGTGGTTACTATTTAACTTCTCGACCACTTCTTGGTACAAAATCGTGTCGAACAGCGACCCGGCGGATCCTCGCCAATGGGCCGATCGACAAGTAGCACAAGCCTTGATAATAAGAACAAAAGGCGATTTTTTGTGGTGACGAAAACGATCCATGCATGAGTGCAAGAGCTTAAGCAGCTGGATTGTGGCCAATTAACGGACGCCACCATGCATATCGGACGAGGTTTGCCTGTTCCTCTCGACGTGTCGTCTTCAAGAAATTGTTCCTCGTTAGTGCTGGGTCCGTGAGAATGACTACCTACCAACCTACCCACGCATGCACTTTGGTAGCGCTCGCGACCACGACCCGTCCAACACCCACACCGCCACGCCGCTTCCCGCATCCAGAAGTGCTATATATACCACACCAACGCTCCATTCACCAAACCAACACTCCATTCACCAAACCAAGCAGCAAAGCTAGCACTGCTAGCTCTCCTCCTCTGCTTCTCCTTGCTCTCCGGCAGCAAAGCGAAGCAAAGTGAGCTAGCTCCACTTCATCAAGCCAAGAAACCTCACACCACCTTTGATCCAATCCTAATCAAGGGTTAAGCCGTCTCAAAAATGGGCAGCTTGGACACCCACCCAATGTCCTTCTCCGCCTCCCCCTACGATAAGGCTGCGTTTGAGCCGCTCAACCCTGAAGATGTCCGCGCATATCTTCACAAGGCCGTCGACTTCATCTCTGACTACTACACAACCGTCTGAGTCCATGCCGGTTCTTCCCAACGTGAAGCCGGGATACCTGCAAGACGAGCTCAGCGCGTCCCCGCCGACCCACTCTGCGTCGTTCGATGTCACCATGAAGGAGCTCAGGACCTCTGTTGTCCCCGGCATGATGCACTGGGCCAGCCCCAACTTCTTCGCCTTCTTCCCCTCCACCAATAGCGGGGCCGCCATCGCTGGCGACCTCATAGCCTCTGCCATGAACACCGTCGGACTCACATGGCAGGCCTCGCCCGCAGCCACCGAGATGGAGGTTCTCGCCCTCGACTGGCTTACGCAGCTCTTGCGCCTACCCACCACCTTCATGAACCACACCAGCACTAGCCATGGCACCGGCGGTGGCGTCATCCTCGGCATGACCAGTGAGGCAATGCTCGTCACACTAGTCGCCGCCCGTGATGCAGCTCTACGTCGGAGTGGCTCCGTTGGCGTGTCCCACATGACACGCTTGGTTGTCTATGCTGCCGACCAGACCCACTCCACATTCTTCAAGGCATGCCACCTCGCAGGCTTCGACCCCGCCAACATCCGCTCCATCCCTACCGGGCCGGAAACTAACTACGGGCTTAACCCGACCAAGCTTCTCGAGGTAATGCAAGCTGATGTCGACGCCGGTCTCGTGCCGACATATGTTTGTGCCACGGTAGGCACCACGTCTTCCAACGCCGTCGACCCAGTGGGCGCCATCGCCAACATTGCCACCATGTTCAATCCTTGGGTCCATGTTGATGCTGCTTACGCTGGCAGCGCGTGTATCTGCCCGGAATTTCGCCACCATCTCGATGGCGTTGAGCACGTGGACTCCATTAGCATGAGCCCACACAAATGGCTTCTCACATGTCTTGATTGCACTTGTCTCTATGTCCGCGATGCTCACCAACTGAGCGACTCATTGGAGACAAACCCGGAGTACCTCAAGAACGACGCTACCGAGTCTGGCGAGGTCACCGATCTTAAGGACATGCAGGTTGGCGTCGGTCGACGCTTCCGTGGACTCAAGATTTGGATGGTCATGCGCACCTATGGTACCGCAAAGCTCCAAGAGCACATCCGCAGTGATGTCGTCATGGCTAAGATGTTTGAAGATTTTGTCCGTGCCGACAACAGGTTCGAGGTGGTCGTACCGAGGAACTTTGCTCTTGTATGCTTTAGGATCAAGCCAAGTGGATGCATGACAGAAGAGCATGCCGATGAGGCATCAACTAATGGAGAAACTGAACAAGACTGGCAAGGTTTATCTTGCACACACGATGGTTGGTGACAAGTTCATTCTCCGGTTCGCCGTTGGATCGTCGCTTCAGGAAGAGAGGCATGTGAAGAGTGCATGGGACCTCATCGAGAAAACTACGAGCACCATAATGGAATAAGTGGATTGAGCTACTGTCACATAAAGTTCCAGGAGCTGCACAGATCCCTATATTTAGGACATTGATATTCTTTTCAATTTATCTTTTTTTTTCTTTTGCTTCAGTTCTGATTATTATTTATTTGGAAAGTTGGTTCTTATTTGTTTTGTGATCTATGCCGGCAGAGGGTATATTTGTAGGATGCTGATACAAAAAAAAAAGTGATTATAGACTGTAAGAGGGCTTATATTGAATGAACAAGAGCTATTGTTTTTATTTGTTACTGTACTCTGGTAGCGAATGAGAAGTGTATGCCCACGCATCTCGATCAATCAATAAATATATACGTTGCAGTCAGTGGTTTGTACGTCCAAATTGACCATATACTTGCATGTCTGAATTGAGTTTGCAGCTCAGCAAACCAGCACTAACACACAAAATTAAAGCACGGCCACACGAGGCCAGAGTTTTGACACGGATGTAAGTAATTGACTGATCCACTTAATTTGCGTGCAACGTTCAATGTGTCCAAATCTTCTTGATGAATTATTGTGTTGCGCAGAAATCTCGATGTGAGATATTTGGTATCTACATGCTGTTGCTTTGCATTGGGAGAGGATTTCTGTCACACAAGTCTCAAGGCACCGAGTCCCTCGCGCGAGCTTTAATTTATGCTTCTGATTTTCAAACTTTCATATCTTTTGAACGAATAGTCTGAATTAAATATTATTTTTATATTCGTGTTTCTTGTGATGTGGGCTTTCAAATAATATTCACCATAAATATGTTTTGACGAACTTTGAAAATAAATGTTAAGTTTCAACACTTGTAACTTAGTACGAGTGACCGATAAAATCATGATTTTTGTGCCTGCGTTCGACGAAAAAAGTCTTAAAAAATTATCTATGAAACCTGGTAACAGTGAGCGAGAAAATCATAAGTTACAACGATTGAAACTTAAGATTTACTTTGCCCTCCCACGGGATCCGACTTCGCGAATCGCGAGACAATCAAGCGGCTGGGCAATGCTTGACAGGTGCGTGCCCCTACGTCGGTGCACTTACAGCTTGAGAAGAGTGAGTACTTTTTTTCTGAAGTACTGAAGAGTGAGTACATTATTATATGACTTGATCCGTACTGACAATATGTGGCATCTGAGCCTGGCCAGCGGCAATCAGTTTGCATGCAATCTCTCTCCACGCGTTACACGCTCCGCGTTTTCCACGATGAACTCGTACGGGACGGAATAACCAAACTTCTCGCTCTAGCAAATGATCCTTCAGCAGCCTCCTCAGGCTCCCGTGTGTCAGTTTGTGCTACACCCAGACGCTACAACAAGTACAAAAATACCAGCCTCCTCATGCTCCCGTGTGTCAAAGCCCGAACACTCAGCCTTTGATACACACGGTTCAGGCCGCTGGATGGTCGAGACGACCCTCATCCGGATCTCGGGCCTTCCCAGTTCTTCCCATACGCACACATTTAGCGTCCTTTCTCACTCGAAACACTTTCGCATCGTTCTTCCCCCACCAATAGTGAAAATGATTCTCTTTCCCCGGACGTCATGCACTAAGCGTTTGCTAAACTACAATATGGAGGCGGGACTCCAACCAAAATTGGGGTCTATTTTACAACAGTTTGATTTACGGCCGAAATTTTGTCAAGTCCACCTGGAAGGGGCAACAAAATGATCCACTTCTCTATTTAGTTCCTTCTAAAATCTCAGCCCACACTAGTGAATGACATATAATCATGGCCTTTTGCGCGAAGGCATACTACACATGACCTAACACCCCAAGAAAGTTAGGCAGACACAAACTGTGGTAATGGTGTAGAGATATATAACGACGCAGCCTGGCCGATGGCCACAACTTTCATTAAATCAACAACACAGTAAGTGTGAAGGTACTAAATGTATATAAGTGTGTAACACATGAGGCGGAGTAACAACAACCAGCAAATGTTTTTACCAGGCAACGGTCAAAGCATGACCACAGTTATATTCAAGCAATAACAGATGTCTGATAATTGCATGGAATTCAAGAAGCACTAAGGCAGCAGACAAGCGACTGGTTGTGGCGCCTGCAACAGCCGGACTATGTAC
>NC_041386.1:703773189-703778272 GCF_002162155.2 Triticum dicoccoides | reverse complement strand
CTGTCGTGGTTCTAAGCCTGACAGTAGAGTGGGGGGTAGGTATGGAGAGGCAAGGTCCTAACTATGGAGAGGTTGTAAACACAAGGGATGTACGAGTTCAGGCCCTTCTCGGAAGAAGTAATAGCCCTACGTCTCGGAGCCCGGAGGCGGTCGAGTGGATTATGAGTATATGAGTTACAAGGTGCCGAACCCTTCTGCCTGTGGAGGGGGGTGGCTTATATAGAGTGCGCCAGGACCCCAGCCAGCCCACGTAGGAGAGGGTTTAAGGTGAGTTAAGTCTGGGGCGTTACTGGTAATGCCCCACATAAAGTGCCTTTACTATCATAAAGTCTACTTGATTACAGGCCGTTGCAGTACAGAGTGCCTCTTGACCTCCTGATGGTCGAGTGAGTCTTCGTGGCCGAGTCCTTCAGGCCAGTCAAGTGAGTCCTAGTTGGTCGACTGGAAGGCGACCTCTTCTATGGATGTCCTGGGGTAAGTTACTTGGATCAGGTCCATGGTCCTACCCTAGGTACATAACCCCATCATTAGCCCCCGAATGGATTGAGGCTTCGTGTGAAGAAGGAGTTGATGTCGTTTCCGATTAACCTTTGCGCTCTGGTTGTGCGTTGTTCTGGACCAAAGAATCTCTTCGTCGACAGGGAGCAACTTGCCTTCAGTCGACTCGATCCATTCTATTCTTGCGTCGAGTGATCTTTCAAGCTTCGACGATCTCCGAGCGACGGATCGCCGGAAACACCGCGTCTGACAGACTGATCTGCTGTTCGCAGATTCCGCGGGATGCGAAATTTGGGGACGCGCGCGAAGCGGGGCGGACCGCGGCGTTCGGATGGGACGGGGCATGGACGCCTCGATCTCCGCGCCGCCTTTTTCGCCACGTATCCCGTCTGCATAACTGCTCCCAGATATGATTAGATCGACGGGCCCACCTGTCATCCACTCGGAAGGGACCTTATAAATGTGTCCGGCGAGGATTTCTGTGCTGCGCCTCAGCAATCTCTCCCTCTCTCTGCTTTCTTCTTCCCTGCTCAACGTGCTCGCTCTCGCCCCCGCACCACTTCCCTTCGCGCATCTCGCCGGCGACCATGGCCAAGGAGAAGACGGCGGCGCTGGAGCGTGCAAAGAAGGCGTCGGCGTCGGAGAAGGCAAAGGGGAGATCCACCAGCTGCGGAGGGTCCTCGTCCAGATCCCGCCTGCCGAAGGGTTGGGTCCAAGGAGACTGGATCCAGTCGACCATCACAGAGAATGACCTCCTCGACATGGCCAACGAGGGCCTGATCCCCCACGGAGCTGCGAGGCTTCCGGGGAAGGAGTGGCAGCCCCAGCCAGAAGAGGGTGAGTGTGTGCTTTTGGACACCCATGTTGATCGTGGGTTTTCCTTGCCGCCGAGTGTTTTCTTCCGTGGCTTCTTGAATTTCTTCGGAGCGCAGCTCCACCACTTTACCCCAAACTCGATTGCCTATCTTGCTGCGTTCGTGTCCATGTGTGAGGGTTTCTTGGGCTGTCGACCGCACTGGGGTTTGTTCAAACATATATTCACGTGTCGATCTCAGACCGTGAAGAAGGCGAGCCCAGGTGATGAGAGAACCCGAGTCGTCCAAATGTGTGGGGGTCTGGGGATTCAGGTGAGGAATAAGAGCACCTTCCCGCCCATGACCTTTCCCGAGTCCGTCAGAGGCTGGCAGTCGACTTGGTTCTACTGCCAGGTCCAGTCGACGCCAGGGCAGTCGAGTGGGCTCCCTCCGTTTACCATGGACCGAGTGAACAAGCCCTCCCCTCTGAAGCTGATTCCGGAGGAGAAAGCTGACGTGAAGATGTTGATGGAGCGCGTGGTGCAGTTGGTTCGGGAGGGGGTGACGGGCATGGATCTCCTGGAGGTCTTCCTCAGGCATCGCATCCAGCCCCTTCAGTTCCGGAGCCACTGCATGTGGTTGTACTGTGGGACCGAAGACGAGACTAGAGTCCATCCAGAAGCAGTCGACGACGTCACTCTGGAAAGATGGATGGTAGCCGTTACCGGAAACAAGGACAACCCACGCGGAGCCAGAAGGATTCCTCCACTCGACCACAACAGCGACCCAAACAAGGTACACTTGCTCTGCTCTCCACTGCGCCCTTGTTGTATTCATTTCTGTTAACCCTGCCGACTGGTCGACTGATCCTTGTCTGGGCATCTGCTAGGCCCTCACCGAGCTGTACTCGATGCCCAATGGGGCACAAGCTTCGACTGAGGAGGGCGAGGCGAGCGGGGGCGAGAGCCAGGAAGAGGAGGAATGGGACTCGGATGTTGCAGAGGATGATGACGACGATGATGATGATGACGGTGATGAAGACGACGTCGAGGACGAGGAAGAAGAGGAGGAGGAGGTCGTACCACCGCGCTCAGAAAGGCGGTCGAAGCTTGTCCACGACCCTTCGACCGAACGTGGTAAGGGGGTTGCGACCGCCACTCAGTCGACCAAGCGCCCTCGGACCACCTCTCCGGTGCCGACTGAAAAGGCGCCGAAGCAGCCCAGGGCGGCCTCGTCGAAGCCGATCAAGCTCTTGCCGAAGATGAAGGTGTCCATCCCCACCATATCAGGGTAACCGTGCTGCTCATATTTTCTTATTCTGTGTGAACTTTATCTCTGGTCGACGCTGAAGTTAGTCGACTGATCCTTTGGAGTTGCAGTGCTGCTACTTCTGAAACCTCGGCCCGGGCTGATGACCACGAGATGGAGGACGCAGCAACTTCGAACCCAGGTACTGTATTCTTAACGCCGTTCTTAGTCGACTGACTCGTGATCTCTGATCCTGATTCTTCTCCGCAGCTCCACCCAATACAGTTATCAATCTTCCTGATGATGATGAGGATGAAGAGCCGCTGAAGCGCAGGAGGAGTCGGAAAGCGTCCGCCAGTAAGGTGCCTGAGGATGTGACGGCGCCTGAGATTCTGACTGTGGAGGAAGAGAACACCACTCGACACACGGTGTTCTTCGCAAATCCACTGACGAGTGCTCAGCAGCCCTCCCTCTTCACGACGCACCACGTCCCAGAGGACCAAGCTGGCGCAGCGAAGGAGGCAATACGCCAGGCGGGACTCATGATGGAGCAGCTGAAGACCATCCGGGATGCGAGCCAGGCAGCTTATGACGCCAGTTCTGCCCTCCAAAGCAATGTCCAGGTCAGTCGACCGCTGTTTGTTCTATTGGATATGCTACCAGAAACTTTTCTTTTCCGGAATTTATAGTAGTCACCCAGTGGGTGTGTCGAATAAACTCCGTGTTAGCGGGGGCACGCTGAGTGCACCCGCTGGGTGTAGTCCCCAAGGCTAAGGTCGACTGCTGGCAGTCGGCCTTAGGCTTTATGATGTCAATTTTTCTGTCAGTCGACTATGTCGACTGGATTTCTCAAACCGGTGGGGGCACGCTGAGTGCACCCACTGGGTGTAGTCCCCGAGACTACGGTCGAATGCTTGTATTCGGCTGTAGTCTTAGAAACGTGTGTTTTTCCCTTTTTCACTCGGAAGTGAATTATATTTGACATTTAGTCGATTGGTTCTTCGCAGAACTCTTGTGATCTTGTGGCTCGCTACTCAGAGCTGGAACAAAAGCATACTCAAGTCGAGCTGAGCTTGAAGCTGGTTCAGGAGAAGCTGACAAAGGCAAAGGAGGAGACCGAAGGTATGTTTGGTGAGGCCCTGACGACTGCTTTTCCCTTTGCTTGTTTCAAAATCTGATCTTGCTGTAACTTGCAGGTAAGGTAAGGGAGGCCCAACAGAAGAAAGACCTTGAGCTAGCTAAGAAGATCAAGCTTGCTGACGAGAAGTTAGCTTCAGTCACCAAGCTTGAACAAGACAATACCAATCTGAAAGCTGCTCTTGGGATTGCCAACAAGGAGATAAGTCGACTGAAAACTGATAAAGCTGCCCTGACCGACCAAGTCAGCAAATTGACTGGGAAGAAAACTGATCTGGAGGCCTTCCTGAGTGGACTTGCCAAGAAGCTGTTTCTTATGCTTGAAGGTAAACCTCTATGCTTGGCAGACATTTCCAGTCGTGGTTTTTTTCATTCGACCATCCCCTTGACTTAGTGATCATCCTTGCAGAATTCTGTCAAAACTTTGAAGAAGAAACTAGCCGGCTGGAGCCAAACCTCGACCCTGTCAATTCTCCGGTGAACGACGAAGTTGCCATGGAAGTTTTCCGACTGGAGTCCCGTGTTGCAGCTGTCGTGGACTATCTCGCAAGGCTGAAGGCTGCCACATCGCGCATCGACTCGACGCTCTGGCCTGAGGAGACACTTCAGAATGACCTTGAGTCGCTGATGGCCCGCTTGAACACGATCCCTGGTCGAGTGCAGGAGTGGAAGAAGTCCTCGGCTCGGTGCGGTGCAGATGTCGCTCTGTGTCTGGCCCGAGTCCACTGCAAAGATGCGCGAGAAGAGAAGCTGGCGGCCCTTCGGGTGGCCAATACCAAGAAGCACGACTTCAGGTCCTTTATGGAAACTTTCCTTGCAGTTGCCACTCGGATCGCCGACGGAATTGACCTTGATGAATTCGTTGCGCCTTCCAGCCCTCCACAGGAGGGGTAAAAAACTTCTTCTGGCTCGACGCTTTAAATTTGCCTCGGTATGCCGAGTGGAATTGTAACCGATAAACCTTAACAGGCTTAACGCCTGAGCACTCTCGGTTCCTTTAGATATCGATTCAAACTTGAATTAGGTGCTTGAATACGATTGCTTTTGGCTCGAAATGTCTTTTGCAGGTTCAAAGCAAGGCGCCTTTATTGCAATCGACTTATTCTTCAGTCCTACTTAGGCGAGCACTGGGCTCCAGCTAAGCCCCCGAGTGAGAGGGTTGCTCCTCACTCGGTAGGATTTTTATAACTTAGGCGAGCACAGGGCTGCAGCTAAGCCTCCGAGTGGAAGGCTGGCTTACCACTTGGTAGGATTTTTACAACTTAGGCGAGTGCTTGGACTGCAGCTAAGCCCCCGAGTGAGAGGGTTGCTCCTCACTCGGTAGGATTTTTATAACTTAGGCGAGCACAGGGCTGCAGCTAAGGCTCCGAGTGAGAGGGTTGCTCCTCACTCGATAGGATTTTTAT
>NC_041386.1:703761432-703772910 GCF_002162155.2 Triticum dicoccoides | reverse complement strand
ACTCAGTAGGATTTTTATAACTTAGGCGAGCACAGGGCTGCCGCTAAGCCTCCGAGTGAGAGGGTTGCTCCTCACTCGGTAGGATTTTTATAACTTAGGCGAGTGCTTGGACTGCAGCTAAGCCCCCGAGTGAGAGGGTTGCTCCTCACTCGGTAGGATTTTTATAACTTAGGCGAGCACAGGGCTGCAGCTAAGCCTCCGAGTGGAAGGCTGGCTTACCACTCGGTAGGATTTTTACAACTTAGGCGAGTGCTTGGACTGCAGCTAAGCCCCCGAGTGAGAGGGTTGCTCTACACTCGGTAGGATTTTGATAACTTAGGCGAGCACAGGGCTGCAGCTAAGCCTCCGAGTGGAAGGCTGGCTTACCACTCGGTAGGATTTTGATAACTTAGGCGAAACGGATTCGCAGCTAAGCCTCCGAGTGGGAGTCTGGCTCACCACTCGGTAGGATTTTTACAAACTTAGGCGAAACGGATTCGCAGCTAAGTCACCCACTGAGGGGAATTTCATTGGGCAAAAATAAAAAGTGACAGATATTATGGAGGAACTATGACACTATTATTTTGAGGTCCATGAACTACAGAAGTACTTTATTGCAACTCATCTGAGTGATAAAACTTAAGTGTAGAATGGGCGGAGTAGCTCCGTGTTCCAAGCTCGGGGCTCGTCGATATTATGCTCGACGTTGTAAAGACGGTACGCCCCATTGTGGAGGAACTTGGTGACGATGAAGGGGCCTTCCCAAGAAGGAGCAAGCTTGTGTGGTTTGTGCTGATCCACTCGGAGAACCAAATCCCCTTCCTGGAAGGCTCGACCTCTCACATTTCTGGCGTGGAAACGGCGCAAATCTTGTTGGTAGATGGTCGACCGGATCAGAGCCATCTCCCTTTCTTCCTCTAAAAGGTCGACTGCGTCCTGCCGCGCCTGTTCAGCCTCTGCTTCGTTGTAGATTTCAACTCAGGGAGCATTATGGAGAAGATCACTCGGCAAGCCTGCTTCAGCTCCGTAGACCAAGAAGAATGGAGTTCTTCCGGTCGACCGATTAGGTGTGGTCCGCAGTCCCCAGAGTACAGAGGGAAGTTCGCCGACCCAAGCTCCAGCCGCGTGTTTGAGATCACGCATCAGTCGAGGCTTCAATCCCTTAAGAATCAGTCCATTAGCTCGCTCTGCTTGTCCATTCGACTGCGGGTGGGCGACTGATGCGTAGTCGACCCGTGTGCCCTGGGAGTCGCAGAAAGCTCTGAATTCCTCTGAGTCAAAGTTCGACCCATTATCCGTAATGATGCTGTGCGGGACTCCATATCTGAATATTAGTTCCCTGATGAAGCTAACAGCAGTACCGGTGTCAAGGCTCTTGATTGGTTTAGCCTCGATCCACTTGGTGAACTTGTCGACTGCCACCAGTACATGCGTGAAGCCACTTCGTCCTGTTCTCAAAGGGCCGACCATGTCCAATCCCCATACTGCGAAAGGCCAGACGAGTGGGATGGTCTTCAGAGCCGACGCAGGCTTGTGTGACATATTCGAGTAGAATTGACATCCTTCGCACTTATCCACTATCTCTTTTGCCATCTCATTCGCCTTTGGCCAGTAAAATCCGGCTCGGTATGCTTTGGCCACGATGGTCCGAGAGGACGCATGATGACCACAGGTCCCCGAGTGAATATCATTGAGGATGAGTCGACCTTCTTCTGGTGTTATGCACTTCTGACCGACTCTAGTCGCGCTTTCTCTGTATAATTGTCTTTGATTACGGTAAAGGCCTTAGATCGACGGACGATCTGTCGAGCCTCTTCCTCATCCTCCGGAAGCTCTTTCCTCAAGATATATGCAACATACGGAATCGTCCAGTCGGGAATGACCACCAAAACCTCCATGATTAAGTCGACCACCGCTGGGACTTCAACTTCAGTCGGATCTGTGGCACTCTTGGGCTGCGGAGTTTCTTCGGTGAAAGGATCTTCTTTGACTGACGGAGTGTGTATATGCTCCAAGAACACACCACTCGGAATGGCTTCTCTCTTGGAACCTATCTTTGCTAGATCATCAGCTGCTTGATTTTTCAGTCGGGGTATATGATGGAGCTCCAACCCCTCGAACTTCTTTTCCAGCTTCCTCACTGCACTGCAGTATCCAGTCATGGCTGGGCTTCTCACGTCCCACTCTTTCATCACCTGATTGACCACTAAATCCGAGTCGCCATAGACCATTAGGCGACGGACGCCTAGTGAAATGGCCATGCGCAACCCATATAAGAGGGCCTCATACTCTGCCTCATTGTTGGAGGAATCAAAGTGAATCTGGAGCACATATCTGAGCTTATCTCCTCTGGGGGAAACCAGGACAACCCCAGCACCGGAACCATTCAACATCTTAGAGCCATCAAAGAACATGGTCCAATGTTCCGAGTGAACTTCAGTCGGCTGCTGCTGTTCAATCCACTCGGCGAGGAAATCTGCTATTGCCTGGGACTTAATGGCTTTCTTTGCCTCAAACTTGATATCAAGGGGAAGAAGTTCAATCGCCCATTTGGCCACTCGACCAGTTGCATCTCTGTTGTGCAAAATCTCTGATAGTGGAGCGTCGCTGACGACTGTGATGGAATGATCAGAGAAATAATGGGCAACCTTCTTTGTGGTCATGTATATTCCATACACAAGCTTCTGATAATGAGGATATCTCTGCTTGGATGGAGTCAAGACTTCAGACAAATAATACACTGGGCGCTGAACTTTGAGAGCTTTTCCTTCTTCTTCCCGCTCGACCGTTAGCACAGTACTGACGACTTGTCCTGTGGCTGCGATGTAGAGCAACAGAGGCTCTTTGCTGATTGGAGCAGCAAGCACCGGCTGGGTGGAGAGCAGAGCTTTTAGCTCGGCAAACGCTGCATCAGCTTCTGGAGTCCACTCGAACTTGTCTGCCTTCTTCATCAGTCGGTAAAGAGGCAATGCCTTTTCACCGAGTCGTGAGATGAATCGACTTAATGCGGCCAAGCATCCAGTAAGCTTCTGGACATCGTGCACTCGCACAGGGCGTTTCATTCGGAGAATAGTGCCGATCTTTTCTGGGTTAGCGTCGATTCCCCGTTCGGAAACGAGAAAACCGAGTAACTTGCCACCAGGAACTCCAAATGTGCACTTTGATGGATTGAGCTTGATATCATACCTTCTGAGGTTGGCAAATGTTTCGGCGAGGTCAGCGAGCAGGTCGGAACCTTTTCGTGACTTGACAACAATATCATCCATATAAGCTTCCACATTCCGACTGATTTGAGTGAGTAGACACTTCTGAATCATTCGCATGAATGTGACGCCGGCATTCTTGAGGCCGAATGGCATGGTGATATAGCAGAAGCACCCGAATGGAGTGATAAAAGCTGTTTTTACCTCGTCGGGTCCGTACAGACGGATCTGGTGGTACCCGAAGTAGGCATCTAAAAAAGATAGCATCTCACATCCCGCGGTCGAGTCAACAATTTGATCTATGCGAGGGAGAGGAAAATGATCTTTCGGGCAGGCCCGGTTGATGTGCTTGAAATCAATGCACATTCGGAGCGACTTGTCCTTCTTAGGAACCATGACGACATTAGCGAGCCACTCGGAGTGGTATATCTCTCGGATAAATCCTGCCGCCAACAGTCGAGCCACTTCTTCACCAATGGCCTTTCTCTTCTGGACGGCGGACCGCCGAAGATGCTCTTTGACTGGTTTGGCAGATGCGTCGACTCTTAG
Organism: Triticum dicoccoides; assembly: GCF_002162155.2. NCBI lineage: Eukaryota > Viridiplantae > Streptophyta > Magnoliopsida > Poales > Poaceae > Triticum > Triticum dicoccoides. The sequence goes on along the minus strand of NC_041386.1, from coordinate 703,769,179 downwards.
GCGATGCTCAGCCAGTCCCCTAGGAACACCTGGCATGTCAGCGGGCTTCCATGCAAAAATGTCCCAGTTCTCACGGAGGAACTGGATGAGCGCTTCTTCCTATTTTGGGTCGAGTGTTGCGGAGATGCGGGTCGGAGCTGCTTCGGGGTCGGTCGGATGAATGTGAACAGGCTTCGTCTCACCGGACGACTGGAAAGCAGACTCTGTGGCGGGCTTCTTGGATCGCAGCAAGTCACTCGGATCTGCGTTTTGCTTGTATTCTTTGAACTCGACTGCTGTCACCTGGGAATCGGCAATCTTGGAGCCCTTCTGAAAGCACTCTTCTGCCTTTTTCCTATCACCGGTGACAGTGATCACTCCTTTGGGACCGGGCATCTTCAATTTGAGGTATACGTAGCATGGTCGAGCCATGAACCGCGCGTAAGCTGGTCTCCCCAAAATGGCATGATATGCACTCTGAAAATCTACGACCTCAAACGTCAACTTTTCTTTGCGAAAATGCTTCGAATCACCAAACACCACGTCCAAAGCTATCTGGCCGAGTGACTCGGCCTTCTTCCCTGGTATAACTCCATGGAAGCTCATGTTACTAGTGCTCAGTCGGGACATCGGAATGTCCATACCTTTCAATGTGTCTGCATACAACAAGTTCAGTCCACTTCCACCATCCATCAGCACTTTTGTCAGTCGAGTGCCTTCGACAACTGGGTCGACCACCAAAGCTTGCCTCCCAGGGGTGGCAATATGAGTCGGGTGATCAGATTGGTCGAATGTGATGGGTGTTTGAGACCACTTCAGATAATTTGCTTTTGCTGGGGCAACCATGTTCACCTCTCGGTTTATCACTTTCAATCGACTTCTGCTTTCCACATCTGCAAAGATCATCAGAGTGGAGTTGATATGCGGATATCCTTCCTCACTGTCCTCCTTGTCTTCGGCCTTGTCCGACTCCTTCTCCTTTTCCTTAGACTGTTTTCCCTGAAACTGCTGGATCAGGAGTCGACATTGGCGAGTGGTGTGCTTCGGGTAGATGATATTCCCCTCTTCGTATTTCTTCGTGTGAATGTGACATGGCATGTCCATCACGTCGTTCCCTTCTTTATCCTTTACCTTCTTGGGGTTCCAGGATCCTTTTGGTTTCCCCTTAAACTTTCCTTGAGTTACGGCCAGAGCCTCTCCAGGAGCTGCTGGTTCAGCCTTCCGCTTCTGTTTCCGACTGGTGTTTCCTTTTTCCGACTGACTCGGCTTGTGCTTGCCGCTTCGGAGTCGGTCTTCTTCTTCGCCGTTGGCGTACTTGGTAGCAATCTCCATCATCCGACTCAAGGTCATGTCACCGGTTCGACCAAATTTCAAACTCAGTTCTCTGTTCTTGACGCCATCCTTGAAGGCGCAAACTGCCTGATGATCAGACACATTCTCCACAGTGTGGTGCAAAGTGATCCACCTCTGAATATACTCTCTGAGAGTCTCATTAGCCTTCTGCACGCAGACTTGCAACTCTGTCAACCCAGCTGGTCGCTTGCAAGTTCCTTCAAACGTTCTGATGAACACTCGGGACAGATCTTCCCAAGTGTAAATGCTGCTAGGAGGTAATTGAGTCAACCATGCCCTGGCAGAACCTTCTAGCATGAGAGGCAAGTGTTTCATGGCCACCTCGTCGTTCCCACCACCGATCTGAACTGCCACTCGGTAGTCTTCAAGCCAAGTTTCAGGCTTAGACTCACTAGTGAACTTGCTGACTCCTGTTGCCAACTTGAAATTGGGAGGGATAACTGCGGCTCTGATAGCTCTGCTGAAACATTCAGGACCAGAAACATGCACTCGGCTGCTTGTGGGTACATCTCTGTCGAGTCCACCTCGATGGGCTCTGTTCCGGTCGACCAACCCTTGTACGATAATGGATCGCGCGTCAAAGCCTGGTTCTCTGGGGTCGACTGGAAACCTTCGCCCTGAACTGTACTGACGCCTGTCATCTGGCTGCCGAGGAGCGTAAGACCCACCCCTCGGAGGGGAATTGGGCACTCGACGCCTGTCATCTCGGTCGAGTCTGTCGTCATATTGATCTCGCCGATTCCCGCGCCCTTCACGCCGCGGAGGCGATCGGGGGCTATGCGCCGACTGAACCGTATTCACAGTGACGGATCGACTGTGAATTCTGTTGCGCGACTGAGACACGGCTGAATTCTGATCTCCTGCTGCCCGGAGCAGATCCCTGATCTGCAGCAAACCTCTACCAGCTTCCGACTGCGAAGGCTGGATGGACTCTGCTATACGGGTCGCAGCTGCTAAATTCTGAATTGGGGTCCGATATACCTGAGTCGGCGGGAAGAGTTGACGTCGACTGTTGTCGGGAACTCGTTGCCGCGCGCGCTCGTCGAGAGCTCGCTCAAGGTTCTCCAGTCGAGTGCGCTCGGCCAAATTGGCCAGACGCGCCTCCTCCAAGGCACGAGCCTCGGGGGTTTCTCCTGCGATGGGAATACGCAGGGGATCCTCGTTCCTGCGGCGAAGTTCCTCTCTTTGCAGAGAGTCGAGTGGCTCGGGCTGGTACTCTTCGTAGCCTCGTGTAGGGTCGCCGCCGTCTCCTGCTCCACCACCACGGGCGAAGCCAGGGGGACTGTGGGGCCCGTCGACCATCAAGATTTCGGCCGCTGGATCACTGCTACCGCACTCGGATGCAGTCTCTACGGAGCCAGTCGACCGATCGAACAAGCCGTAGAGAGATTCGTTGGGCTCGATTGCCGCAACTTGGGTGGTGGCCGATTGGCGAGCCACCGCGTGCCTCACCCATCGCTGAAGCCTCGACCGGCCTGAGCGCTTGCGCTGGCGGGAGACCGGGAGGGTGGACGATAAAGGAGCCGACCGATACTGGGTCGATGGTTGCCGCAGCAGAACGCCGCGGACACATGCGCGAAAGTGCGTCGCACCGCGGACGGGAAGCGCATCTGCGTCGAGTGGAGCCTCCTGGAGCCATGCGGAGTCGTCGGCGATGAAGGTGAGAGTGCCGAGACGGATCTCTTGACCCTCGACCAAAACTCCAGCAGACACCATGATGAAAATACTCGGAAGAATCGCAACTTCTACACAAAATCGCTAAAACACCTGCCCCACGGTGGGCGCCAACTGTCGTGGTTCTAAGCCTGACAGTAGAGTGGGGGGTAGGTATGGAGAGGCAAGGTCCTAGCTATGGAGAGGTTGTAAACACAAGGGATGTACGAGTTCAGGCCCTTCTCGGAAGAAGTAATAGCCCTACATCTCGGAGCCCGGAGGCGGTCGAGTGGATTATGAGTATATGAGTTACAAGGTGCCGAACCCTTCTGCCTGTGGAGGGGGGTGGCTTATATAGAGTGCGCCAGAACCCCAGCCAGCCCACGTAAGAGAGGGTTTAAGGTGAGTTAAGTCTGGGGCGTTACTGGTAACGCCCCACATAAAGTGCCTTTACTATCATAAAGTCTACTTGATTACAGGCCGTTGCAGTACAGAGTGCCTCTTGACCTCCTGATGGTCGAGTGAGTCTTCGTGGCCGAGTCCTTCAGGCCAGTCGAGTGAGTCCTAGTTGGTCGACTGGAAGGCGACCTCTTCTAAGGATGTCCTGGGGTAAGTTACTTGGATCAGGTCCATGGTCCTACCCTAGGTACATAACCCCATCAAATATTTTTTTAGCTTTTGCCCCCCACCCAATTCATATTTTTACCCCCTCGCCCGGTGCGCCCTCAGCTAAATCTGTCTAGCTGCACCACTCGGCGGCTGTGTCATCTCATAACATATAGATCAAACAGAAAGGTGTTCATGGTTCATCAAATCTCGACCACGGTACACAAATTGTACGGGTGGGCTTCAAATGTATTCATGCATGCACATCGGAGGATCAAAAGCATACACTGAAATGGCTAAAATATTTCTTTTACTTTTGCAAAATGGCCAAATGCCATATATTTAGTGCCGCAAGCCCTAACAAAAACTATCTTACATAAATTCAAAAATAAAGTTAATTTCTTGGGAGTGTTGAAGTTTTGTTTCTCCTGCATCCATCGATGGCGCGCCTAGCCAAACCAATACCGCCTCCAGGCCTCCATCAGATCGGAGAATTTTTTTTTAAATCCATGACCTTGGATAAGTAGTGGCCGGGAAGTCGTCGATCTATAACATATGATAGTCGCAATCCGTGTAGCAAATCATGGTCCTGGAGAAGAAAACACCGGATAGGGCTTCTAGAACAACCCAGGTCCAGCCAAACAGACATGGCGAACACAAGTCTCATAATCACCACGATGAAGCCGAGACTGGCAACCTCGGTCAAAACTATGCTGATGTGCCGAAACGCATAGCCACATTGTCTGCACCCAGGACAACGCTACCTAGACAAACCTACTAAAGAATGGACAAACCCGGAGAACTAGATCTACGAGCACACAATCTTTCACACACATCATCTCGCCACTGTCGCCGATAGACCAAACCCAAGCAGTACGGCCGTGATGAGAACAAATCATGGAATGCACATATGTAGTTAAGTGAAATTAAGATCAACAAAATTCATCATAATTGAAACAACCACATAGCCACCTTCATGCCTCCCAGATGAGTTGCATCCTTTTCAGTTCTAGATACATATTTATGAATAAATCTGAATCCCTTATTCCGGTCGATCATTACTGAAACTTTCTTTGCCAGTGATAACCTCTCCAGCTCCAGCTCCTTCCAATAAGAGCATCTATCCAGCTCCTAGCAATCTTGGTCGCGTCTTGCTCGTCTATTGTAAAAATATGTTACACGGTGCTGCATATTTGCACATAATCATCGTCACATGTCAACAGCTTGGTACAGTGAATCTGGATACATCATGCCCGAATTGGTCTATTGTTACTCTGGTTGCTAGCAGTGTGTTTTAAAGTCATTTTTTTGCGATATGCGCACCACTCGGCTAGAGATCAAGAGGATTGTCCACATCTTCTTTCGGTTTATTCTAATGTCTCAGCACTTCAAGGAGGCACATCAAAACTGAAGCATTGAATCTTGTTCAACACCTCGTGGTATTACAACAACGGGAAGGCAAGTGAACCGAACACAAGAATATATAGCAAATGGTCTGGAGATATATAACAGACCAGAGTAAGCGACGCCCAAAACTTTTGTTAAATAAATCACACAGTAAGTGTGATGTTGCAGAATTGTGCAAGTCATGACTTGTGAAGTAACAGGTAACAAGCATGAGCAGTAGAACATAATGCAACAAGGGCATGAAGGATCATACATGTTATTCCGCAGGGCACTACTGATGTGAGCACTAAGGGTATAAGGCAACAACAGTAGCTATCGTCTAGATTTACAAGCACAAAAAATTAATTAAGCTCCTAGCCAATGTCCACGGATAACCGGGAGCTGCCGTTGCATCACATACCCTGGCTAAGTAGTAGTTCAATTCAAGAAGATGGATGCGCACGATCATGAGCCAGAGACCAAACCTCTTAGTTCAGTCAACAATGAACCGCTGGTCAAGCATTACCATAAGGGCATCACCAACGCGAGGCGCTTGTTCAGGCGCTTGGACAGTAAATTAAAAATACTTTTATAGATAAGCGCCTGCTTAGCGTCCCTACCTCCAACGCTTTGTACGTAGGCATCCACTCAGGTCTAAGCCAGTTTACACGACGAAAAACCTGGAGCGCCCAAAGAAACATCTGGCATCAACGCTAGCAATTTTCCTAGGATCGGGTGGGAATCGCCCAAAACGGTCAGGATTCTCACCCTGGCATCGGTCCTTAGCGCCTGCATTGTAGGTGCCCTAAGACGTCCGTGATGAGAACAAATCATCGCATGCACATCTGGTCTGTGAAGTGAAATTAAGATCAAGAAAAAAAATTAAGATCAAGGAAACTCCTCATAGCAAAGTTTGCTATACTTTGTTTCTCATCTGAGTGTGTGCTTGGACACTCTCGAGTCTTGAATACGACACACAAATTGTAAATTTCACCCAGTATGTTTCAAGTCCTTTATTTTCTATTTTCCATATTTTATTTCGTTTTTGTAAATATGTTCTCTATATTTGAAAAACATTCGGGTGTTTCAAAATGTATTCAAATATGTTCAAGATTTCATAAAAAGATATTTGCGAATTAAAATATTCTTCATGAATTTAAAAATATATTCACACCGTATGTTTTCTGGTAAATTTTAAAAATATTAAAGTTTTAAAAAAATTATCAAATATAAAAATGGTTCATGTTTCTTACAAATTTTGTGAATAGTACAATTTTCCAAATATTCATGATTTTTTAAAAAAGGTAAACTTTTACAAAAGTTGAAGAATGAAAAAGAAAGACCCGATGAAAAAGTAGAGAAAACGGAGAGAAAACAATGAAATGGCTGTCCCATAGCTAGCGCTTCCCCGCCAATTAGACACACAATGTGTTCTATAGGGGCTCTCCACGGGATCACTAATTAGAGGGTGCCCCTTCGTAGGTCTTTCCCACCTTCTCTCTACATCTACCTTAATTACTTGTCACAACCCGGGCGTTTTGCGTTCTTTTAGATTTGCTTTTTCAAGACGTCTTACCTCTTGAACCGTGCGTCCAAATCAGGAATTGTTTTCACCCCTGTGTTTCGCATATCAAGATCTTCGAAACTAGACCCCGTGTTGATAAGTTTGAACGAACTTTTTTACTTGAAAAAAATAGGAAATTGAAAAACTCCGAGAACAGGGAAAAACTCAGAAATCCGATAAAAACCATAAATATAAAAAACGGAGAACTAGTAAAAAGGTAATAAAAAACCAGAAGCACAACTAGCTTTTCACTTTTTTGAAGCACATATGTACTTTTCACTTTTCGGGAAGCACATATGTGCTTCACCAAAAGCACAACTGTATTTTTCTCTTTCAAGAAAGCACAATTGTGCCTCCAAAAAAACACGGTCCGAGAAGCACAGTTGTGTTGTGCTTTTCACTTTTTTTTGAAACACATTTGTTGAAAGATGTACTTCACACCAAAGCGCGGTTGTACTCCTCTGTGAAGCATAATTATGTTTTTCACTTTCGGGGAGCATAGTAAAAAAATCATGAAAACCAAGCCCATGTAATCCTTTTTTTTCAGTGGTTTTTGGGAACCTTATGGAAAGTTTTTCTCAAGTATTTCAACTTGATTTTGTTTCTTTTTCGTTCTATTTTGCCCCTTCCATTTTTTCAGAAAAAACCATGAACTTCTGAAATTTTTGTGATTTTTTTAAAATTACAGATTTATATAAAGTCAGGAATATATTAATTTTAACTTTTTCTAAATATTTTTTAAATTTAGCAAAATTCAAAAATGTATTAACATATTTGAAATTCATGATTTACCAAAAAGCATGAACTTTTTGAAAACATGTGAATTTTCTAGAATTTTTATGCATATTGTAAATTAGAGGTATATTTTTGAAACTTCGCGAATATTTTTCTAAATTTCGTCAACTTTTCTTAAAATGGTCGTTTCAAACATTCATGCGCAGCAACTCATCTTAAAATCTAAAGCCCATATTGTGAGCTAATCATCCTAGTGGGCCTCGTTCAGGACCGCATGTAGACATGGTCGTCTGGTACGCATCACTTTCCGCCTCACTAGTTCCTCATCTATGTCAAAAAAAACTAGTTCCTCGTCTGATTCTAAAACAAGAAACAAACATAACTCCTCATTTTCCCATGCGCGTCGACGACGAGAGAAGGGGGTGAGGTAGCCGCCGGAGAGTACGAGAATGAGGAGGGAGGACCGCGGTC
>NC_041386.1:703758949-703761131 GCF_002162155.2 Triticum dicoccoides | reverse complement strand
GGCGAAGCGCGTGGCAATGGAGGGCCATGTGCGACAGGGGCTGATCCACCATTGGTCATGAGTGTACCCAAAAATTTCAAAAAAAAAGTCATATATATGTATCATAGATAATAATCTACAACTTATAGGCCCATTAGTAGCCCATTTTGGAAGCAGCAGCAAGCCTGCAGCGAACTGTCTTCACGCACACATCCAGCCACGGCAAACCCTATTTAACACATTTTGCATCAAATAGTTGGCGAAACACACATGCGACGCGACCTATCGAGCGATTTGGGCCGGTCCATCTGTAGCTTACCTGTAACTGCCAGATTCCGGTTTCGGGAACATTCTAGAGGATTCCCTGACGTTTTTCACTTGTCTTGGGAAACCGACTAGAAGGTTCCAAAACAATTTTTTATTTTTCCTTCCTGATTTACTTGTTTTTCTTATCTGTCCTTTTTCCTTTATTATTTCTTTTTCCTTTATTTCTTTTCTATATAATTTAGTTCAATTTCCCTTTTCAAGTATTTTTAAAAAGGTTCCAAAGATTATAAATGTTTGTATTTCTTTAAATATCTTCATTTTTCCAGATTTTGTTCCTCTATTAAAATTTTGTTCAGAAATTGCAAAAAAGTTTAAGTATTTCAAAATTTATTCATTGTTTTTCAAAGAATGTTCGAAAATTCAAAAAATAACAAAATTTCTGATAACATTTGCAATTTAGTTTTGTCCAAAAATTCAAAAAATGTCCATTCATTTCCGAAAATGTTCCTGTTTTCAAAAATTGTTCACAACTCAAAAAAGTTCCCGTTTACAATATTTGTTCACAAATACAAAAAATGTTCAGGAAATTACATAAAATGATCGTGTTTTGTTAAAATTACTCATTTTAATTTTTTCAGAAAATGTTTCTGCTTTCTAAATTTGTTCAAAAAATTTAAAAACTTATGTATTCATAAGTTTTTCACAAATTGAAAAAATGGTTTGGACAATTTCATAAATATTGCCTTTTGAAAAAGTATTCATACTTTTGGAAAATATTAGATGTTTTCAATTTTGATCCTGCTTTTTCAAATAATATTTGCATTTGAAAAAGTTGTTCGTAGTTTTAGGAAAAAATCGTTTTCTATTTTGTTCCTCTTTTTACATAAAATGTTTGAGATTCCAAAGAAATATTCGAATTTTGTGAGAAAATTTGGAAAATATTCATTTTTGTAAATATATTTACCTTTGTGTAAAACAAAACCATGTTCGAGATTTTAAAAATATGTTTATTTTCTTTTGCCGCATGAAGTTTATATAAATTGAGCTGGCATTTTAGGCAAACAAGTCTATGGCCACAGTGGTGGTTCGATCACTTGAGGTCGTGTGCTCGATACGATACACATATGTTTTTGGGAATTTTTTGTGAGCTGGTCATTGTATTTTATCGTTCCCGTTCGCTTTAGCAACTAGAGTCAGCTAGTCTCACTTGCTAGTTGCACGATCCCGTTTGCCGTTGGTCGCGTTTGCCGCTTGCCGCAATAAGCGGTTTATAGGAGGTCCCACCAGCCACCAACCAAATGCTGGAGCTGATTTTTTTAGGTGAACTAGGGATTTTATTAATCAACCAAAGCTGAAGGAATACAAATAATGTCTGGCAGGTTCCCTAGCCACAAGTGGCGCCCATCAGAGAGAGACGAGGCTGCCTTTGGCAAGGCATGAGCCTCAAAGTTTGCCTTCTATTTTCAAAACGGTAAACAACTTTAACAAAATCTACAGCTCTAGCTTTAATCTCCTGAAGTACAAAAGCGTATGGTGAAGAGGACGAGGCTCCATTTATATCCGAAACGACCTGCATGCAGTCCGAAGCTATCATCACATGTGTCAAGTGAAGATCTTGAGCTAGGGCGAGAGCCTCATTGCACTAGTAGAAAAAGTGTCTAATGTAAAACTCATTAGTCCCGGTTTGCAATTGAACCGGCACTAATGTGACCATTAGTGCCGGTTCCAACGGTCAGGCGGATGGCTCTCATTAGTACCGGTTCGTGGCGAACCTTTAGTATCGATTCGTGTCACGAACCGGTATTAAAGAGGTAGTGGCCTTTAGTACGGGTTGGTGGCTTCAACCGGTACTGAAGGGGGGTGTCTTTAGTACCGGTTGGAGCCACCAACCGGTACTAAAGGTGGTGGCCTTTAGTACGGGTTGGTGGCTCCAACC
>NC_041386.1:703748981-703758805 GCF_002162155.2 Triticum dicoccoides | reverse complement strand
GAACCGGTATTAAAGAGGTAGTGGCCTTTAGTACGGGTTGGTGGCTTCAACCGGTACTAAAGACCCCCCCCCCTTTAGTACCGGTTGGAGCCACCAACAGGTATTAAAGGTGGTGCGCTGCCACCGGCGGTGCACAATGTTTAGTCCCACCTCGCTAGTTGAGAGGAGCTCGCACCGGTTTATAAGCCCTGTCGCGGCTACCGTGTCGAGCTCCTCTCTAAGCAGGCCTTTGTGGGCCTATTGCAAGTCTTCTGCCCTGTGGGGCCTACTGGGCCGTACGGGCCTGCATCCTGGCCCAACTAGAGATAGGGTTTCTAGTCGTATGCAGGCGGTGCCGACCCAGTAGGCGGGCTGTTTTTGCTTTATATCAAAAAAAATCCTTACCAACCGGGACTAAAGGTCCCCCAGACCACAACGTGCCTCGTGCCACGTGGTGGGCCTTTGGTCCCGGTTCGTGTTGAACCGGTACTAAAGGGGGGAGACCTTTAGTCTCCACTCTTTAGTACCGGTTCCAGAACCGGTACTAAAGGTCCTTACGAACCGGTACTAAAAGTCGTTTTTCTACTAGTGTTGCAAGCTTGAGCTTCCAGGCTTGGGGCGTCGACTAGGCCTTCAAACACCATGACTGAGGATCCCAAATAGTTCCCCTCTTTATCCCGGCAAACAGCTGCAGACGCACCAGTTTCTCCTTGGCAGGAGATAGCACCATCTACATTGATCTTCACCGCATCCTCTCCCGGTGGTATCCATCGTCGTGGTCTTGGGGTCGTTGCTTGAGTATGCCTCATGGGAGTGCGCTTGGTAGCAATGTCCAGATCCTGCAAGTACCAATTCACAAAACACATCGTTGAAAACGGGCACTAAAATTCATCATCATGAATCGCTCTCCTCCGGGCCCACCAGACCGCCCACGTGGTAATAAGCACTCTTGCAATGTCCTGCTGATTCAATGTGTCAAAAAGCCAAAACAGCCATAGCTGAGCGTCCTCACTCCTGTTTGATATCACATGCTCCAATATCTCCTCGTCCCCCAGCGCCGAAACGCAACGCGCCATCCTGCATTCAAACAACGAATGACGCCAGGAGTCAACCTCCTCATCGCATAGCCCGCAAGATGGGGATGTGGCCATGTTTCGCTCTTTGCGGACTGATCCAGTCGGCAAAGACATTTGTGCTAGTCTCCATATAAATACTCTTAGTTTGGATGGAACTTTCACTTTCCAGAGTTGAGACCAGGACTTTCTCTCAGCTTAACTGTTTGAATGGCTCGTTCTGTGCTCTAGCCAATCCTCTCGCTGGTGCTTAATGCCGCTAATCATCTTGTATGCTGATCTGACAGTAAACACTCCCTATCTATCATAATGCCATGCCCAAAAATCATGATGCACCCGGGAGCTTACTGGTATATTCATGATGATTCCCACATCCGGGCTGATGAAGTGTACGAGCAGGACTTGTTTGTTCCATGTGTGAGTTGTTGCATCAATCAACTCTGAAATGAGCTGCGGCGGATTAGAGGACATAGAACAGATGGGTTTCATCTTGTAATCACGGGCAACCAGTTATCTTCCCAAATGCGGGTGTCAGAGCCCGACCCAATCCTCCTAATTAACCCCAGAACAAGCAAATCTCTTCCTTCCATCAAAGAGCGCCAGACCTGGGGAAGGGTGTGCGCCTAGTGTTGCATCAATTATATTGCTGTTCGGGTAATATCGTGCCCGTAGGCCTCGAGCACTTAACGATTCTGGATCTTGAAGTAGCCGCCAAACTTGCAGAGCCAATAGAGCAAGATTAAAAAGCTCAATGTCTCGGAAGCTTATTCCGCCCATATTTTTTGGTTTACACATAGTCTTCCATGATACCCACGCTGGCTTCCTCTGACCACATTTACTACCCCACCAAAACTTCCGGAGAAGACTGTTTAAGTGTTCAATTAGTCGGTATGAACTATGCTATAGATTTAATAAGTGCTTCTTTCCCCCTGCTTATAGGCACTTCTCTAGCCAACCTTGAATGTGTTTCCAAATTCTGTCCTTCAAGTATCTAAAGCTTCCCTCCTTGTTTCTGCCTACGTCCGTTGGTAGCCCCAAATATTTCTCTAACAATGATTCGTTATGAACATCCAACACATCTTTTATTTCTTGTCGAGTCGCCTCTGGTACTCTCTTACTGAAAAAATCGAGGATTTATCAGTGTTAATGCGCTGACCAGAAGCTTCACAATACATCCTCAGCACCTCCCAGACTTGTGCAGCGTTCTCATTGTTAGCTTCAAAAAACAGAAGGCTATCGTCCGCAAAAAGTAAATGATTGATTGATGGAGCTGTATTTGCCACTGACAGCCCTCAGACCCCAATACCTTGTGCCTTTAAGAGACAAGAAAGACCTTCAGCTGCTAACAAGAATAGATACGGGGATATTGGATCCCCCTGTCTCATACCCCTCAAAGGCCTGAAATCATGCATACTGCCACTGTTAAATAGTACTGAAAAAGTGACTGATGACACACACCTCATAACCATCTCTGTGAACATTGGGCTGATGCCCATCTTCAACATTACTGCCTTCAAGTAAGGAAGCCGGTCATATACTTTCATCATATCCAGCTTCAGAGCAACAAAACGGTTGCCTTTAACTCTCCGTGTCTTCATATAGTGCAGGCACTCATAAGCCGTTACGAAGTTGTCTGTGATAAGGTGTCCAGGCACAAAGGCCGACTGCTCCCCAGAAATTACCTCGGGGAGAATAATCTTCAGCCTGTTGGCTAAGACCTTTGACGCAATCTTGTAGATCACGTCACAAAGACTAGCTATCTTGGGAATAAGTGCGAGGAACGTGCGATTGATATCCTCTGGCGAGTCCTCCATTAAGCAACCTAATGGTCACGCCAGTTACCTCATCACCACATAGTTCCCAGTGTCTCTGAAAGAAGTGCGCCAGGAAATCATCAGGTCCCGGTGCTTTTGTTGGGAACATTTGGAAGAGTGCCTCTTTTACTTCTTATTTTGTGTATGGTGCGTTCAGCCTCGCATTCACATTACCATCCAGCATGTTGGGTATGTGGCCGTCCCATCCGGCTTCTGGAGCTGCGATATCGTATTCTTAGCCCTTCTAGCACTTGCTTTCCTCTGAAAGTACTGCGTATTGTTGTCACCCGTAGATAGCCAATCCATGCGTGACCTTTGTCTCATCATAATCTCTTCTCGAGGAGGCATCTCAACAATTTGGTCCAGCACCTTCTTCTCTTCTTCTCCTGGTCCCACTCGCGTCAGTTCTCCTCTTAGCACTGCTAGCCGGTGGCGAAGCCTCCTTAATTCTTGTCTAACCAACCCAAACGACACCTTGCTCCAGTGTTTAAGTGCAGTCCCAACCGAGGTCAACTTGACCGTTAATTGTGACACAGTAACTCCGTCTGATTCCAATCCCATGCATGTTGAAGTGTATCGCCGAACCTGTCATCACTTTCTCAAATACACTCGTAGCGGAAAGGCTTCTTTAGTGCAATTCTCAAGTTACTAGCCTCATGCTCATTAATCAACAATATTGGGCTATGATAAGACTTTGCTGCTGTAAGATGCTCAACTGTGGCGTAAGGGAACAGAGCTGACCAATTGGCAGTAGCCAAAGCTCGGTCAAGCCTTACTCTACAATAATCTCCACCCACAATTCTCTTCTCAAAAGTCCAATCCAAACCCTTATACCCGAGGTCAGCTAGCTCGCATACATCAACCGCTTCTCTGAAGCCTTCTATTTGAGCATTGTCTCACTCATTTGGACCCATTTGCTCCTCTGGCCTCAATATTTCATTGAAATCTCCCATGCAGACCCATGGAACGTGCATTCTCCCCACGTAAAATTTTCATGGTGTCCCATGTCTTATACCTCATGTTCCTAGTAGTTGCTCCATAGAAACAAGATAAGCACCACGGGTCCTTCCCCGGCTCTTTCATGGTGTCCCAAAGTCTTTATTTCAATATTTCCAAAACAAGCATAAACCTCCATTCCTACCACTATTGTCTACTCCAAAACGACCTGAAAAACCTAAAGTACCCGCCAATCCTTCCACCCGGTACTTCGCAAGCTGTGTCTCCACAATACAAAGCACCATTGGCACACATGCCTCCACGAGATCGCGGAGCTCCCGAACCGTCGCAGGGTCGCCAATCCCGCGGCAGTTCCAACAGAATATCTTCATTGGGCCCGGCGGTCCTTCTCGAAACTCTGGTCGAATGTCTGGCTGAAGCGAACTCGCGAGTGGGCCGACCTGCGAAGCGTTTATACAACGTAAATGTATAGCCGAAAAGGTATAAATGTAGTACCAGAGTTCGAACCCTAGTAGCTTCGCTAAGAAGCAATGCCGCTAGCCATACCAGCTGGCGCTTCAAACATGCTGTAGTAATAGATCAGAAAAACATAAACTAACTGTCAATCAAACTTTATGTTAAAATATTTTATAAAATGTTAACCAAGCATTTGAAAAAATGTTAAATACATACAGAGAAAATGTTTCTCATGTATACACAAAATTTACAAAAAAAAACAAATGTGTATGAAAAAGTTGATAATGTATTTAAAAAATGTAAATCAAGCATTTGGAAAAAATGGTGAACAAGTATTTAAAAAATGTTGCATAGGTATAAAAAATGTTGAGCAGAAATTTGAAAAATGTTGATCAAGTATCTGGAGAATGTTGAATAAGCATTAAAAAGGTTCAACAAGTATTGAAAATGTTAAATAAGTATTAAAAATGTTGAACGGTTATATGAATATTTTTGAACAAGTATATGAAATGTTGAATAAGTATTAGAAATGTTGAACATGTATTTGAAAAAATGTTGAATAAGTACTAACAAATGTTGAACGAGTATTTGAAAAATGTTAAATAAGTATTTAAAAATGTTGAATAAGTATTAAAATGTTGAATAGGTATTTGAAAAATGTTGAATAAGCGTTCGGGAAATGTTGAATGTGTAGACAAAAACCGTTGATCACTTACTGAAAGAATGTTTTTGACATATACAAAAATGTACAGTGAAAACAAAAACAAACATACCCAAGCCTCTATTCCAGGCAAGGTTTTTGCCTTGAGATTAAACCACTTGTATGAAAATGACCCATAGTGAATGTTGGTTGTGACACCTGCCCTTTTTTTGGTACCTGGTGGTGTTCAAATGACTTGTGTATTCAGCTATTTGGTTAAAATTTCTTGAACTGGTGTGGCCATTGCCTTGGTGGACTTAGCTTTTTTGCACTGCATGTGGGGTAGGCTGATGTGATCGGTTTGCTATGTTTCTGCTTCGATGCTTCGGCGTGTTTCAATTTGTCATCGGTTCGTCTTTCGCCTGCTGCTGGTTCAGTTGATCTGTTGCTTTCTATTCCTGCCACTGTTGGCCAATCATTATGTCGCTTTCTTTTGTCATCGTTTTCCGTGCATGTCGCTCGGTGCCGCTTTGGTTGCCCATGCAAGAGCGACAAGGAGGCGTTGCATAGTCGCTGTCCGTGCATTGCCGCTCGGTGCCGCTTTGGTTGCCCATGCAAGAGCGACGAGGAGGCGTTGTCTTGAGGCTTAAATGAATACGTGGAAGACATGCAAATAAATTCAACGGCGGTGCCGATTTTCTTGTGTTTTCTAGAGTCTGCCGTTGTTGATTTTCTTGTGTTTTCTAGAGTCCTTCTGCGTGCTATGCGGGTATAAATAGGCTGATTCTCCTTTTGTGGTATTGCCTGTGGTTTCATTGTTGTCCTGGTACTCGGAGGAGAACCCGTGCGTGCAATTGCAGGCCTACGACGTGACCGCCGCGACAGGCCCGCGCTCGGCTGCAAGAAGCTAGGCTGTAACGAGGCCTACCGCTTCATCGCCGGCTGGGGAAGATTCTTGATGCAGAATGGCCCGGACGTGATGAGCCACGTGACGTGAGGGCCGAGGACCTGGAGTCGGCCATGGTGGACCTGTGGGCGTTCCGGTTGCCGGCGCTGGACGTGGGTGTCATCTTAGCAGGCCGAGCGCGAGTGGTGGCTGGCTATGGAGGTTGACGCGGGTGGCGTCGGCCGTGCACCCGGATAGCCGGCCTGCTACCTCGCCATCGTTGGAATGTCGGGCCGGACGAAGAGGGGTCCGCGTGAGGGAGCGCCGAGCGTCTGCGGCGTCGCCAGTGACTGCAACAGCGTCGCCTTCACCGATGTTGGACCGCCCTCTCTCCTCTCCACGTCCTGTCTGCGGTGGCCGCCCAGACCGCGACGGTCTCTGGTGGCGCATGCGGAAGCGTCTCGAGTCCTTCTGCGGACGTTGCCCGGAGATGGAGGAGGCCATCGTCGTCGTCCCCCACTTCTACCAAATCAGTGACCTCATTCCGCCTCCCCGCGACACTTCGTTGCCGTGTGCGACGGGCCGATGGCGATGGTAGAGTTCAGGTCGCTGTCTACTGCTAGGACATGCTAATGCCGCGGTCGCCAAGGAGCTGCATAGAGGACTGCGCCGGCGCCTCCAACGACCTGAGCTCTCTGAACTCCAAAAAGGGACTGCTTCTGCCGTGTCGACGCCGAGGCCGAGGCGTCAGTGTTCTCGACCTTGAGCTCGCCCGACCCATTGGCGCCTGGATCCCATCCAACCCCGCTCTAGCTCGCGCTCGCCGTGTCGACCTCATGCATGCCAGGCCGCCGGCGCCCCGTCGAAAACAACGCTAGGAGGCGCTCCAGCTCCCTGTCGCCCTGCCTCCATGTGAACTTCAGCATAGTGCTCGCATGGCGGCTGCCTCACCCTCGCTCTCTTGGCCGTGCGTCTTACCGCCCCGTGCGCTGCGTCGCATGCTTCCGGCTTGCGGGGGCTGCCGCTGCATAGCGTGCGTGCACGGCTCGCGTTCTGCCGCTGTATCGTGTCTCAGTGTGTTTGTGTGCGTGCTGCGTGGTGGGTGCGTGTAACGGTGTATCCGTGTTTGCTTCTATTGACCTGGGCGCATAGTTGAGGTTGTGGCCTTGTGGGTGCCCATAGTTAGTCCATCTTCACTAATTAATCAACCATGCTTCTTTTTAATTCTGACGAAGTTGTACACCGGCTGTTTTTAGTTGCAGTTCTACAGCCTTCAAATGATAATCTTGATTAGTTTTTTCTTATCGCTGTTTAGACATGTTTTTGGCTTTAATTTAAATAATTCCAAGCCCTACAATAGATATGGTTGGCCAAGTTAGTTGGTGTATCCACCATTAATTTGCATGGTTTTGATGCTGAAGAATTTTTGTTTTTTTGCAGTAGGCTTAAAGTGTTATCCTCACGGCTCTTGAATGTGTATTCTTGTAGAATATATTGAACTGGTACTGCTTCATATACTGAACAGGTCATGCTCCATTTATCCTCATTTAAACTTTCTTCAACCTGGGCAGGCTACAGAAAAATAGAAGGTAATCTTGTCGGTCCAGGGTGAGCCTTGTTTGGATGTTGTAAGTTCAGTGGATTTTAAGCTCCAGCAAAACCAGCGTCTGTTTGATTTACCACCCGACCAGCATAGAGGACTGAGTGACATCACAAGACTGGTAAGCATTAGTGTTTTACTTATTTATTCCACTTTTTGCTGTTCTCAATGAGCTAATCTGTTACAGAGAAGCTGGTATAAGAACTTGATTTTTATATGAGATGTACCTAAAAGACTCCAATCGTGCACATGAAGTCATATAGATCGAATGATCGTTGTACATGCAGAACAGGTAATGCTTCGGAGCAAGGTTCTCAAAACTATGCAAACGATTTTCCGAGGTGCTGGTGCCATATTGTCGATTTAACTTGGTTAGGAAACCCCTTCGCCCACCACATACCAGGCAAGATATTTTTATTGCCGAATAACTAATCTGATTGGATATTTTCTACTTTTCTCTGCGTTTGAAGCTATTTTCTTTCTTTTTTTAGAAAATAAAAATTTGGAAATTATTGTAGGGTGAAGATGAGAAAATTTGTAAAAAAGAAGCCCCTCTGGACGCACGAGATAGATGGACTTTTACTGCACATTACTGGAAAAAAATTTGCTTCAGGTTGGTCGGTTTTCTTCCCTTCAAAGGGTGCATGGCGTGAAGTTATTGCTGATCTAACCTGGAAGAATCCCATAGGCTGTGTAACTGTCACGAGAGCTTGATGCAATCTGATGAAAACCAGAACTAGATTAGCAGTTCCAAAGATGAATGGAGCAGTGGAGTTGCATATGAAGGCAAACCTAACAAGTTTGCATCATAGTTGCCCAGGAAGGTAGGAACTCATTTGCTACTGTACTAACTGAACTATATGTTTATAGGCAATGAGATTTTGATCATGAAAGGATGCGGCTGTTTTGATGAGAGTGTAATGCAGGAGATCGGTTCTTAGATCTGACTGTATTGTAATACTCCCTCTGTCTTAAAGTAAGTGTCTCAACCTTAGTACAATTTTGTACTAAAGTTAGTACAATTTTTGCTTATGTCGTACACAACTAGAATAGGCAACAATGAGATGGTCTACCTACACGAAGTTCAGTTCAGAAACTACATGCAAATGTTAAAAATTCGGAATGTTCGTGAGAGAGTAAAACAGAGAAGGGAGAGAAGGAACAACCAAGATGCAAGCTTTGTGCTACCACTCAATCACATATGGTCCACAATCTTGGTTACTCAATGTTTAGATTATTGTAATTTTTGTACCTAAAAGGTCTTAACTATATTAACCGTGTATAATTTTCAAATATTAATAGTTGCACCTTAAAACCCTATGAAACAATCACCTGTACCCTATGATCTTACTACGCTTCACATAGCTGAGTTAGCGCTACGTTTTGCATGACATTCTTTGATGGGTCTTCAGTTGTTGGTCAATGTTATCCTGGTCTACATGGTTACATTTTGTTGTTTCAAATAATTGTGCTTTCCTCATCAATGGGTTTTGCTTTAGGTAATATAAGACACCTGATCAATGTCCATGAGTGGAGTAGTTCTCAGACTTCCCATCGTCAGCAGAACGACCAGGGTCCTATTTCTTAGTGGATAGTTAGTTTCTGGTGGATCCGATCACCATTTTTTGGAAAAACTTCCTGAGCAAATAGTACAAGTGATCATGTACCAGTGCTTTCACTTGAGCCTGTAGAAGTAGTACTTGAAATGTATGGGGTCAATGATGAAGGGGTACACTCTGCTAATATGGTCAGGCCAATTCTACCATTTATTTTCCAAGTTGAAAACCATCTTCAAAGCTCCCCAGCAGCCAACAACAATGATCCTTCACCGGCAGGCTGTTTGATTTTTGGTGAACCTTTTGTATCATTTTGATTACATATTGAGAGGATTGTACATAGAGAGTTTGATCTTTTGGCGAACCTTTTATATCATTTTGCTTATATATATATTGGGGGAATTGTATATAGAGAGGAAGTGTCCACGTCCAAGCTTCGTACGCATCCGCAGCGCCCATTTACTAAAGACCGTATCATCAGTTACACAGGTAGCTGCCCACCTATGACACGACTTCTTCGCAATGGCGCTCTATCATTTCATAATTGGTCCTAACACCATGGGTGGGTATTCCAGAATGATTTAATTGAAACTCCAATGCCGTCTGTACTCACGCTTGAGCTCTTCTGCTGTCTTGTGTATCTTCCCATCATGCAAGTTCCCGTCGTTTTAGTTTTCTTTCAGCACGTTGTGTTCAGTTACAATAAGTGAATCTTCTCCATAATGTAATAGTGTGCTCTTTTCATCCAAGTTGTATGCCGTCTGTAAGTTAATTATGAATGCAAGCCTTTTCTCTTCAATAAACTTGTGTGATGGTTGCAATTCAGTTTTTCCTTTTAATTACAGAACGATGAAAAAAATGTA
>NC_041386.1:703726764-703748971 GCF_002162155.2 Triticum dicoccoides | reverse complement strand
TATATATATATATATATATATATATATATATATATATATATATATATATATATATATATATATATATTGGGGGAATTGTATATAGAGAGGAAGTGTCCACGTCCAAGCTTCGTACGCATCCGCAGCGCCCATTTACTGAAGACCGTATCATCAGTTACACAGGTAGCTGCCCACCTATGACACGACTTCTTTGCAATGGCGCTCTATCATTTCATAATTGGTCCTAACACCATGGGTGGATATTCCAGAATGATTTAATTGAAACTCCAATGCCGTCTGTACTCACGCTTGAGCTCTTCTGCTGTCTTGTGTATCTTCCCATCATGCAAGTTCCCGTCGTTTTAGTTTTCTTTCAGCACGTTGTGTTCAGTTACAATAAGTGAATCTTCTCCACAATGTAATAGTGTGCTCTTTTCATCCAAGCTGTATGCCATCTGTAAGTTAATTATGAATGCAAGCCTTTTCTCTTCAATTAACTTGTGTGATGGTTGCAATTCAGTTTTTCCTTTTAATTACCGAACAATGAAAAAAATGTACATGCAAAATAAACCAACACGTACAATATCTCCCTATTAACGGGCACGGCGTCCCGCCGCGCAGGGTTCGCTAGTAAGAAAAAAGAAAAGAAAACCACATCTAGCTCCAGCTTTCCTCTTCTACATGGCGATCTACAATTTCCAACAACCGGTTCTCATGGAACATCGTACTAAAATGTATTGCTAGGCTTCTCACCTCGTCCTTCTTACCACCAAATATTGGTCTCTGCGTTGTCAATAGCTCGGTAAGTACTACTCCAAAGCTGTAGACATCACTTCTCGTGGTCAGTTGGCTTGTCTGGAAGTACTCAAGGTCCATGTGCCCCAGTCTCCCCTGCACTAAGGTGGTAACATGGGTCTGATTATGGGCCATTGGCCTCGAAGCACAAAAAATGGAAATCTTCGCGGGGAAGCTTTCGTCAAGGAGAATGTTCGATGACTTGATATCTCTGTGAATAATTGGCATCGCTGTAGCCATGTGCAAGTATGCAAGTGTTGTTGCTCGATAACTGAATGGAGCAGATGATGAGCAATGCCATCAACTAGCATGACTTGGAAACAGCAACAATATGAAGAAAATCATAATGTCTTCTATTTGCAAGGAAAATATAATGCTATGCTTTTGGTTGTGGTTCTATTGTCTAGCAATATTGATGGAACAGATTCTCTCTTTTGAAAAAACAAAGCTTGTGCCGATGTATTTGATAGAGGAATTAGTTTGTACAAACTTTACAAGACACCACATCAAGTAACAGAAAAATAGACCTGAGGCACTAATAGCCAAGGCCTGACCAGACAGACTTCCATACGGACGCTTGGGGCTGGATGGTCGAGATGACCCTCATGTGGATCTCGGGCCTTCCTAGTTCCGCTACCCACCCATTTAGCGTCCTCGCTCTGGTGGACCACTTTCGCATCTTCCTCTCCAATAGCTAAAATGAGTCTCTTTCCTCGTATGCCATGCAATAAGCATTTGAAAAACTGCAATACTGAAGCAAGACTCCTACATGAATTGAGGCCTATGTTCCAGCACTTCGATTCATGGCTAATTTTTTGTAAGTCCACCTACAAG
Source organism: Triticum dicoccoides (assembly GCF_002162155.2). Classification (NCBI taxonomy): domain Eukaryota; kingdom Viridiplantae; phylum Streptophyta; class Magnoliopsida; order Poales; family Poaceae; genus Triticum; species Triticum dicoccoides. The sequence goes on along the minus strand of NC_041386.1, from coordinate 703,747,363 downwards.
AGTCAACCAAATCGTTCACTTCTCCATTCAGTTCCTTCTAAAACCTCATCTCACTAGCGAATCTATCTATCTATCTATCTATCTATACCTATACTAATTAGGGACTCCTTAAAAATTACCACATTAATCAATAATTAGGAGCCGCTCATCAGGTGTGACCGAGTTATTACGGTCCGGATTAATCCATATGTTTAGAATTCCAATATTAATCAATGTAACATAACGCTCACTTCTAGCAAAAAAAATCTGACGATCTCAATTTGTCTCCTTTGATCGACACTAATTAAGGACTCCTTAAAAATTACCACATTAATCAATAATTAGGAGCCGCTCATCTGGTGAGACCGAGTTATTACGGTCCAGATTAATCCATATGTTTAGAATTCCAACATTAATCAATGTAACATAACGATCGCTTCTAGCAAAAAAAATCTGACGATCTCAATTTGTCTCCTTTGATCGGATATGTGTGTCACGTGTATCCCACCAGGCTGCAACAGTCCTATCTCCTCACGCGAGGCTTTTATTTTTCCCAAATCTTCTCACACAAAGTTTATCTTCCCGTCAAATCCGTGACCATGTACCTTAAATCCAGATTGAGGCCGCCCTCCCTCTTGGCTGATGCATGCGGCTTGATTCAGATGTGAGCAGCTACACGGTCTGAGTGTCAGATTAAACGTCCACCAGTTGAGACAGCGTACATGGCTGGCTGGCTGCACCATGTTGGTCTACATACATGCTTTGCTTTATTTTGCTGAGACATATCTATCTTTTGATGTGCTGCTGGATCGATTCGGTTCAAGGCTAGCTAGCTTTCAATCGGCCGGAAACATGCCCATGCTACAGCCTACATTAATGGATTTCATGAGCAGCTCGGCCGATGCTTTTGTACGGCAGAAAACGCACCAGCACCAACATGTGAGATGATGAGACGTCTGGCTGCACTCCAGTGTCAGCAAGGTGGGCTAAAGAGATAATGCTCAAGCGCCGGCCTCCGTGCATTGCAAGTAGTCGTGCAAATTTAGAGTATGTTCTTTATTTTCTCATCTTCGATTTCTTTGTGTTGCTCATATTGCTATATGTATAAATTGCTAACTGCATGTATATGGGATAGATATCTACAATATGCTGCAAAAAATTAATCGCATATGGGCTGCCATATGGGTAAGGCAATGAATGTCGTTCTATGATAATCAATTTGTAATACCTTCATTTTGTTTTCAGATTTTCCAGAGTAGTGTTCATCATTACACACTAAAACAAAAATTGTTGCTATTATGAATGCTTGATTTCTCCATCATGGCAAGACAAGGAATTGAACAAGATTTCAAGTCAGGTTTATGCATTGATGTGTGTGATATGTAAGCAAACATATTATATTTTCTGTCTAATAGTTGATTGTATGTTGTTTAAATAAAAAGTAATTATCCAATGAGATTGCATGACCTAGCAATCATAACTTACAAAATGATGTCAAATCATCTTTATATTGCAGATGGCAGAGGAATAAACTAGCCTATTTCAATCAAATTACACAATAACTTTTTTGGTGACCATGTACTTGATCTGCATATATTTTTGTATATTAGTTCCTTTAGGACCTTTTTTTGCGGGAACTCCACGACCTTTTGTTCAGCTAGAAAACAAGCAACGCTGCTATGCACACGAAGCCGTGCGAAAGATTTCTGCAAGACAGCCCATATCAGTCCGTTCGTGTATTTCATAGGGCTCATGCATACGGTTGAATTGGCCATCGTGCATCCATCGTGCATGTATGCGTCGTCCCTGCAGCAGTTTTCAAAAAAAAAAGATAGCAAACTACAATATCAATTCGCCCAGTTAAGTCACATATTTATCTCTTGGGTTTCAGATGATTTAAGTTTGATTTGAAGCATCAATAGTTAATTCAATGCTTCATATTATTGTTATCGTGGAACAACTTCATTCCATTATAATTCTTGATTCTTTTTATTTTCCAGGGAAGAACTGTCAAAATTGTGTAGCAGCACTGACAAGTGTAAGTTTTTATTCAAGATGATGGATACGTTCAATGTGTGGTATTACAAGCCGTATTGCTCAGAGACAAGTGCGATGCTTCAAGTGCATGAGCCATAAGGAAAATTTTCACCAAGGTTGGGACGAACCGACTCACGCAGATTGCGCATTCAGTTGTGCAACCGTCCCAGACCGCTTTCATGCCGGATAGAAGTATCCTTGAAGGGGTGGTCGTTTTGCATGAAACGCTCCATGAAATCCACTCAAAAAAACTTGATGGTGTGGTTTTTAAAGTGGATTTTAAAAAGCATACGATAAAGTTAAATGGCCTTTCCTTCAACAGGCGTTGCGTATGAAAGGATTTGACAAGGCATGGCGAGACCAGATCGAGTCCTTTACGCAAAAAGGGAGTGTAGGGATTAAAGTGAATGATGATATAGGTCACTATTTCCAGACACACAAAGGACTAAGGCAGGGTGATCCCATGTCACCGATTCTATTCAACATAGTGGCTGATATGCTATCTATTTTAATAGGTCGGGCTAAGGATGCGGGGCAGGTTTCGGGCTTGGTTCCACACCTAGTTGATGGTGGTATATCCATTTTGCAGTATGCTGATGATACTATCATCTTTATGGAGCATGACGTGGCGAAAGCAAGGAACATGAAGCTTGTGTTGTGCTTATTTGAACAATTGTCTGGACTCAAGATTAACTTCCATAAGAGCGAACTGTTTTGCTTTGGAAGAGCTATTGAGGACCAGGAGGTGTATAAGCAATTGTTCGGATGTGAGTTGGGTTCGCTACAGTTTACATACTTAGGTATACCCATTCATCATCGTAAGCTGACGAACAAGGAGTGGAAGTGCATCGAGGATCGTTTTGAAAAGAAACTAAGCTGTTGGAAAGGGAAGCTCATGTCATATGGAGGTCGATTAATTCTGATTAATTCGGTCCTCACCAGTATGCCCATGTTTCTTTTATCCTTTTTTGAGGTCCCGATGGGAGTCAGGAAGAGGTTAGACTTTTATCGATCCCGATTCTTTTGGCAGAATGATGAGTTGAAACGAAAGTATAGGCTTGCCAAATGGGATATCATCTGTAGGCCGAAGGACCAAGGCGGTCGAGGCATTGAAAATCTAGAGATCAAGAATAGATGTCTCCTTAGCAAGTGGCTTTTAAAACTTTCGTCCGAGTCAGAGGCTACTTGGGCTCAGATTCTACGTAATAAGTATCTTCAGTCAAAAACTTTGGCTCAGGTGACTGTGCGCCCGACTGATTCACCGTTTTGGAAAGGGTTGATGAGAGTCAAGCCCCTCTTCTTTAACAGGGTAAAAATCTTAGTCGGTGATGGGGCTAGTACGAGGTTCTGGGAGGATACGTGGCTAGGGGAGACGCCTCTGGCACTTCAATATCCTACTTTGTATAACATTGTTCAACGTTGAGAAGCATACGTTGCAACTGTCTTACAGTCCACGCCTCTCAATATTAGCTTCCGGAGGACGCTAGTAGGCGATCGTTGGGAGGCATGGCTTCATCTTGTACGAAGGCTGATGGATGTCCAGCTGTCTCAGCAGCCATATAGATTGTTTTGGAAACTGACTAAGGACGGCAGGTTCTCGGTCAAATCCATGTATCTGGATGTCATAAACACTAGTGTCATTCCTTGCTCGAAGCACGTCTGGAAAGTTAAGGTACCTTTGCGAATCAAATTGTTTATGTGGTTTGTGCATAAACAAGTCATTTTGACAAAGGATAATCTGGCAAAACGCAATTGGATGGGTTCTGCTAGGTGTAGTTTTTGTGATTGTAATGGAACTATCAGGCACCTCTTTCTAGATTGTCCAATGGCTAAGATTCTTTGACGTTCGATTCATATTGCTTTTAATATTACTCCACCTACCTCTATCAATATGTTATTTGGAACATGGCTTGATGGGGTCAACTTGGATGTAGCAAGACACATTCGTGTTGGCGTGTGTGCCTTGTTATGGGCAGTATGGAACTGCAGAAATGATTTGGTTTTTAACAGAGCAACGAACTTTCATTTTTTGCAGGTTATCTTCAGGGCCGCATCATTGATCCGTATGTGGTCGCTACTCACTCCGACGGAGGCCAGGGGGCGTTTGGCTATTGCGTCTACCCGATGGGAGATGGTAGCTCGGGTTATTTTCAACCGGTTTGGATGGCGGTCATGTAATAGGATAGGCATGTAGTGCTCCTATTTTATTTGCCAGCCGGTTGCGGCTTCATGATTAGGCTCGTTTGAGCAGCTTGTTTTCTTTTCGACCTTTCAGATATTGGAGACTTTGTGACTCATTTTGCTTTTTTAATAATATGAGCTGTATGCATCTTTCTGATGCAGAGGCTGGGGTAATACCCCTTTTCTAAAAAAAATCTTGAAACGTAAAAACCAAGTGAGGGCAACGTAAGTATTTCTTGATTGATCAAGATGCGCGGGCATGCATGCATTCCTCACTCGCTACCAGAGTCCTCTTGATTTAATATAACAAATAAAAACAGTAGTTCTTGTTCATTCAATATAAGCCCTTTTACAATCTATAATCATCTTTTTTGTATCAGCCTGCTACAGATATACCGTCGGTCGATACAGATAACAAAACGGAATAAGAACAAGATGTCCAAATAAATAATAATCAGAATCAAAGCAAAAGAAAGAAAAAAAGAGTATCCATGCCCTGAATATAAGGATTTGTGCATCTCCTGGAACTTTCTGTGTCAGTAGGTCCGTCCACTTAATCCATGATACTGCTTGTAGTCTTCTTGGTAAGGTCCCATGCACTCCTCACATGCCTCTCCTCCTGAAGTGACGACCCAACAGCGAACCGGAGCACGAACTTGTCACCAATCACCGTGTGCGCAAGATAAGCCTTGCCAGTCTTGTTCAGATTCTCCATTAGCACATGGTTGGCTTCATCGGCATCCTCTTCCGTCATGGCTCCACTTGGCTTGATCCTAAAGCACACAAGAGCAAAGTTCCTCGGTACAACCACCTCGAACCTGTTGTCGGCACGGACAAAATCTTCAAACATCTTCGCCATGGCAACGTCACTACGGATGTGCTCTTGGAGCTTTGCGGTACCATATGTGCGCATGACCATCCAAAGCTTGAGCCCGCGGAAGCGCCGACCAACGCCGACCTGCATGTCTTTCAGATCGGTGACCTCACCGGACTCGGTAGCGTCATTCTTGAGGTACTCCGGATTTGTCTCCAACGAGTCACTCAGTCGGTGAGCATCGCGGACGTACAAACAGGTGCAGTCGAGGCACGTGAGAAGCCATTTGTGTGGGCTCATGCTAATAGAGTCCACGTGCTCGACGCCATCGAGATGGTGGCGAAACTCTGGGCAGATACACGCACTGCCAGCATAGGCAGCATCGACATGGACCCATGCATTGAACATGGTGGCAACGTCGGCGATGGCGCCCACTGGGTCGACAGCATTGGAAGATGTGGTGCCCACCGTGGCACAGACATATGTAGGCACGAGACCGGCATCGGCATCAGCTTGCATTACCTCGAGAAGCTTGGACGGGTCGAGCCCGTAGTTAGTTTCCGGCCTGGTGGGGATGGAGCGGATGTTGGCGGGATCAAAACCTGCGAGCCGGCATGCCTTGAAGAACGTGGAGTGGGTCTGGTCGGCAGCATAGACAGCCAAGCGTGGTAGATGGGACACGCCGACTGAGCCGCTCCGACGCAGCGCTGCATCACGGGCGGCTACTAGCGTGACGAGCATTGCCTCACTGGTTGTGCCGAGGATGACACCACCGCCGGTGCCACATCCAGTACTGGTGCGGTTCATGAAGGTGGTGGGTAGGCGCAGAAGCTGCGCAAGCCAGTCAAGAGCGAGAACCTCCATTTCGGTGGCCGCGGGCGAGGCCTGCCACGTGAATCCGACAGTGTTCATGGCAGAGGCGATGAGGTCACCCGCGATGGCAGCGGCGCTGTTGGTGGAGGGGAAGAAGGCGAAGAAGTTGGGGCTAGCCCAGTGCGTCATGCCGGGGACGACGGAGGTCCTGAGCTCCTTCATGGTGACATCGAACGGCGCGGAGTGGGTCGGCGGGGACGCGCTCAGCTCGTCCTGCAGGTATCCCGGCTTCACGTTGGGGAGGACGGGCATGGACTCGACGTTGCTGTAGTAGTCGGAGATGAAGTCGACGGCCTTGTGGAGGTACGCGCGGACATCTTCGGGGTTGAGAGGCTCGAACGCCGTCTTCTCGTCGGTGAAGGCAGAGAAGGAGATTGGGTTGGTGTCCAAGCTGCCCATTTATTAGGAGGCTTAACCCTTGATGATGATCGCAGCAAAGGAGGTGTGAGGCTTGTTGGCTTAGTGAAGTGGAGCTAGCCTGCTTTGCTTTGCTGACGGAGAGCAAGAAGAAGAAGCAGAGGAGAGCTAGTTGATGGCTTGCTGCTTGAGTTGGTGAATGGAGTTGGTCGTTGGTGCGGGGTGTGGTATATATAGCATAGGTGGATGCGGGAGGCGGCGTGGCGGTGTGGGCGTTGGATGAGTCCTGGTCGCGGGCGCTTACGAGTAGGCTGCTACTACGAGAGTGCACGCATGGATGGGTAGGTAGAGGTCCGGCCGACACGAGACGGATGGTCAACTCGTGCGTTTCAATCCTGATACGGACCATCGTTCTCACTGACCCAGCCGACCAGGACCAACTCTTGAAGAAGACAGGTTCAACAACAAAAAAAACTCTTGAAGAAGACACGTCGACAGGAGCACGCGATGACGCAAGCGGGTTTTGAATTTCAGTTTCGGAAATATTTCAGTCAGTGAATTTCAGTGATCATTTCGGCGAGCAAAACTTTCAGTCAATACTTTGACTGAGATCGAATTAAATATTTTAAAAATTCAAAAAGATAATTTGTATTCTTCTGTACTACTGAAATTGCTGCAAATTTTTAACCGAAAGGCCATTATTTTAGTATGTGCCGAAATTAACGAAAGTGCACTGAAAGTGAGAACCGGCAAGCGTCACCCGATACGGATGCCCCCGCACCTAGGCGCACCCGTTATGGATGCTGCCGTTCGTTAATTGGCCACCATCCGGCTGCTTAAGCTCTCACACTACTTTGATTGAACAGCCGGTTTCAGAAAAGTAGCTAGGCTTCAGACCTTCTTTGAAGTATGTACCAACATGAATCTGATGGCATGTGTAGTCCACACCACTGTTTTGGTTACCGGTCGAAATTTCAAGATTTCCCATGGTTACCGCGTATTTCCGTGCCCCTCGGTAAATCACCATACCGAGCAAAAAATACCATTTTTCTTGAATTTTTTGAATTTAAACGCTCGATTTACTGTAAAGTACGTAGGATCTAATTAATGCCATGAGAGTTGGTTCTAGCGTGTTGGTAGCAACCTAGTTCCTGTTTTGAGAGGTCTCTAGTTCGAATATTCGTTCATTCACTTATTTGAATTCAAAATTCAACTACAAAATTTGCTCGAAATATTCTCGGTATTTCTGGGTATTTCGCGGTAACCGTGGTAACCACATTTATCAGTCCCCCTCGATAAAATTGCCTCATTCGGTAACCAAAACCTTGGTCCACACATACTTTCAGGTTAAACTAAACAACGTTCGGTCAGCCTGTGGGTTTGACCCCGCACTTGCAGCATGCGTTTCGTAAACAATTCAAGACATGTGGTACGTGCAAGCCCACGTGATCAATTAGGAAGCGTTCGGTTCCTCTCCGCTCTTCTTAACTCTCCTCCCGGAGCGGACCAGCCTTCAGCTTATTTTAATGGAGCTCCCAAAAATGCTCCCTAACCTCTGTCAAAGCGGCCTGGTAGTTACACAACACTACTTTTTGTGGAAATGACCACCTATGCTACCCAAAAACACGCAAGGGGGAAGGTGAAAAAAGTATGTGTGTAAGGAGAGACAAGGTTAGGTGAGAGGGTTAGAAGATTAGGCGTGTGACGGGAGAGAATATGGTGTGACGGGAGACAGGAAGAGGCACCTGGACGATCAGCGGAGCGCGTGGGGCAGATGCAAGTGCGGGGTGAGGCGGAGGGGAGCGTTGTATGAGCTGGTGGCCACCGGGGCAGAGGAGGATGCCGAGGCGAAGGCGTGGTAGGCGTCGACATTGGCGTACTCCACCTGCTCGACGGAAAGCCTAGGAGCATGCCAAGCGCTCATGGCCATGTTCCTGGGTTTGCTGATCGACGAGGTGTTCCCCATGTCGGTGAGAGCACGCAGGTCACGCCCCGAACGCGACGTGCAAGCCATAGTGCACCCGGAGCATCTGACGGACGTAGTCGTACGAAGACCTGTACTCCATAAAGACGATGCACGGGTCGACAAGGAAGCGGTAGAGCGCGGTGTGGATGGCTTCGGCGTCGACCTGGGCATGGTGGAAAACGAAGCCGCGATGCCCCACAAAGCGCTGCAGGTTGGCCGTCAGGGGTGTCTGGTTCCCGTCCCCGCGGCCCCGACCGGAACAGAAGAGGGCCTGGTGGAGCGGTCCGGCGGTGTAGTCCAGCACGCGCGTCGGTCGTATAGGTGGCGGCATCGACGGTGATGCGAACGGTGTAGGCATTGGGGGCGCGGATGAAGTGGCAAAGGCATATGGCGACGGGGTTGGAGTCCATGGCGGAGTTGATCGAGGAAGAAGATGGATGTCATGTGGCCCCAAATTGTCAGGAGAATTGTGTAATCCCGGGCGGGATCGTGTGCTTCCCGACGCGACAAACAAATATAAGGCAAAGAATGCCCGGGATTCATAAATACAAGGTGCTCATTTCAGGGATCAGGAGGTTAGGGTTCGATTTAGACTTCTAATACGAATTGAAGGTTTATTTTAAACTTTTTCCAATTAAATAAGGTATAATTTGAATCTGCAATGCTTAGTGTTACCTAATGGTACGGTTGGTTTGCCCATCCATATGTGGCAACACGGTACCGCATAGGCGTGCTAAGGGCATGTATGATAGCCTTATCTTAGATGTGTCAGAGAGAATAATTAATTTTTTTGGAAGGGTCACAAATAATAAATATTGAGGTGGAGAAGAACAAAAAAAAAACTTGCTCTTAGTTGATCTTTGAATTCATGTTTGTCATGGCTTGTGCGGGTACGCTTTGTAGTAGGTGTCTCTTTGGAATGATCATTGGTCCATTCACATGAAAAAAAAGGGAGAAAATATCATTGACCGAGGCGTGTGTTGCATGTGCACGCTTATTAGTTACTGAAATGACCGAACCAATTCAGAGGAGTCGCAACTTAAAAAGGATGCCTCGGGCGCTTGAATCAATTGTACGTTTCCAGATGAGCGCACTGCAGGTTCCTCGTCTAGGTTACCAAGTTCTAGTAGATTCAAAAGCTGATCACAATACACTCGACCCTGCTTGAGGCCTCCATCAGCTGCAGCACAAGTGGGCATTTCACCGACAGTGAGCTCGCCGACGTTGTCATCAGGTCGCCAAACTTATACCGCACGGTGCCAACGACCCACAGGTCCACGGGGAAGACACCCGTTCCACTTCCTGTCGCATTATCGAAGTATCCGGCGGAGCTCCCTTGGAGCATGGCTCGCACCGCGTCGGTCCGCCGGACGCCCTGGAACGACAGTGGCAAGGCGGCACGGCCGAACCGCTCTTCCTGGTAGAATCCCTCCACCTGCAGCCGGTCGTAGTAGATGGATACCCGTTTGTTCGGGTTCGAGACGGACACACCGGCTGTGAGGTTGAAGGTCAGCACCGGGGGGCTTGTCGTCGAGTTCACGTTGAAGCGCCATAGTGTGGCCGAGTCCACGGCGATCAGGATCGTCCGGGGACGGTAGATGAGCCAGATGAGGAGAGAGAGGGCGCCTACGAAAGTGCAGATGCCGATGAAGACTCTCACCAGGATGCGGAATGTGGTCAAACGGCGGCGTGAGGGAGCTGGGCGGACGATGACACGTAAAATGTACATGGCTAGAGGGAGACGAGGGGACCTGACATGAAGGAATTAACAGATATAGTGGATGCCCTTGTTCAAAGCTGATCCCATCGATGTGGTGAGATGCCGAGACAAAAACTGACGAAACCTTCAAGGCTGGTAGCGGCAATAAACGACCAGATATGATTAAGAAATACAGGCACGGCAACCCTGGACGGTGGAAACAATTAACGAAGCAAACAAGAAGAAATGAAGATTGCAGATTTGCAAATGCAAACAAAGTACAACTTTGCAAATAAAAATCTCTTACTTGTATCGGAGGGATTTCAGTATTTGTTATTCCGTTTATCACTTGCGAATTGAGAACAATAAATAAAATGGATCAGTAAAAAATCAGAACAATATGAGTATCATCGATTTTTTTTTTGCGGGTTCAAAACTTGTATTACTCAGATAGTATCAGTACAATCCATCGCAACCAAATCTACCACATCCGGAGGAGCCGAACCAATCCAAGTCATGGTTCTACATTGAGCTCTACCAAAAGCAGCTAGACTATCGCTGGCCTTATTTTGCGACCGCGACACATGAGTAATACAAGATTGACGAAGAGTAAGAAGATATCTAATCTCCTTTAGCAGAAAAGCATAAGCAGAACGATCACAACCATCACATGTGATCATAGAAACCGCCACAAGAGAGTCCAATTCGACCGCAATAGGCAAATCTGACCGCTGCAAAGCATAGGAGATGCCCTCCATACAAGCACATAGTTCAGCCTCCAGAGCATCTCTACAGGAGAATAGAGCCCTGCACGCTGAGAAGATGATTTTGCCATCCGAGTCTCTCAGAATCATCCCTGCTCCGGCTTGTTCACTCGAGACAAAAGACCCATCTGTATTAAGTTTTACCCATCCATTCACCGGCCTAGACCACGTCGGCAGAGCAACCGCCGCTGCACTTGTATGCTTAGTGGCATTGTCCATAACGATCACCATCTTCCCTTTAGCAGGGTCACAATGTGCATTTGACTTTACTTTCAACAGGGACTCCATATAGCTTTGCAAGAACCTAATAGATATGTCCATTGGCGGAGCAGGCTTAGAGTGTACTAGCTCATTTCTTACGTACCAGCTTCTCCATAGGATCATCAACAACATGCAACGTTCCTGCTCACTCATACTAGCAAGGACATGTAGAAGCCATTCCTTGCCCGTCGGAAGGAAAGTCTCTATATTGGGCAGTCTCCAAATTTTTGCCATTGACTTGTACAGATCCCGGCCATATTGACACATCATGAAAGGATGAAAGTTCTCCTCTGTTGCAACTCCACAAACTGGGCATGTACTAGTAGTCTCAAGGCCGATTCTGCACTTATTTTTCCAGGTTGGTAGAGTGTCCGTTGCCAATCGCCATGCAAAATTTGCAATCGAAGTTGTAGCGCCGCAACTCCAAATGAACTTCCAGCATTCCCTGGCTCCCGTCGGCGCTGAGCTAGATGAGGGCACAGACCCGTGGTGCAGCTCCTTGAACGCCAGGCGGTAGCCGCTCCTAACTGTGAAGACTCCATGCTTCTCAGATGCCCATGCAAGGAAATCATCATCTAGTCTCGGAGAAGCCCTGATCTTCATAATCTCTTCAACAACAGTAGCAACGAAAAAGCGAGTGAGCAGATCAACCCTCCAAGATCCATTAACATTTAACAAGTCAGAGACAAAACGCGTACGGCACACGCCTTGCCGTGAGATGGGTCTGAAAGAGAAGGGCCGAGGGATCCAGTTGTCTCGCCACTCTTATGCTTCTACGGTTTCCAACACGCCATATTAACCCTTTCTTTAGTAAGTCTAGACCATGACTGATTGCTTGCCATGAGGAGGAGGCGTTACCCGTGAAAACAGTATCCTCAAGCTTGCCGTGTGGGTAGTATCTTGCTTTGAGAACTTGTGCACATAGGCTTTCTGGTCTGGATATTAAACGCCATGCTTGGCGAGCCAATAGTGCTTGATTGAACAAACGGAAATACCGAAAACCGAAACCACCTCTATCCTTGGGTTGTAGCAAATGATCCCAACCCTTCCAATGAACTTTCCTTTTACCTTTTTCCGATCCCCAATAGAAATTCCTTACCATCCTTGTGAGATCGTCGCACACCGAGTATGGCAGCTTGAACACGCCCATAATGTACGTTGGTAGCGACTGGGCTACTGAGTTTATCAGAACTTCTCTTCCTGGCTGGGCAAGGTGTCCATCACCCCACTGAACGAGTCTTTTAGTCAAACTAGTTTGAAGATTCTGAAACTTTCCTTTGGACATCTGGCCCTCCGGTGTGGGGAGGCCGAGGTATTTTTCCTCAAAGACCAAGCTGGTAACATTCAGCACAGCTCTGACTTCCTCCTGAACTGCCGCTGGACAAGCCTCACCAAAGAATATTTAACATTTGTTATAATTAAGGCTTTGACCTGTGGCTGAACCATACATATCTAGTGCTCCTTTTACACTCTCAGCTTGGTCTCCAGATGCCTCAAAAAACAGCATGGTGTCATCAGCAAATAACAAGTGGGATATACCTGGCGCCCTTCTGCAAACTCGAACTGGTGAGAGCGCTCCGGCTTGCACTTTATTTCTCAAAATTGCCGAGAGTCCATCAGCCACAAACAAAAATAGATACGGTGAAAGAGGGTCCCCCTGCCGAAGCCCTTGAGACGGTGCAAATGAATCCAAGAGAGTTCCATTAAGTTTGACAGAATACCTCACCGATGTGACACGCGTCATTATCCAGTCAATCCATCCATGAGAGAAACCCATCTTTTGCATCACCTGCTTCAAGTAAACCCAGTCCACCCTATCATAAGCTTTAGATAGATCGAGCTTGTAGGCGCAAAAGCATTTCATAGGATCCTTCTCTTGCTTAATGTAGTGGAGGCATTCGAAGGCCACCAAAGTGTTATCAGTTATCATCCTCCCAGGGATGAATGCACTCTGTTCCACTGATATTAAATCATCTAGGAGTGGACGCAAACGGTTCACCAGACACTTTGAGATGACCTTGTAAATCACGTTGCATAAGCTGATAGGCCAGTATTCAGATAACTTTGTAGGGTTAGCAATTTTTGCGATAAGAACAATGGAGGTAGAGTTTACTCCCTCCGGCATGATACCCGTACAAAAGAAATCTTTTACTGCTGTAATCACGCTATCTTTCACGGTGCTCCAATTCCTCTGGAAAAAACTGGCGGGGAACCCGTCTGGTCCCGGTGCCTTCAAGGGCCCAATTTGGAACATAGCGTCTGAAATTTCCTTATCGGAAAACGGGGCACAGAGCTTAACATTATCCTCTTCCGCCACCAACGGTTGCACTAAGTCAATCACAGGGGCTGCATCTAGTGATGTGTTTGCCGAAAACAATTTACAAAAATAATCCGTTGTAAGCTTCCCCATGGCAGCAAAGTCAGAGTGTACTACCCCAATACTATCCGTCAATTCTCGAATCTTATTCTTTCTTGCCCACCAGATGGCCTTGCTCTGAAAAAACTTTGTGTTCCGGTTGCCCTCCTTGAGCCAAGATATTCTTGACCTTTGGAGCCACATCATCTCCTCCTGGTACAATAGATCGTTCATCTTATCCGTGATTGTTCTTATATCTTGCCTGTCCCCATTCATATTCATAAGCTCCTCTAGCTGAGTTCGAGACTTAGCAACCTCCCTCTTAATGTTGCCAAATTTTCTGCTCCATGAACCGAGGCATATCATGGTTTTTGATAGAGCGTCTCTCAACTGTCCCAAATTCTGCACCACACCTATTGCAGCCCATGCATCTTTTATGACTTCAGGTAGTGCAGAATCTGTTTCCCAAAAAACTTCATACCTTCTACTCTTTGCACTTTTAGGTCCTGGATCAACCTCACCCTTTAGGAGTAGCATAACATGATCTGAGCATGGTGAAACAACATGCTCAACAGAAACATAAGCAAACATATTTCTCCACGAGCTTGTAGCAACAGCCCGATCCAACCGAACTCTCACATTACCCATACCACTTCGCCTGTTATCATACGTGAACGGAACTCCAGAGAAACCAAGGTCCACCAGCTCGCAAGTTTTAAGTACATCTCGAAAAGCTAGCATCTGAGCCGTCACCCTAGGAGTGGCCGACAGATGCTTGAAGTCCCACATCGCTTCATTGAAATCGCCGATTACAAGCCAAGGCAAGTCACTTACAATTTTCAGATTCTGAAGCTTTGCCCACATTAGGTGCCTGTTCTCGACACGGGATTCACCATAGACGAAAGTTATACGGCATTGACTTGCACCTTCCTGAAGCCGAACTAGAGCATCAATATGACGCTCATCTTTGTCAACTATCTCAACAACACAATTCTCATGCCAATAAACAGCATGAACTAGAGCATCATCGATTTGTAGTATGGATGGTAAGTCGCGCTCTGCTGCCCCTGCAATAGTTGCGCTTGACACTACAGGAAAATCATCTAAAACCGATTATTCAAAATACTCGAGGATGGGCGACCTCGGCTTATAGTAAGCCGAGTGTTGCATCCGGCTAGGACATATCTTATTTAATACCGGCTTATAGGATGTGGTAAGACGAGATCTTATTCATGGGTGCTCGTCTCGCTTGTAAGTTGAGTGTAAAACAGAGGGTCTCGGCAACATAGAGCCACATGATGTCCGCCTGACTTAACGGTCGTTCGACACGTGGCACCTCTATAAGCCAAGTGAAACGATCTCATGTCGCCACGTGTCCAGTATAAGCCGAATGTCTATAAGTTACGCACGGTCTATAGGTAAGCTGAGAGCCTTGCCGGCCACTCGACTTACATGTATAATTCAAGTTCTCTGCTCGGCGTCCACCTAGTGTCCGGAGTAATCAACTGCAGCAATCTGTCCACCTACGCAAGTGCATGTCAGTGTGTGCACGGCATATATTAAGCCGAGAGCTTTTCTTAAACGGGGCAGTGTCATTTGGTGCCGGGAGTTCACATGATTTGACATGTGGCACTTAAGCCAAGATCCACACTCGGCTTACCCACGTAGCGCGAGAAATGTCATACTCCCTCTCTCTCAGTTTACAGGGTGTGCGCGTACCCTAGGTCGTCAATTTGACCAAGCTAGTACAACTCATATATTACAAAAAATATACCAATATAAACTTCAGATGTTTTATTTTCAAACGCTATAATTTTTGTATTATATAGTTTATATTAGGATGATAAAATTAGCAACCTAGGTATACACGTAGGACTTGTAAACTGAAACGGAGGGAGTAAGAGAAGTGGGAACCAACAGACCTGTTATAGTCACATGTAAGTACTACTCCCTCCGTTCCTAAATATTTGTCTTTTTAGAGATTTCCTATGGACTATCACATATAAATGTATATAGACATATTTTAGAGTGTAGATTCACTCATTTTGCTCCGTATGTAGTTACTTATTGAAATCTTTAGAAAGACAAATAGTTAGGAACTGAGGAAGTATACGCTACTTATAACCATACCCGTGACACTAATTAAGGACTAAAGGAATAAATTTAATCCTGGGCACGACTACCTTTGGCAATAAGCGTCATTCACATGCATCCTCAGCAGCTTGGAAAAACGGATTAGCTGTATGCATGTGTATGTTTCAGCCAAAAGTATTGGCCGGAAGCAATCAATCATTATCACTTCCAACAGTGTACATGGGCGAGACGTGAGTCGGGGCGAGGGGCACGCAACCAGGCCGTGGAAGACAAGGCGACCATAGACAAGAAACAATTTGACAACCTCCAATTCTATCCTGATATTGTGCAGTGCGTGTGTTCTCGTTATTCACGTGTCTTGGGCAGCACATACAAAGTACAAAATCTGTTTTGGTAGATCCAAGATATCATGATAGTGTGACAGTAGTTACCTGTAATTAGTTGTCTTGCATCTATGTACCACCCAAGCTCCAAACTCAAAGATGTTCACAATAAGTCATATGTGACACGAGTATGCCTACAAACAATTATCAGTATAAAGTTGAAAAAACTGTTGGATGACGTACTCTTGTCTCGACAAGTAAAGTGTTCGGCGAGTGGAACTAAAGTTGGAAGATGTATATGTTGAGTCAGCAAATTAATCCCAGATTATCGAGATTTGATATGGTTCTTTCTCTTCACGCTTGGGCGGCTCGTGGTTCTACCTTTTCGAAGATTCGGTTTTGGTAGTAGCATTCTAGGTAATTAACCCCTCCTCTCTTTTTCTAAAGAATAATCTCGTCCTCAGTCATCCATGGATTCAATATCAACAGGTGGAAAATTGATGCATAAATTATTTTACCACTGGCGAAATCAGAATGAAGTGGAAGGAAATTTAGAAAAATGCAATCACTGCATATAATGTGCCTTGTATTAGCACCTAGAAAATACATTCCTTGTATTAGATTTATTCTTTTTTTGTAACCCATATAAACCCCAACATATATAAATATACACTTTAGGAATTCCTACTGTTAGCCCAAAAAATGTAATTGTACCCCAGCAATAGTTATCCACGTAGTGGGAAAGGTGGTTATGGATGGATGCTTTTCGACATTGTGAATGTTGAGCCAAAATCCGTCGAGAGAAACTTAAGTTGAGATATGCAGATGCAAAGTTTAGCAACTCCAGGTTGTTCCTTTATAGGACCCTATTTCGGTAAATGTGCATCGGTCACCAACACAAAATTAAGCTTCTCCTATTTTACTTTTCTAAAAATACCCACCCGCCCCCTCCCTTCCTCAATCTACTATCGAAACACGACAAAGTGACATCTAAATGTTTTGTGGAAGTTAGGATATTTATCGTGTGACGACTATAAAATGGGAGGGGGAGGGGGAGGGGGGGCGGCCGGAAGAGGTGCAGATCTCACATGACAACTTACTACTAGTAAGTTAACCAAACATCGTAGGTGTGCTCTCAGCGAATTTCCGATGAGAGTCGTGTCCGCCAGAGCTGAGGTATTATTTGTTCTAGCATCATACTCCACTGAATCTTTCTACAAAGGTTCAGTAAGGTAATGGTATAATTAAATTAGTTCACATATTTGATCTTATGCCATTGAGCAGCTAATT
This sequence comes from Triticum dicoccoides, assembly GCF_002162155.2. Lineage (NCBI taxonomy): Eukaryota > Viridiplantae > Streptophyta > Magnoliopsida > Poales > Poaceae > Triticum > Triticum dicoccoides. The sequence goes on along the minus strand of NC_041386.1, from coordinate 703,730,369 downwards.
TTGTGACTAAGTGCTCAACCTTGCAATATGAACCTATGTAGCTCGCAATGCTCAAGGTCTAGTCATGATTTTAATGTGTGTTGCAATTCCTTGATGACGGGGTTTGTGTTTTACTATAGGGTGCAGGATTCGGTTGGTTCGGAATTAGTTATCCACATAATAGAAATTGTTAGTGTTAAATTTTAGATGCACTAAGGAACTATCTCTTAAGTATTTTATTTGTTTGTAAGTGTTGTTATGCAGCTATACCGAACGAGAGAAACACTCAAATTACTGAAAAAATCCATTGGAAGAAGAAGTAGAGAAGGGTGTGAATATATTTAGTTGGCAATTTGAGTTAATGAGGGCAAATGAATTGTATGTGCTATCGGACCGGGATGAATGAAAATAGGCCTGTGATTCTTAAGAGGAAAAATAATACCAGATTTCCAAAAAGAAATATACACGGTAGGGAGAACTCCATATTGTTTTGCCTTAAAAGGATTATGAGTTTCTCCAAAAATGTAAAGAAGGGAATAATTATTTGAAGATTTGTGCAAAATCGTACATAAATGCACCGAGCATTTACGTGGTAATTATAAATTTGCGAGTTAAAACTAGCCATCTTAATCCAAATTAACTTGCTCATGAAACAATCTAGCTGCAATACTACAGAAAATTGAAATTCATATTGCATAGCTTTGAAAAAGTTAACATAAGTACTCTTCAAAAGACCACATCATCCAATGCAAAACCTTTCAATATTGTAATTTCGAACTAAGGTTGTATCTATGTAATGCAGCAATATCACAGGAATTTGGGAGGAAACAGTTCAATCTTTGCTTGTAGTGAATTGCATGGAGGAGATGACGCTTGCGACCTAATGGTGTTAATATTTCCATATATACCAAGGTACAAAGTAGGATAAATTCTTCCACAAAAGCAAAAGGTTTTGGATGTGCTCTCCCAGCACTATATAAACCCTACACTCCTCCTACTCCTCTACACATAGGGAAGTTGAATCCTCTCAAAGACAAACGAGCAAGCACCACCTTTTCTACCAGACCGTGCTTGCAATGGAAATTCCAGGGGCATCATCTAGGCGCTCGGTGGCCATGTCATCAGCCTCGCTGCTAAAGCAATTCAGGGGCGTAGCAAAGTCGCCAAAAGGGTGCCGCTACAACCCAGAGAGTACCGGCATCGGGATTGTCTCGGCTATTATGGAACCAACCACTGCATGCCTACGCATTGTCGGGCCTCATATCCACGCCAACGCGCGTGAGATCCTAGAGGTTACACTACCAAACCTCTGTTGGAGCAGTAGGCGGCCATTCCGAGCATCCATACTGTCGTGCGGTCTGTGCCGCAGCTGGATTGGTAGTGGCATCGTCTACATGTACAAGTAAGCAGTTGATTGTCAAGTCAGCACCTCCCCTTAGCATCCAAGAAACATTAATTATATTCTATGCATGCATGGCATGTTTCGTCTTTTTTGTGGCAGATGTGAGACTGGATTTTGTACCGAAGAATGTCTCGGCGATTATATCATGGAGCAATTGGAAAAACAGACACAAAGGGTGAGGTGGTGTGGAAGAAAAAAGGTGCCACCAATGGAGGACAAGGAATGCGATCAAAGCTGCATTTTCTTCACCTGCGCTGGCAGCCTGTGATACACATACATGTATGTTTCAGAGACGTATGGGCTTACAAGGACTAGAATATATTTCTCACAACTGTATAACTTGGCGCTTTTGTAAGTAAAAGAATCTGATGGTTAGCAAATAGCAATACACTTTTGACGTGGTACGAGCGCATCTCTTCATTCACATGTAACGGGGCATGCATACCCTCGAGATAGTGTTACACCACACGTTGGATGCTAGCTATACAACACTCTCACGTATAGATTGTCACAACTAGCTTGACATGAAAGCTACTCTGTCTTGTACTTTTGGTAACTATGGAACAAAAGTTGTTTGGCTTGACAAGATCTGTTAGCTTGCTCGCTTCCAAGGTTTACATGCAAGACATGCATGGTCCCAGCTGCATAAAACACATCCAAAATATGCTCGGAACCATGGTTCTAATGTGTGTGTGTTTTTGTGTGTTGTAGAAGCTTGATGACAGGATTTGTCTTTTGCCATAGGGTATGTGCTTTCACGGGTTAGAAATTGACTACCCTCCTATTAACAATCCCTAGTATCAAATGATATATTTAGTAAGGAAATATATTTAAATAACTTTAATGGTATTATTCGTTATGGGGCTCTTCCCAAGGAAAGAAACACTATCAAATTGCTAAAAGTATCTTGTTGAAGAAGTAGAGAAGGGTGCGAATATATTTAGTAGGCATTTCAGTTAGCGCGTTAATGAACAATATGTGCCATGGGAGCGGAAGGACCAAAAATTGTCTAGTGATGTATAATGGAATACGAATACCAGGTTCCGTGACACTGATTTAGGTAAATGTGACACTAGGGAGACCATTGTTTGAATATATATTTTCATTGCAACACCATATATAAAATTCAATCTGCATTTACGTGGTTCTTATCAAATTGTTAGAAAGTTAAATTTAGCTTTCTTCATCCAGATTTACTTCCTCATACAACAATATTTTGATACTACTATCCAAACTTAATGTCATAATATATAGCTATTAAAATGTGACATAAGTTCTTTTTAAAAGATCATGTAATGTTTACTAGAATTCTCACACATAGTTCTACAATCCAGATAAAATATGTTTATATTTTATTTCGGACTAGGTCTTTTATCCGCAATGAGTGGAGATCTCATGGATTGGTGGAAACAGTTCAATCTTTGTATGAGCCGAGAAGAAATCTCGTGGATTGGTGGGAGGGACAATGTTTGTTAGGGGGTTCTCTATTGCTTCCATACCTGCGTGCCTCTTGCTCAACCTACTCCTGCGCTTGATCGATCTGTAGTGATGGCACAGTGTTAGAGTATATCTCCACTTCTAGCCTGGAGGAGCTGAGTTCGTACAAGCCTCATTGCAGAATTATTACGCAAGGGAAAGGTTGTCTCAAAATTCACTTCCCCAGACCCACTTGTGTGTGAGCTTTCAGCACCGGGTACGCCCTTTGTACAAATTAAGTGAGTCTGAAGTGAAAGAATGTCAAAGTTGAGCATTGTCCCTAAAAAAAGTACACTCTTGTTTTCCATTTTATCTTTGTGTTTTTGTCAGCTTCAGTTTTTGTGTGACTTGATTTCTTGTCCTTTGGTTAATGGATACCTTCGATATATGTGTGTATCTCTAATTCTGAAGTGTCTAGTGTATCAAAAGTAGACTATACTTGACAAATTAAAAAGCAGAGATGGAAATCCTTCAAGAAGAGTCTAAGCATTTTGTTATAAGAATCGATGGTTGTCCCCATATATATCCTATATGTTCTTCTGGAAGACCCCTTAAGGAATCTCCAACGCTGACCCACAAATTGTCTGCATACGTCCAAACCACGCGGTCCGAACGTGTTGTGCCGACCAACGAGGCATGTATCAGTCCACAGGACGGTCCGGACGCACTTCCCCCATAAATCGAAGACAAACATGTTGGAGGGGTGGCGGCTTCTGACCACCCTGGCCCACCAAAAACTCTCCTACCT
>NC_041386.1:703721441-703726392 GCF_002162155.2 Triticum dicoccoides | reverse complement strand
TAGGGCAGCCGCTCCAGATTGTGGCCGTCTTAGAGCAGACGCCACCTCTCAGTGCCAACACCATTGAAGCGGCGCGCCAGCTGAGGATGCCGCCCACTGCATGCACAGTTGAGCACATGTTCACGCCGCATTCAAATGTCTCCATACTGCTTGCCTTCCTCCATTAAACCCGCGCGTCTGCGAAGATACCTACTTCGGCCACACATACGTTCGCGAGGCCGCCGACATTAAACACAACGCCGGCTGGCTCCTCGCATAGGAAGAACCGCACCACACCTCTGATCCCCTATTCCTCTTTGAACAAATTTGTGCATGGCATCCTGCGAGCAGGAAGAAGAGATGCCTGGCACAAAAGCCAGTTGGGTGGCCCTTCGAGTCCGCCGGTCATGAGTCAGGTAACTGTCTATTCCACCTCCATCGACGCTGCAGGCCAGCTTGCGGAGGCTGAAGCTCCAAGCCGGTGCGTCGTTCGACTCGCCGAGGAGTGGCGAGTTGCTCCAGGCCGGCACAGGGGGGAGGGTGGCGAGGACACAACGGCATGAGCATCCTGGTTGGTGTGGACGACGTCGTACCGTGCATCCTATATCACATGTGCACACACCATGTAAAAAATCATGATTTGTCACGCTCCGAGTGTTCAGAAATAATCATGCAACACGAGACCCGCAGAACGTTTACTACGGTGACATCACCGTCCGTGTGGGGGCCTCACCCCGGAGCCATGTGCTGCCTCTTCAGACATGCAACCACACCATAAGGCTTGTATGAGGACCCGGTGCGACACTCCGGTGGCATTGCTACCCCCAAGGCCCCGTCCCGCCTAAGCCTAGAGCAGTTGACCAGGAGATCGAACCCTTTGCCTTACACCGGACGGGCTTTCACCAATGGATGTTTTCACCCGGTTGTGATAGGTCGGCCCACAAGAACACTTCGAAACAAGGTCTGGGCCAAACCTGCCACAAGATTCCCTCTGTGTTGACCCGACGCGGCCGTTTCCCCCCTCCAAGTGCTGGCGACGGTGCAACCCGTGAAGGAGGTCACACTCCGGAGCGGAGTGTCGGGTGTTTGCAACTCCCACCACCCTTCCAGACGTGTAAGACGGACCGATACAAGATCTTGCGGCATAGCTAGCCCCACTAGGCCGCCGTCCACAACCGTAGACACGCGAAGAGCAATCCGCGTAGAGGGAATTGTTGAGATACTTATGCATCACAAAAAACTATGAAAAATTACTACACATCCTATATCACATGTTCACATGCCGTGTAAAAAAATCATGTTTTATCACGCTCCTATTGTTTAGAAATACTAATTGAACATGAGAACCGAACAACGTTTACTACGGTGTCATCGCGGTCCATGAGGGGGGCCTCACCATGGAGCCGCGTGTTGCCTCTTCAGACATACCACTACACCTTAAGGCATGTACAAGGACACAGTGCGACGCTCCATTGGCAGTGCTACCCCCCCCCCACCCCCATCCAAGGCCCCCGTCCCGCCTAACCTGGAGTAGTTGACCAGGAGATCTAACCTTTTGACTTTCGATGGACGGGCTTTGACCAATGGATCTTGTCACCCGGTTGTGATAAGTCGGCCCATAGGAACACTTCATAACAAGGTCCGGGCCAAATCCATAGCAAGATTCCCTCAGTGTCCACCTGACGCGTTCGTTTCCCCACTCCATGAGCCGGCGGCGGCGCAGTCCGTGAAGGGGGTCACACTCCGGAGCGGCATGCCAGGTGTTTGTAGTTCCCACCAATCTTCCAGACGTGTATGATGGCCCGACGCAGGATCTGGCGGCATAGCTAGCCCCCGAAGGCTGCCGGCCAGAACCATAGACACGCGACGAGCAATCAGCGAAGAGGGAATTTTTGAGATATTCTGCATCACAAAAAACTATGAAAACTTACCAAGCATCCTATATCACATGTGCTCTCGTAGTGTAAAAAAATCATGATTTTATCACGCTCCGAGTGTTCAGAAATATACGTGCAACAAGAGAACCGCACAACGTTTATTACGATGTCATCACCGTCCGTGAGGGGGGCCTCACCCCGGAGCCGCGTGCTGCCTCTTCAGACATGCCACCACACCTTAAGGCATGTATGAGGACCTGGTGCGACACTCCGGTGGCATTGCTACCCCCAAGGCCCCCGTCCCGCCTAACCCTAGAGCAGTTGACCAGCAGATCTAACCCTTTGACTTTCACGGGATGGGCTTTGACCAATGTATCTTTTCACCTGGTTATGATAGGCCGGCCCATAGGAACACTTCAGATGGCCAAGGATTGAAAAATATATAAAAAGTGAAAAAAGATGTTTTATGTAAATATGAAGCAAACATCATTTTTACTTTATTAAAATTTCAAACATAGTATAGCAACTGAATCATTTCAAGATTCTGATAAAAAACGACATAAAATTGGTTGAAACCAATGCAAGTATCTAATAGTTGTGATTATAACAAAGTACAAGGACCTATATGCAAAAGTACATGAGGTCACATTCCTAATATACTGAAAAACAAAAACATAATGGATATTCAAAATCCATGGAAAATTCTACCACAAATCTATATATAATTTTTTTATGCTAAGTATAGACAAGTCAGATTCAAATTAATCAAATTTAACTTTCCAAAATTCAAACAAAAAAAGATAATATATATGCCTACGGCAAGGATGTCGGCATATTGTGCCATGTGGCTCCCGCTGCGCCAAGATAGCATATAATATATGTGGCGACGGCCTCCCGTCCGTGCCGTCGGCGTGCCGTCGGCCTGCCGTCTGAGTCCGGGTTGGCAGGCCCACAGATATGCCAATGGCCTAGTTATACCGACGGCTGCCATCGGCATAGATGGAGATGCGCCGACGGCCGAAGTATGCCTACGGTTGTCGTCGACATAGAACGCTATATACCGAAGGCTTATCTGTGCCTACGACCTCCTCTAGGCCGTCGGCATATATCGGTCGAAGCTGACGGCCCCGACAAAATGCCGTCGGCGTTGGCCTTTATTCCGGTAGTGCCGGGCCGCCTCCACGCAAAACACCTGTATTTGGCCCTCACGTCTCTGGTAACACTATAGTCACCAAGTTGGGCCTCACGCCACGGGCCTAGGGCCTAGGCCTGGGTTCTGTCCGCGCCCCTGCTCGAGAGTGATCAAGCACACAATTAGACGTTAAACAAATTCTAGCACACTTTGCTCTGATGAGTTTCCTTGGTCTTAATTTCACTTCACAGACCAGATGTACATGCGAAACTTGTTCTCATTACGGACGTCCTACTTGCATTATGGTAATGGTTGACCAGTGGTGCATTCTAAACTAAGAGGTTTGGTCTCTGGCTCATGACAGTGTGCATCCATCTGCTTGAATTCAACTACTACTTACCCAGGGTACGTGTGATAAGCAACGGCAGCTCCTGGTTAACCATGCACATTGGCCAGGAGCTTAATTAATTTCTTGGGCGTGTAAATCTAGACAATAACAACTGTTGTTGCCCGGCTTAAAAAAAAAAAACTGTTGTTGCCTTAGACCCTTAGTGCCCACATCAGCAGTGCCCTGCAGCATAACATGTATGATCCTTCATGCCCTTGTTGCATTATGGTCAACTGCTCATGCTTGTTACTGTTACTTCACAAGTCATGAGTTGCACAATTGTGCAACATCACACTTACTGTGTGATTTATTTAAAAAGAGTTTTGGGCGTCGCTAATTCTGACCTGTTATATATAGGCCAATTACTATATATACGATTGTGTTCAATTCACTCGCCTTCCAATCATTGTAATACCAGGAGGTGTTGAACAAGATCGGATGCTTCAGTTTTGATGTGCCTCCTTGAAGAGCCGAGACATTAGAAGAAACCGAAAGAAGGTGTGGACCATCCTCTTGATCTCTACCCGAGTGGTCCGAGTATCACAAAAATTTGACTGTAAAACACAATGCTAGCAACCAGAGTAGCAATAGACCAATTCGACAGGTGCTGCATAGATGCACTTATTGGCAGGAGCTGGAGCTCGATGGGTTGTAACTGGCACATAATGTTTCAGTAATGATCGACCGGAATAAGGGCTTCTGATTGATTCATAAAACATGTGTCTAGAATTGAAAAAGAGGCAACCCATCTGGGAGGAATGAAGGTGGCTATGTGGTTGTTTCAATTATGATGAATTTTGTTGATCTTAATTTCACTTTACTAACCATGTGTGCATCCCATGATTTGTTCCCATCACGGACGTACTGCTTGGTTTTCGTCTCTCAGCGACTGTGGCGAGATGAAGCTTGTGGAAGATAGTTTGTTCGCAGATCTGGTTTTTTGGGTCTGTCCTTTTTTTAGTATGTTTGTCTAGGTAGCGTTGTCCTGGGTGCGGTCAATGTGGCTATGCGTTTCGACACGTCGGCATTGTTTCAACCAAGGTTGCCTGTCTCGGCCTCATCGTGGTGATTGTGAGATTTGTGTTCGCCAAGTCAGTTTGGCTGGACCTGGGTTGCTCTACAAGACCTATTCGCTTTTTTCTTCTCCGGGCCGGTGATTTGTTACACAGATTGTGATTGTTCTTTATAGATCGACGACTTCCCGGCCACTATTTATCCAAGGCCGTGGATTTTAACAAATTTGCTCCGCTCTAATGGTGGCCTGGAGGCGGCAGTGGGTTTTGCTGGGTGCACCACCGGTGGATGCATAAGGAACAAAACTTCAGCAGTATCAAGAATTAAAAGTAATAATCAATTTAGGTATGAGTGTTTTTGGTAGAGCTTGCACTACTTAATATATGGCATTTGGCCATTTTGCAATAGTAAAAAAGGATTTTAGGCATTTCAGTGCATGCTTCTGATCCTCTGCTGTGCATGCATGAATACATTTGAAGTCCACCCATACAAATTTTGTACAGTGGTCGAGATTTGATGAACCATGAACTCCTAGTGGTGCAGCTAGATAGAATCAGCTGG
>NC_041386.1:703718878-703721092 GCF_002162155.2 Triticum dicoccoides | reverse complement strand
AATTGTTTGGGGTGGGGGGCAAAAGCTAAAAAAAATCTCATCTAAACCATCATAATTGTTTCTCTTCACAAGTTGGTTCGATGTTGGGGGGCCCATGGCACCTCAGGGGCCTATGTAGCTCCGACATTGCAGGCGCCACGACCAGTCGCTTTTTTGCTGCCTTAGTGCCTTTTTAATTCCATGCAACTACCAGATGTCCGTTGTTGCTTGAATGTAACTGGTCATGCTTAGACCGTTGCCTGGTAGAAACATTTGCTGCTGGTTGTTGCTACTATGCCTCATGAATTACACACTTATATCCATTTAGTACCTTCACACTTCATGTGCCATTGAATTAACGAAACTTGTGGCCATCGACCTGCCTCGCTCGTTATATATCTCTACACCATTACCAGTTTGTGTCCTCCTGACTTTATTGGGGTGTTAGGTCATGAGTGCTATATCTTTGCGCAAAAGGTCATGATCATATGTCAATCCCTAGTGTGGGCTGAGTTTTTAGAAGGAACTGAATAGAGAAGAGGAACATTTTGTTGCCCCTTCTAGGCGGACTTGACAAAATTTCTGCCGTAAATCAAATTGCTGTAACGTAGACCTCAAGTCTGGTCCGAGTCTTGCATCCACATTGCCATTTAGCAAACAGTTGGTGCATGCCGTCCGAGGAAAGAGAATGATATTCACTAATGGCGGTGGAGAAAGATGCGGAGGTGGTCTGCGTGAGCAAGGACGCTGAATGTGTGCATATAGGAAGAACTGGGAAGGCCCGAGATCCGGATGAGGGCCGTCTCGACCATCCAACGGCTTGAACCGTGTGTATCAAAACCTTGGTGTTCGGGCTTTGGCAGTTAGTGCCACAAGTGTTATATTTGTACTGACTTGTTGTAGCGTCTGGTTGTAGCACACACTGACACACGGGAGCCTGTGGAGGCTGCTGAAGGATCAGTTGCTAGGGCGAGAAGTTTTTTAAAAAAACACCCCATGTATTAATTGACTTAAAATGTTCGTACAATCATTTATTATAAACTTTGCCACGCAGGACGGAACAGAATGAAAATGAAAACCATTGGATCTATTAACAAAACTAAACTTTGCAATCTCGTGGGCCATCGACAAGGACACTCTAAGTTCAGCTTCCTCTGCACTATAGCAAGCTCCAATATAATCCCAGGAGGAAAGAATAACTTGTCCATACTGATTTCTTACCACCACCCCCACACTAGCAGCTTCAATGGTCCCCACAAAACTTGCGTCGACATTAATCTTGAAGAACTCTGAGTTGAGGGGCTGCCAAGGAATCAACGTCCTTTCAGTGTTAGTGGTTGGCAGAACATCCACATCCACTTGCTTACCTTTACTGCACATCTCCGCCTATATTTTTGCATGACAAGATGAGGAAGATGCCTAATAATTTTCTACAAAGTTCACCGAGGCTGAGATGAATTCGATACCCTTACCAAAGGTCAAATCATTCCCGAAGTGACAAGCTCTTCAGAACATGAATATAGTTTGCTCACGCACAGGAGAATCCAATAAAATAAAAAGCCAGTCCGGCCAAGAATATTTGAGGATCTCGTCGGCCGGTAAGTTTCATACTTCCTTCAACGCCATACAAAACGCACGAGCCTTGGGGCAATTCACCAATGCGCGAAAAATACATTCATCTTCAATACCACAGATGGAACACGTGCCTAGAGCTAGAAGTTTGGTATAACGTCTCGTACGAGTCCTGCGTGGAAAACGTGAAGCGTGTAACGCGTGGAGAGAGATGGCATGCAAACTGATTGCCGCTGACCAGGCTCAGATGCATGGATCAAGTCATATAATAATGTACTCACTTTTCTCTAGTTCAAAAAATATATACTCACTCTTATCAAGCTATAACCTGCCAATCCCTGCCCAGCAGCTTGATTGTCTTGCGATTCACGAAGTACGATCCCGCGCAAGGGCACAGTAAGTTGTAAGTTCCAATAGTTGAAACTTATGATTTTTTAACTGCAAATTATGATTTTTTCGCTCACTCTTACCAAGTTTTATAGAGAAATTTTTAAGGCATTTTTTGTAGGTACAAAAATCATGATGTTATCGGTCGCTCGTACAAAGTTACAAGAGTTGAAATTTAACATTTATTTGCATAGTTCGTCAAAACGTACTAAACATGGATATTATTCGAAAGACCTCCATTTTGTTGAGAAATTAGATCTTTTGCCTCACTTTATT
>NC_041386.1:703710654-703718720 GCF_002162155.2 Triticum dicoccoides | reverse complement strand
TCACGTCATCTAGTTGGTACTATAGTTTATAAATAAATGAATGATCTCTAAATACATCTGTTGTTCCTGTAGTTACAGTTAGACTTTTCACGTGTTGAATACTCTTGGCTGGGGCGGAAGTTGTATCTACGAAATTCATAGTCAGGTTTACTCTAAACTCTTTGGTTTAGCGTTAACATAGATCAAGTAAGTTTTTACAACACATTTTTTGGACCCATAATTTCATATGTTTTATGATAAACCTACGTAAACAGAATTAAAGATTCACTTTTAATGCATCGTCTACATGTGATTTAGATTACTATAAGATGATTTTTTGACTTAACATTTTTGTCTTACATTTGTTTTATTATTATCGTTTTGATTAGAATTATAGTTTTAGTTATTTATTATTTCGTGCTGTGCATTATCTAGATGGAACAATCGCCGTAGGTTATATAATTTTTTCTGTCTCGTTTAGCTCGGAGCTAGCTCAAAATCGACTCGAGATCGTTATACGCTGAGCACGAATCATGTTCTACAGTTCAACCTTGAGCTTCACTCAGTTTGGGCTCAATCAAATTTTAATATGAGTTGAGCTGTGCCAGGTCCAGCTCGCTAAAACTCGACTCATTTGCACGATACTTGTATCGCACAAATCATCTCCCAGTGCAGAGCAATGACATGTAGATATCAAATATCTCTCATTGACATTTCTACGCAACACAATAATACATCAAGAAGATATGGACACATTGAACGTTCCACGCAAATTAAGTCGAACACTCAACTACTTATATCTATGTCAAAACTCTGCCCCGTGTTTTAATTTGCTGTGTTATTGCCGGTTTGCTGCGGTGCAAACTCCATTCAGACAAGCAAGTATATGGTCAATTTGGACTATGGAGATGGAATTGTATGGCTTTGGTGTGGCTTCTTGAAACGTACAGACCAACTGAGTGCAACGTATATATTTCTTGATTGATCAAGATGCGTGGGCATGCATTTCTCATTAGCTACCAGAGTACAGTAACAACTAAAAACGATAGCTCTTGTTCATTCAATATAAGCCCTTTTACAGTATATAATCACTTTTTTTGTATCAGCCTTCTACAGATATAAGCTCGGCCGGTATAGATGACAAAACGAAACAGAACCAGCCATCAAATAAATAATAATCAGAATCAAAGCAAAATAACAAAAAAGATAAATTGAAAAAATATCAATGCCCTAAATATAGGGATTTGTGCAGCTCCTGGAATTTTCTTTGACAGTAGGTCAATCCACTTAGTCCATTATGCTGGTCGTAGTATTCTTGATGAGGTCCCATGCACTCCTCACATGTCTCTTCTCTTGAAGCGATGACCCAACGGCGAACTGGAGCACAGACTTATCACCAACCACCGTGTGCGCAAGATAAGACTTGCCACTCTTGTTTAGTTTCTCCATTAGCTGACAGTTGGCCTCATCGGCATCCTCTTCCCTCATGGCTCCACTTGGCTTGATCCTAAAGCACACAGGAGCAAAGTTCCTCGGTACAACCACCTCGAAGCTGTTGTCGGCGCGTACGAAATCTTCAAACATCTTGGCCATCACGACATCACTATGGATGTGCTCTTGGAGCTTTGTGGTACCATATATGCGCATGACCATCCAAAGATTGAGCCCACGAAGCGCCGGCCGACGCCGACCTGCATGTCTATCAGATCGGTGACCTCACCGGACTCGGTAGCATCGTTCTTGAGGTACTCCGGGTTGGTCTCCAATGAGTCGCTCAGTCGGTACGTACAAACAGGTGCAATCGAGGCATGTGAGAAGCCATTTGTGTGGGCTCATGCTAATGGAGTCTACGTGCTCGACACCATCGAGATGGTAGCGAAACACCGGGCAGATACATGCACTGCCAGCGTAGGCAACATCGACATGGACCCACACAATGAACATGGTGGCAACGTCGGCGATGGCGCCCACTGGGTCGACGGCGTTGGAAGATGTGGTGCCCACAGTGACACAGACATATGTGGGCACGAGACCGGCGTCGGCATCATCTTGCATTACCTCGAGAAGCTTGGACGAGTCGAGCCCGTAGTTAGTTTCGGGCCCGGTAGGGATGGAGCAGATGTTGGCGGGGTCGAAGCCTGCGAGCCGGCATGCCTTGAAAAATGTGGAGCGGGTCTGGTTGGCAGCATAGACAGCCAAGCATGGTAGATGGGACACACCGACTGAGCCGCTCCGACGCAGCGCTGCATCACGGGCGGCTACTAGCGTGACGAGCATTGCCTCGCTGGTTGTGCTGAGGATGACACCACCGCCGGTGCGACGTCCAGTACTGGTGCGGTTCATGAAGGTGGTGGGTAGGCGCAGAAGTTGCGCAAGCTAGTCAAGAGCGAGAACCTCCATTTTGGTGGCCTCAAGCGAGGCCTGCCACATGAATCTGATCATGTTCATGGCAGAGGCGATTAGATCGCCCGCGATGGCAGCGGCGGTGTTGGTGGAGGGGAAGAAGGCGAAGAAGTTGGGGCTAGTCCAGTGCGTCATGTCAGGGACGACGGAGGTCCTGAGCTCCTTCATGGTGACATCGAAAGGCATGGAGTGGGTCGGTGGTGACGCGCTCAGCTCGTCTTCGAGGTATCCTGGATTCACACTAGGGAGGACCGACATGGACTCGGCGTTGGTGTAGTAATCGAGGATGAATTCGACGGCCTTGTGGAGGTATGTGCGGACATCTTCGGGGTTGAGCGGCTCGAACACCGCCTTGTCGCTGGGAAAGGCGGAGAAGGACATTGGGTTGGCCTCCAAGCTAGACATGTCCTTGACATAGAAAACATACGCCACATCATTGGCTAGGACGAATGGTTCATCTGTGTATCCAGGATTGTTCAGATTCACTATTGTCATTCCGTACTGTGGGTCTACCTGTACCCCTCCTCCTGACAGATTGACCCGTTTGCACTGAAACAAAGGGACCTTAAAATCATGTTCGTAGTCAAGTTCTCGTATGTCCACTATGTAATCATAATATGCTTCATTTCCCCTCTTGGTTGCTGCATCAAAGCGGACACCACTGTTTTAATTGGTCCTCTTTTGATTTTGCGCGATCGTGTAAAATGTATTTCCATTTATCTCGTACCCTTTGTAAGTCAATACAGTCGAAGATGGTCCCCCGGCCAACGAGTCACTAGTAGAAAAACCCCTATTAGTCCCGGTTGGTGAGGGCCTTTTATCTCGGTTCTTGAACCGGGACTAAAGGATCGTTACTAATGCCCTAGACCTTTAGTCTCGGTTCTAACAAGAACCATGACAGATGGGCCTCCACGTGGCCGGTGCGCCGAGCCCAGGCAGGAGGGCCTTTGGTCCCGGTTGGTGGCACCAACACCAACCGGGACCAAAAGGCATCCACGCGTCAGCATTTCAGTGGCTGGGATTTTTGTTTTTTTAAGGGGGGGAGGGGTTGGGGGTTTTGGGGGGTTAATTTAGGTGTTTCATATATTGTGTTAGCTAGCTAATTAATAGAGAGAAGTGTTCTCTCTTATGTCCGTGCTTGGTCGACGCTACGTACTAAGTACAGAAGTTCGTCATGCATACCGAGAGAAGTGATCGATCGACCTCTCCTTCTCTGAGAAATTGGTCGAACAACAAGTTTTCGTATTATCTATCCAACGCTACTGGCTACAGACATATACAATATGTAAGATCTCTTACAATCCCCTAGCAATTGAAATCAACTTCCACATGGTATTCTCCGCCTTTATTGATGACGTGGTCAAGAAAGAATCCCGCCAATTCCTCTTGAATTGCTTTTATGCGATCTTGTTCTAGGAGTTCATCCCGCATCTGCCGCGTATAATTTGAAGAAGGGGATTAATACATATATATGAATGAAACTAAACAGAAATGATGGTGTAATAAAATGAAATTGTGAATATTATTGCTTACACACTTCATATTGTCTTCTAGAGTAGCCCCGCTTATTTTTCAAAATCGCGTTGTAGATGAACTCGCACACGTAGTATCCACAGAAATTATTCCCTTGTTCCTGCCACAAGCACTTTACGAGAAATAGAGGTCAATCAAACTGATAATGAAGCATTATAAATGGCATTGATGAAAGTATAGCTATAGAATCAACGGGAGATGCGCACAACTAGCTAGCCAGTAGTACTTACTTTCGGTTATGTATATCGCAGCTCCTTCGGTAGTCCCGGAGCTTCTGCGGTGAACTGTTTACAAACCTTGCAAGACAAAGAAATATAATTATTATTACTTGAGATATCAGGAAATGAACTGAAAGTTGCCGATATGGTGCGATAATGATCGATTGAACTTACTTGTTGAGCAATTTAGTCATGTCCGCATAG
Organism: Triticum dicoccoides; assembly: GCF_002162155.2. Classification (NCBI taxonomy): domain Eukaryota; kingdom Viridiplantae; phylum Streptophyta; class Magnoliopsida; order Poales; family Poaceae; genus Triticum; species Triticum dicoccoides. The sequence goes on along the minus strand of NC_041386.1, from coordinate 703,714,383 downwards.
GTTTCGGGATCTTTTCGTGTCGAGTCTAAGACGGTTATTAGTCCCCGCTCAAGCTTAATCTCCAGAAGAACATAGCGGAAGCTGCACACGCATGCATAACTCATCAATTACATTACTATAACCTCGCTCGAGTAATAAGGGAAACCGAATATGCACACGACAGTAACACTCACTTGAAGTTGTAAGGAAACAATATTAAATCTTTGTTTTGATTTTTGATCAACGATTGTAGCAAGTTGGCCTCGGCCTCTTCGACGTGCTTTTTAACCTGAATTTCATCTATGATATTTGTGTTAATGAACCCAATATCATACATTTCTTGTTTTCTCCACTCGACGATCTTCAATCTGCATAATATAGTGAGGATAATTAATTATAAATACATGCAATGAAAGAGCTGATCTATATATAGAGACTTAATGACATAAATAGTACTTACAGACAGTAGCAAAAGACCGTTAATTTATCAAGGGCCTTTTGATTGAAGAACTCGAAGAACTCCTCAAATGGAACAGGCAACAGATCAGTTCCAACGAGGTCGTGCTCCTCTTTAATTCTCAGATACAAAGTATTCGCCCCCCCAGACTCTCTGCAGGTTTTCATGTACCAATTATGGAATCTTCGCATCATCGTTGTTAGAGATTTTTCATCTTTGACGAGAGGCTTCCCGTACTCGTATCTGTGTTCGTCCACCTCCATGAAATCAAAATTTACATCTTCAGGTAGGTAATCTGCAAGATTTCTATAATCGGGCACCGTCCCCGGAGCATTAGCGACGATGTCGCTGCTAGACACATTGAGCGGGGGGCACGATTGATTTTCTTGTTCGCCAAGCTGGGCAATTTTTTTCTTAGCTGCTCGTTCTTTTAACCTTCGATCACTGACAGTACTTCCCGACCGCTCCGCTGCAAGATATGTCTGTTCAGTAATGCGCTCATAGTTGGTTCTTGGCAGAGACTTTGGTGGTTTCCTCAGGGCATCGATAGTGCGCTTTGCTTTCACCGGATCTACCTTCTCCTCCGGAGGTGGATGTCTCTTTGCTTTCAACCCTTTAAAGAAGTCCTCCACTTCGGTCTGCACGATCTTCGCGTTTTCCTCCTCGGTCCTCTCGTACGGTAACTTCTCTAGAGGCTTGACAGAAGGACCGTATCTGTATTGCCTCCCGCCTTTGTTGGCTGTACTGCTAGACGTCGGAGCAGACGGAGCGGCTGCGGTGTCTGTCTTCTTTCGTGCTTCCTTACGAGGCGGAGGAGAAGGACTACGACGCGCTGGAGCAGCCGGGGCGGCGGAGGGTCTCTTCCGCCCTTGCTGGCGAGGCGGAGAAGGAGGAGGCTGCTGGCTGCTCGGGCGCGCTGGTGCAGGCGGAGAAGGAGGCAGAGTGCCGCCACGCGCTGGAGAAGGAGGCCAAGTGCCCTGATCGTCACTCGCCAGAGGAGGAGGCAGTGGAAGAGGCGGAGTGCCCTGACTCGCCGGAGGAGGAGGAGGAGGCGTCCAATTCAGAAGCTTGATGAACTCCTTCCGCCATAGGCATGGAGTCTTCAGAGCAGAACCCAGCCGAGTCTCCCCTTCACCGCTAGGGTGGTCAAGCTGGAGGTCCTCAAATCCCTCCGTTATTTCGTGCACCGTCACCCTAGCATATCCTTCTGGAATCGGACGACAGTGAAAATTTGCGCCGGGTTCAGAAGGTCGAACTTGGCCGACAGCCGCCTTGACTTTTAAGTTCTACCATTGCGTGATAAGGTGGCAATTTTGAGACTCCGTGATAAAATCCATGGGGTAGCTAGCAGGAGCCGCCAAGACATGCTCCGGCTGAAGCAGCTCGGTGGAAGCCACGCTGCTTCTCCGCTGAGATGGCGGGGTAGCTTCGGGGGAAGCTTCGGCAGGTCATTTGCTGCGATTTGCTTCTTGTTCCTCTAGCCCTTGTATCCTTGCGTGCAGCGCCTCCAGTTGGCTATGCTCCACTTTCTTCTCCTCTCATGGCATTTGTAACCGCATGCGTCCGGAAAACCAACCTTCCACAGAATGGAGCCTGGCGTGCCTCGTGTCCGTCCAGGGTGCTCAGGATCCCCGAGGGCCATTGTGAGCTCGTCCTTCTCCCTGTCTGGAACGAATGTCCCTTGTTGCGCTGCATCGATATAGTGCCGAAGCCTGTTGACTGGTATTTTCGGTTGCTCGTCCGTCCAATGGCACTTCCCTGATACAGGGTCCAAGGTTCCGCCAGCCCCGAAGAACCAAGTCCGGCAACGGTCTGGCCAGTTCATTGTCTCTGGTTTGACCCCTTTATCAAGCAGATCATTCTCAGCCTTGGACCACTTAGGCCGGGCTTTGAGGTAGCCACCTGACCCCGTGAGATGGTGAAACTTCTTCTTCGCAGCATTTTGCTTGTTTGTCACCGACATCTTCTTACTCTTTTCCGATGTCTTGTGGGCCACAAATGCGGGCCAGTGATCTCTGATCTTCTCATATTTGCCGATGAATTCTGGTGTCTCTTCTTTGTCGACAAACTTTTTCAGCTCTTTCCTCCACCTCCTGAATAGGCCTACCATCTTCTTAAGAGCACAAGATTTGATTAATTTCTCTTTAACTGGCTTCTCCGGATCCTCCTCTGGCGGTAGGGTGAAATTTGCTTTCAGCTCAGTCCAAAGATCATCTTTCTGCATATCATTGACATAAGACACCTCAGGGTCTTCCTCCTTAGGCTTATACCATTGGTGGATGCTGATCGGGATCTTGTCCCTAACAAGAACCCCGCACTGAGAAGCAAATGTGTTCTTTGTCCGGATGGGTTCAATCGGTTCGCCGTCGCGCGCGATTGCTGTGATCTCAAACCTTTCATCCGAGCTCAACTTTTTCTTCGGGCCTCGTCTCCATACCGAAGTTGTGCTCGATCCGGAGGGCTAGAAAAAAGAAGAAAGACGAGAGTTAATTTATATGTGTACATATACCAAAACAACGAATGCATCAATTAGCTAGTCAGCACAGGCTTAACTAATATATATATACCTGGTCAGACTCAGTTCGGTCACCGTAGCCGTCATCACGGTCTCCTTCTTGCACCATCATTGGTTCACCGGCGCCGTCCTCATGGTCTCCTTCTTGCACCGGCATTGGGTCAAAGGAGCCATCATAATTGCCTGCTTCTTCACCCTGTCCTCCAGACCATCGGTGTCATTCAGAAACGATAAGACGGCATCACTTCCATGTGCGATTATCTCCCCCAACATCGCTTCTGTTGCTTCGTCTCGGGGGGTGTCCATAGTTTCTACAAATATTTACAACATGGCAATTATTATTCAAACATGACAGATATGGATATATTATTGGCAAACGTAGAACTAGCTAGCTAATCACAGTAAGGAATCATATTAATTAGTGGCCTCGACGCTGCTTCTCTAGGGTTTGGGGTGGCCTCGACAATGCTTCAAGGGGGTAATATCGACAACGACGAGATACATACATGGGAAAATAATGTTATCGGGTAGGGGGTATATCGACCCCCCCGCCCATGTTGAAGTTATCGGGAGGGGGTATATCGACCACCCCCCCACGTGTTGGATTTATCGGGAGGGGTTTATATCGACAACGACGACATACGTACATGGGAAAATAATATTATCGGGGAGGGGGAATATCGACCCCCCCCCACGTGTTGAAGTTATCGGGAGGGGGTATATCGACCCCCCCATGTGTTGAAGTTACCGGGAGGGGTTTATATCGACAACGACGACA
>NC_041386.1:703708134-703709094 GCF_002162155.2 Triticum dicoccoides | reverse complement strand
GGGGGCGGGCCGGGGCGCGCGACGTGCGTCGTCGCAGGGCAGCGATCGGCGATGGCGTCGGGCGAGGGCACGGGCGACGACGAGCGGGCGGCGATGGCGACCACGGGCGGCTAGGGGAGGCGACAACGATGTCGGGGAAGGGGCCGGCGTCTAGGAGCAGCGCAGCAGCCTAACGGCGTTGGAGCGAAGAATGGCGGGTGGGGGGAAATTTCCCAAGTGTTTGGTTATATAGGAAAGGCTTTGGTCCCGGTTCGTGGCACAAACCGGGACGAATGCCCCCTTTTGTCTCGGTTCGTGCCACCAACCAGGACCAAAGGTCAGTTTTTGGCAGCCCAAAGGGCGGGAAGCGGCGGCCTTTTGGTCCCGGTTGGTGGCACCAATCGGAACTAAAGGGGGGCATTGGTACCGGTTGGTAGCACCAACCGGGACTAATGCACCCCTTTAGTCCCGATTTGTGACACCAACCGGGACCAATGGGCCTTGCACAACGGCATGGTGGTGGGAGTTTAGTCCCACCTCGCTAGCTGAGAGAGAGACGCACCTGTTTATAAGGTGCGATGCGCCAACCCTCTCGAGCTCCTCTCTAAACCAGGCTTTCGGGCCTAATCTGTCTCAGTTGGAGGCAGTTGGAGGCACTTTTTTGTTTTTTTGTTTTCTTTACTTATTGTTGCTATTTTTATTTTTTTCCCCAGTTTTTTTGTTTTGTTTTCTACATTATTTATTTTCTTTTGTTTTTTGCTTTATTTTTTAATTCTTTTTGCTTTTAGTTTTAGAAAAATTATAAATTTTCTGTTAGTGCCATTAGTTTTCAAATTTGAGAACACTTTTTTTTTGTTTTTTTGTTTTCTTTCTTGCTTTATTTATTTTATTTTGTTTCTACTTACAACAAAATACTTATTGTTGCTATTTTTATTTTATTTTTCCAGTTTTTTTGTTTTGTTTTCTGCATTTTTTTGCTTT
>NC_041386.1:703693060-703707947 GCF_002162155.2 Triticum dicoccoides | reverse complement strand
TAGTTTTCAAATTTGAAAACACTTTTTTGTTTTTTTGTTTTCTTTGTTGCTTTATTTATTTTATTTTGTTTCTACTTACAACAAAATACTTATTGTTGCTATTTTTATTTTGTTTCCAGATTTTTTGTTTTGTTTTCTGCATTATTTATTTTTTTTATTTTTTTGCTTTATTTTTAATTCTTTTTGCTTTTAGGTCAGCAAAATTATAAACTTTCTATTAGTGCCATTAGTTTTAGAAAAATTATAAACTTTCTGTTAGTGCCATTAGTTTCCAAATTTGAATAGTTGAAATTTGAATTCTTTGAAATTTGTGTGAATCACAAGTTTGTGATTAACTTTACTAAAAAAATGAACATAGATGCGCCTATAGAGAAATTTCAACCTAAATTCATAATAAATTTCTATGAATTTCAGAGAAATTCAATATGAATTTAGGTCAAATTCCCTGTATAGGGGCATCTATTTTCACTTTGAGAGGAGCTCAACAAGGCAGAGAGGGATGGGCTTATAAACTGGTGTGAGCGCCCTTGGGTTGGCGAGGTGGGACTAAACTCTGAGCGCAACGAGGACCAACCCTTTAGTCCTGGTTTGTGGCACAAACCGGAACTAATGGTCATGGGCCAGGGGCGAGGCGCATTGGTCCCGGTTCGTGCATGGAACCGGGACCAAAAGGTCCAGACGAACCGGGACCAATGGCCCACGTGGCTGCCCTCTCGAGAGTGTTCTTGGTGAGAACATAGTTGACAAGGAGCGAACCGGGATTAATGGTATTACGAGGGCCGAACCATAAGACATTAAAGCATTTCAAATGAACTCTGAAAAGTTGAAAGTTGGCATGGTATCATAATTTCACCAACATAGCATATGCATGTACAAAACAGACAATGGTATCATACTCGTCTGTTACAAAGTTGGCATGGTATCATCATAATAGTTGGAGAAAGTCTTCACTTTTTCTTCGCTTCTGTCATTTCATTATTGCGTCGTAACCATGGATAATCTTCATCGTTTATCAGGATGCTTGGGTCAGCCTTGACTTTGAAGGGAGGAATTTCATGAAAATTTTCATAATCTTCAGACATGTCTGTCTTTCTCTCCACTCCCACGATGTCCCTTTTTGCTGAAAGAACTATGTGGCGCTTTGGCTCATCGTATGCTGTATTCGCTTCCTTATCTTTTCTTTTTCTCGGCCTGGTAGACATGTCCTTCACATAGATAACCTGTGCCACATCATTGGCTAGGACGAACGGTTTGTCAGTATACCCAAGATTTTTTAGATCCACTGTTGTCATTCCGTACTATGGGTCTACCTGTACCCCGCCTCCTGACAGATTGACCCATTTGCACTTAAACAAAGGGACCTTAAAATCATGTCCGTAGTCAAGTTCCCATATGTCCACTATGTAACCATAATATGTGTCCTTTATCCTCTCGGTTTTTTGCATCAAAGCGGACACCGCTGTTTTGGTTGGTGCTCTTTTGATCTTGGTCAATCGTGTAAAATGTATTCCCATTTATCTTGTATCCTTTCCAAATCGTAAAAGACGAAGATGGTCCCCTGTACAACAAGTACAACTCATCACAAACAGTGTTGTCACCTCTGAGCCGTGTTTCCAACCAACTGCTGAAAGTCCTGATGTTTTCACATGTAATCCAGTCGTCGCACTGCTTCGGGTGTTTGGAGCGCAGACTATTTTTGTGTTCATAGACATACGGGGTCACCAAGGTAGAGTTCTGTAGAACTGTGTAGTGTGCTTGAGACCAAGAATATCCGTCCCTGCATACTATTGAGTCCCTTCCAAGCGTGCCTTTTCCAGTCAGTCTCCCCTCATACCGCGATTTAGGGAGACCTATCTTCTTAAGGCCAGGAATGAAGACAACACAAAACCCGATGACATCCTCTGTTTGATGGCCCATGGAGATGCTTCCTTCTGGCCTAGCGTGGTTACGGACATATTTCTTAAGGACTCCCATAAACCTCTCAAAGGAGAACATATTGTGTTGAAATACGGGCCCCAGAATGACAATCTCATCAACTAGATGAACTAGGACGTGTGTCATGATATTGAAGAAGGATGGTGGGAACACCAGCTCAAAACTGACACGACATTGCGCCACATCACTCCTTAGCCTTGGTACGATTTTTGGATTGATCACCTTCTGAGAGATTGCATTGAGGAATGCACATAGCTTGACAATGGCTAATCGGACGTTTTCCAGTAGAAGCCCCCTCAATGCAACCGGAAGCAGTTGCGTCATAATCACGTGGCAGTCATGAGACTTTAGGTTCTGGAACTTTTTCTCTGGCATATTTATTATTCCCTTTATATTCGATGAGAACAAAGTCGGGACCTTCATACTGAGCAGGCATTCAAAGAAGATTTCTTTCTCTTCTTTCGTAAGAGCGTAGCTCGCAGGACCTTCATACTGCTTCGGAGGCATGCCGTCTTTTTCATGCAAATGTTGCAGGTCCTCCCGTGCCTCAGGTGTATCTTTTTTCTTTCCATACACGCCCAAGAAGCCTAGCAGGTTCACACAAAGGTTCTTCGTCACGTGCATCACGTCGATTGAAGAGCGGACCTCTAGGTCTTTCCAGTAGGGTAGGTCCCAAAATATAGATTTCTTCTTCCACATGGGTGCGTGTCCCTCAGCGTCATTCGGAACAGCTAGTGCGCGGGGACCCTTTCCAGAGATTATGTGTAAATCATTGACCATAGCAAGTACGTGATCACCGGTACGCATGGCGGGCTTCTTCCGGTGATCTGCCTCGCCTTTGAAAAACTTGCCTTCCTTTCGACATTGATGGTTGGTCGAAAGAAATCGACGATGGCCCAGGTACACATTCTTCCTGCAGCTTCCCAGGTATATACTATCGGTGTCAAGTAAACAGTCTGTGCATGCGTGGTATCCCTTGTTTGTCTGTCCTGAAAGGTTACTGAGAGCGGGCCAATCGTTGATGGTCACGAACAGCAACGCCTTTAGGTCAAATTCCTCCTGTTTGTTGTCATCTCACGTACGTACACCGTTTCCATTCCACAGTTGTAAAAGTTCTTCAACTAATGGCCTTAGGTACACATCAATGTCGTTGCCGGGTTGCTTAGGGCCTTGGATGAGAACTGGCATCATAATGACTTCCGCTTCATGCACATCCAAGGAGGAAGGTTATACATACATAGAGTTACGGGCCAGGTGCTGTGATTGCTGCTCTGCTCCCCGAAAGGATTAATGCCCTCCGCGCTTAAACCAAACCATACGTTCCTTGGGTCACTTGCAAACTCATCCCAGTACTTTTTCTCGATTTTTTGCCACTGCGACTCGTCAGCGGGTGCTCTCAACTTACCGTCTTTCATACGGTCCTCACTGTGCCATCGCATCAACTTGGCATGCTCTCCATTTCTGAACAGACGTTTCAACCGTGGTATTACAGGAGTGTTGGGGAACGTTGCATAAAATAAAAAAAAATTCTACGTTCACCAAGATCAATCTATGAGTTCATCTAGCAACGGGAGAGAGGAGTGCATCTACATACCCTTGTAGATCGAGAGCGAAAGCGTTCAAGAGAACGAGGTTGAGGGAGTCGTACTCGTCATGATCCAAATCACCGGAGATCCTAGCGCCGAACGGACGGCACCTCCACGTTCAACACACGTACGGTCAGCGTGACGTCTCCTCCTTGATACAGCAAGGGGGAAGGAGAGGTTGATGAAGATCCAGCAGCACGACGGCGTGGTGGTGGATGCAGCATGGTTCCGGCAGGGCTTCGCCAAGCGACTACGGGAGGAGGAGGTGTAGCAAGGGGGGTAGGGAGGCGCCAGATGTCAGGGTGCGGCTGCCCTCCCACCCCCCTCTTTATATAGGGACCCCAGGGGGGCGCTGGCCCTAGGAGATGGGATCTCCTAGGGGGGCGGCGGCCAAGGGGGGAGATTTGCCCCCAAGGCAAGTGGAGGCGCCCCCTCCCCTAGGGTTCCCAACCCTAGGCGCAGAGGGGGGCCCAGGGGGGCGCACCAGCCCACTAGGGGCTGGTTCCCCTCTGGGATGGGTGGCCCACCCGGTGGACCCCCGGGACCCTTCCGGTGGTCCCGGTACAATACTGGTAACACTCGAAACTTTCCCGATGGCCGAAAAACGACTTCCCATATATAATTCTTTACCTCCGGACCATTTCGGAACTCCTCGTGACGTCCGAGATTTCATACGGGACTCCAAACAACTTTCGGTTTGCTGCATACTAATATCTTTACAACCCTAGCGTCACCAAACCTTAAGTGTGTAGACCCTACGGGTTCGGGAGACATGCAGACATGACCGAGACGGCTCTCTGGTCAATAACCAACAGCTGGATCTGGATACCCATGTTGGCTCCCACATGCTCCTCGATGATCTCATCGGATGAACCACGATGTCGAGGATTTAAGCAACCCCGTATACAATTCCCTTTGTCAATCGGTATGTTACTTGCCCGAGATTCGATCGTCGGTATCCCAATACCTCGTTCAATCTCGTTACCGGCAAGTCACTTTACTTGTACCGTAATGCATGATCACGTGACCAGACACTTGGTTGAGCTCATTATGATGATGCATTACCGAGTGGGCCCAGGGATACCTCTCCGTCATACGGAGTGACAAATCCCAGTCTCGATCCGTGTCAACCCAACAGACACTTTCAGAGATACCTGTAGTGCATCTTTATAGCCACCCAGTTACGTTATGACGTTTGGTACACCCAAAGCACTCCTACGGTATCCGGGAGTTACACAATCTCATGGTCTAAGGAAAAGATACTTGACATTGGAAAAGCTCTAGCAAAACGAACTACACGATCTTGTGCTATGCTTAGGATTGGGTCTTGTCCATCACATCATTCTCCTAATGATGTGATCCCGTTATCAATGACATCCAATGTCCATAGTCAGGAAACCATGACTATATGTTGATCAACGAGCTAGTCAACTAGAGGCTCACTAGGGACATATTGTGGTCTATGTATTCACACGTGTATTAGGATTTCCGGATAATACAATTATAGCATGAATAAAAGACAATTATCATGAACAAGGAAATATAATAATAATCCTTTTATTATTGCCTCTAGGGCATATTTCCAACAGTCTCCCACTTGCACTAGAGTCAATAATCTAGTTACATTGTGATGAATCGAACACCCATAGAGTTCTGGTGTTGATCATGTTTTGCTCGCGGAAGAGGTTTAGTCAACGGATCTGGGTTATTCAGATTCGTATGTACTTTGCAAATATCTATGTCTCCATCCTGAACATTTTCACGGATGGAGTTGAAACGACGTTTGATGTGCCTGGTCTTCTTGTGAAACCTGGGCTCCTTGGCAAGGGCAATAGCTCCAGTGTTGTCACAGAAGAGAGTGATTGGCCCCGACACATTGGGTATGACTCCTAGGTCGGTGATGAACTCCTTCATCCATATTGCTTCATGCGCTGCCTCCAAGGCTGCCATGTACTCCGCTTCACATGTAGATCCCGCCACGACGCTCTGCTTGCAACTGCACCAGCTTACTGCTCCACGATTCAACATATACACGTATCCGGTTTGTGACTTAGAGTCATCCAGATCTGTGTCGAAGCTAGCATCGACGTAACCCTTTACGACGAGCTCTTCATCACCTCCATAAACGAGAAACATGTCCTTTGTCCTTTTTAGGTACTTTAGGATATTCTTGACCGTTGTCCAGTGTTCCTTGCCGGGGTTACTTTGGTACCTTCCTACCAAACTTACGGCAAGGTTTACATCAGGTCTGGTACACAGCATGGCATACATAATAGATCCTATGGCTGAGGCATTGGGGATGACACTCATCTCTTCTTTATCTTCTGTCGTGGTCGGGCATTGAGCCGAGCTCAATCTCACACCTTGCAATACAGGCAAGAACCCCTTCTTGGACTGATCCATTTTGAATTTCTTCAATATCTTATCAAGGTATGTGCTTTGTGAAAGACCTATGAGGCGTCTCGATCTATCCCTATAGATCTTGATGCCTAATATGTAAGCAGCTTCTCCAAGGTCCTTCATTGAAAAACACTTATTCAAGTAGGCCTTAATGCTGTCCAAAAGTTCTATATCATTTCCCATCAAAAGTATGTCATCTACATATAATATGAGAAATGCTACAGAGCTCCCACTCACTTTCTTATAAACGCAGGCTTCTCCATAAGTCTGCATAAACCCAAATGCTTTGATCATCTCATCAAAGGGAATGTTCCAACTCCGAGATGCTTGCACCAGCCCATAAATGGATCGCTGGAGCTTGCATACCTTGTTAGCATTCTTAGGATCGACAAAACCCTCCGGCTGCATCATATACAGTTCTTCCTTAAGATATCCGTTAAGGAATGTCGTTTTGACGTCCATCTGCCATATCTTATAATCATAGTATGCGGCAATTGCTAACATGATTCGGACGGACTTCAGCTTTGCTACGAGAGAGAAAGTCTCATTGTAGTCAACCCCTTGAACTTGCCAATAATCCTTAGCGACAAGTCGAGCTTTATAGATGGTAATATCACCATCCGCGTCCGTCTTCGTCTTAAAGATCCATTTGTTTTCCATCGCTCGCTGATCATCGGGCAAGTCTGTCAAAGTCCATACTTTGTTTTCATACATGGATTCTATCTCGGATTGCATGGCTTCAAGCCATTTGGGAATCTGGGGCCCGCCATCGCTTCTTCATAGTTCGAAGGTTCACCGTTGTCTAACAACATGATTTCCAGGACAGGGTTGCCATACCACTCTGGTGTGGAACGTGTCCTTGTGGACCTACGAAGTTCAGTAGCAACTTGATCCGAAGAACCTTGATCATCATCATTAATTTCCTCTCCAGTCGGTGTAGGCACCACAGGAACATTTTCCTGAGCCGCACTACTTTCCGGTTTAAGAGGTAGTACTTCATCGAGTTCTACTTTTCTCCCACTTACTCCTTTCGAGAGAAACTCTTTTTTCAGAAAGGATCCGTTCTTGGCAACAAAGATCTTGCCTTCGTATCTAAGGTAGAAGGTATACCCAATGGTTTCCTTAGGGTATCCTATGAAGACGCATTTTTCCAACTTGGGTTCGAGCTTTTCAGGTTGAAGTTTCTTGACATAAGCATCGCATCCCCAAACTTTTAGAAACGACAGCTTAGGTTTCTTCCCAAACCATAATTCATACGGTGTCGTATCAACGGATTTAGACGAAGCCCTATTTAAAGTGAATGTAGTTGTCTCTAGAGCGTATCCCCAAAATGATAGCGGTAAATCGGTAAGAGACATTATAGATCGCACCATATCCAATAGAGTGCGATTACGATGTTCGGACACACCGTTACGCTGAGGTGTTCCAGGCGGCGTGAGTTGTGAAACGATTCCACATTTTCTTAAGTGTGTACCAAATTCGTGACTTAGATATTCTCCTCCACGATCTGATCGTAAGAATTTTATCTTTCGGTCACGTTGATTCTCTACTTCATTCTGAAATTCCTTGAACTTTTCAAAGGTTTCAGACTTGTGTTTCATCAAGTAGACATACCCATATCTACTTAAGTCATCAGTGAGAGTGAGAACATAACGATATCCTCCGCGAGCCTCAACGCTCATTGGACCACACACATTAGTATGTATGATTTCCAATAAGTTGGTTGCTCGCTCCATTGTTCCGGAGAACGGAGTCTTGGTCATTTTGCCCATGAGGCATGGTTCGCATGTGTCAAATGATTCATAATTGAGAGACTCTAAACGTCCATCAGCATGGAGCTTCTTCATGCGCTTTACACCAATGTGACCAAGGCGGCAGTGCCACAAGTATGTGGGACTATCATTATCAACTTTACATCTTTTGGTATTCACACTATGAATATGTGTAACATTACGTTCGAGATTCATTAAGAATAAACCATTGACCATCGGGGCATGACCATAAAACATATCTCTCATATAAATAGAACAACCATTATTCTCGGATTTAAATGAGTAGCCATCTCGCATTAAACGAGATCCAGACACAATGTTCATGCTCAAACTTGGCACTAAATAACAATTATTGAGGTTTAAAACTAATCCCGTGGGTAAATGTAGAGGTAGCGTACCGACGGTGATCACATCGACCTTGGAACCATTCCCGACGCGCATCGTCACCTCGTCCTTCGTCAGTCTCCGCTTATTCCGCAGCTCCTACTGTGAGTTACAAATATGAGCAACGGCACCGGTATCAAATACCCAGGATTTACTACGAGTACTGGTAAGGTACACATCAATTACATGTATATGAAATATACCTTTAGTGTTGCCGGCCTTCTTGTCCGCTAAGTATTTGGGGCAGTTCCGCTTCCAGTGACCCTTCCCTTTGCAATAAAAGCACTCAGTCTCAGGCTTGGGTCCATTCTTTGACTTCCTCCCGGCAACTGGCTTACCAGGCGCGGCAACATCTTTGCCGTCCTTCTTGAAGTTCTTCTTACTCTTGCCCTTCTTGAACTTGGTGGTTTTATTGACCATCAACACTTGATGTTCTTTCTTGATTTGTACCTCTGCCGACTTCAGCATTGAAAATACTTCAGGAATAGTTTTCACCATCCCCTGCATATTGTAGTTCATCACAAAGCTCTTGTAGCTCGGTGGGAGCGACTGAAGGATTCTGTCAATGACCGCCTCGTCTGGGAGGTTAATGTCCAACTGGGACAGGGGGTTGTGCAACCCAGACATTTTGAGTATGTGCTCACTGACAGAACTATTTTCCTCCATCTTACAACTATAGAACTTGTCGGAGACTTCATATCTCTCGACCCGGGCATGAGCTTGGAAAACCCTTTTCAGCTCCTCGAACATCTCATATGCTCCGTGTTGCTCAAAACGCTTTTGGAGCCCCAGTTCTAAGCTGTAAAGCATGCTGCACTAAACGAGGGAGTAATCATCAGCACGTGACTGCCAAGTGTTCATAACGTCTTGGTTCTCTGGGATGGGTGCTTCACCTAGCGGTCCTTCTAGGACATATGCTTTCTTGGCAGCTATGAGGATGATCCTCAGGTTCCGGACCCAGTCCATATAGTTGCTGCCATCATCTTTCAGCTTGGTTTTCTCTAGGAACGCGTTGAAGTTCATGTTGACATGAGCGTTGGCCATTTGATCTACAAGACATATTTTGCAAAATATTTTAGACTAAGTTCATGATAATTAAGTTCATCTAATCAAATTATTTAATGAACTCCCACTCAGATCTGACATCCATCTAGTCATCTAAGTGTTACATGATCCGAGTCGACTAGGCCATGTCCGATCATCACGTGAGACTGACTAGTCATCATCGGTGAACATCTCCTGATCGTATCTTCCATACGACTCATGTTTGACCTTTCGGTCTCTGTGTTTCGAGGCCATGTCTGTACATGCTAGGCTCGTCAAGTTAACCTAAGTGTTTTTGCATGTGTAAAACTGTCTTACACCCGTTGTATGTGAACGTAAGAATCTATCACACCCGATCATCACGTGGTGCTTCGAAACGACGAACTTTAGCAATGGCGCACAGTTAGGGGGAACACTTTCTTGAAATTATTATAAAGGATCATCTTATTTAGTACCGTCGTTCTAAGTAAACAAGATGCATAAACATAATAAACATCACATACAATTATATAGTAGTGACATGATATGGCCAATATCATATAACTCCTTTGATCTCCATCTTCGGGGCTCCATGATCATCTTTGTCACCGGCATGACACCATGATCTCCATCATCATGATCTCCATCATCGTGTCTCCATGAAGTTGCTCGCCAACTATTACTTCTACTACTATGGCTAACAGTTTAGCAATAAAGTAAAGTAATTACATGACGTTAAATCATTGACACACAGGTCATACAATAATTTTGACAACTCCTATGGCTCCTGCCGGTTGTCATACTCATCGACATGCAAGTCGTGATTCCTATTACATGAACATGATCTCATACATCACAATATATCATTCATCATCCATCACAACTTTTGGCCATATCACATCACAAAGCAATTGCTGCAAAAACAAGTTAGACGTCCTCTAATTGTTGTTGCATCTTTTTCGTGGCTGCAATAGGGTTCTAGCAAGATCGTTTTCTTACCTACGAATAACCACAACGTGATTTGTCAACTTCTATTTACCCTTCATAAGGACCCTTTTCATCGAATCCGCTCCAACTAAAGTGGGAGAGACAGACACCCGCTAGCCACCTTATGCAACTAGTGCATGTCAGTCGGTGGAACCTGTCTCACGTAAGCGTACGTGTAAGGTCGGTCCGGGCAGCTTCATCCCACAATACCACTGAAGCAAGATAAGACTAGTAGTGGCAAGACAGTTGACAACATCTACGACCATAACAGATTTGTGTTCTACTCGTGCAATAGGGAACTACACATAGACCTAGCTCATGATGCCACTGTTGGGGAACGTTGCATAAAATAAATTTTTTTCTACGTTCTCCAAGATCAATCTATGAGTTCATCTAGAAATGAGAGAGAGGAGTGCATCTACATACCCTTGTAGATCGAGAGCGGAAGCGTTCAAGAGAACGAGGTTGAGGGAGTCGTACTCGTCGTGATCCAAATCACCGGAGATCCTAGCGCCGAACGGACGGCACCTCCGCGTTCAACACACGTACGGTCAGCGTGACGTCTCCTCCTTCTTGATCCAGCAAGGGGGAAGGAGAGGTTGATGAAGATCCAGTAGCACGACGGCGTGGTGGTGGATGCAGCAGGGTTCTGGCAGGGCTTCGCCAAGCGACTACGGGAGGAGGAGGTGTAGCAAGGGGGGTAGGGAGGCGCCAGATGTCAGGGTGCGGCTGCCCTCCCACCCGCCCCACTTTATATAGGGACCCCAGGGGGGCGCCGGCCCTAGGAGATGGGATCTCCTAGGGGGGCGGCGGCCAAGGGGGGAGACTTGCCCCCAAGGCAAGTGGAGGCACCCCCTCCCCTAGGGTTCCCAACCCTAGGCGCGGAGGGGGGCCCAGGGGGGCGCAACAGCCCACTAGGGGCTGGTTCCCCTCCCACTTCAGACCATGGGGCCCTCCGGGATGGGTGGCCCCACCCGGTGGACCCCCGGGACCCTTTCGGTGGTCCCGGTACAATACCGGTAACCCCCGAAACT
Source organism: Triticum dicoccoides (assembly GCF_002162155.2). Lineage (NCBI taxonomy): Eukaryota > Viridiplantae > Streptophyta > Magnoliopsida > Poales > Poaceae > Triticum > Triticum dicoccoides. The sequence goes on along the minus strand of NC_041386.1, from coordinate 703,696,826 downwards.
TTCCCGATGGCCGAAAAACGACTTCCCATATATAATTCTTTCCCTCGAGACCATTCCAGAACTCCCCGTGACGTCTGGGGTCTCATCCGGGACTACGAACAACTTTCAGTTTGCTGCATACTAATATCTTTACAACCCTAGCATCACCGAACCTTAAGTGTGTAGACCCTACGGGTTCGGGAGACATGCAGACATGACCGTGACGGCTCTCCGATCAATAACCAACAGCGGGATCTGGATACCCATGTTGGTTCCCACATGCTCCTCGATGATCTCATCGGATGAACCACGATGTCGAGGATTTAAGAAACCCCGTATACAATTCCCTTTGTCAATCGGTACGTTACTTGCCCGAGATTCGATCGTCGGTATCCCAATACCTCGTTCAATCTCGTTACCGGCATACCGTAATGCATGATCCCGTGACCAGACACTTGGTCACTTTGAGCTCATTATGATGATGCATTACCGAGTGGGCCCAGAGATACCTCTCCGTCATATGGAGTGACAAATCCCAGTCTCGATCCGTGTCAACCCAACAGACACTTTCGGAGATACCTGTAGTGCACCTTTATAGCCACCCAGTTACGTTATGACGTTTGGTACACTCACACTCCTACGGTATCCGGGAGTTACATGATCTCATGGTCTAAGGAAAAGATACTTGACATTGGAAAAGCTCTAGCAAAACGAACTACACGATCTTGTGCTATGCTTAGGATTTGGTCTTGTCCATCACATCATTCTCCTAATGATGTGATCCCGTTATCAATGACATCCAATGTCCATAGTCAGGAAACCATGACTATATGTTGATCAACGAGCTAGTCAACTAGAGGCTCACTAGGGACATATTGTGGTCTATGTATTCACACGTGTATTACAATTTCTGGATAATACAATTATAGCATGAATAAAAGACAATTATCATGAACAAGGAAATATAATAATAATCCTTTTATTATTGCCTCTAGGGCATATTTCCAACAAGGAGCATACCACATCACCTTTGTAGGAACCCTCTTCCTGGGTGGCTCGCTGTCAACATCACCAGGGTCATCTCGTCTGATCTTATACCATAATGCACCGCATACCGGGCATGCGTTCAGATCCTTGTACGCACCGCGGTAGAGGATGCAGTCATTAGGGCATGCATGTATCTTCTGCACCTCCAATCCTAGAGGGCATACGACCTTCTTTGCTGCGTATGTACTCTCGGGCAATTCATTATCCTTTGGAAGCTTCTTCTTCAATATTTTCAGTAGCTTCTCAAATCCTTTGTCAGGCACAACATTCTCTGCCTTCCACTGCAGCAATTCCAGTACGGTACCGAGCTTTGTGTTGCCATCTTCGCAATTGGGGTACAACCCTTTTTTGTGATCCTCTAACATGCGATCAAACTTCAGCTTCTCCTTTTGACTTTCGCATTGCGTCCTTGCATCGACAATGACCCGGCGGAGATCATCATCATCATCAGGCACATCGTCTGGTTCCTCTTGATCTTCAGCAGCTTCGCCCGTTGCAGCATCATCATGCACATCGTCTGGTTCCTCTTGATGTTCAGTAGCATCACCGTATTCATGGGGCACATAGTTGTCATCGTACTCTTCTTCTTCGCCGTCTTCCATCATAACTCCAATTTCTCCGTGCCTCGTCCAAAAATTATAGTGTGGCATGAAACCATTATAAAGCAGGTGGGTATGAAGGATTTTCCGGTCAGAGTAAGACTTCGGATTCCCACATATAGGGCATGGACAACACATAAAACCATTCTGCTTGTTTGCCTCAGCCACTTCGAGAACATCATGCACGCCCTGAATGTACTCGGAGGTGTGTCTGTCACCGTACATCCATTGCCGGTTCATCTGCGTGCATTATATATAATTAAGAGTGTCAAAAATCATTATAGAACATCATGAATAGATAATTAAGTGACCAAATTAATAGAAGTTCATCATCACATTAAAACCAAAGTACATACATAGTTCTCATCTAACAACATAAAGCTCTACAGAGCATCTAAATTAATTAAACCATACATTGAAACTATGTAAAACATTTCAATGCGAAAACAAATGCGATCATAATCGCAACCAAGGTAACAACTGATCCAACGGCATAATGATACCAAGCCTCGGTATGAATGACATATTTTCTAATCTTTCTAATCTTCAAGTGCATTGCATCCATCTTGATCTTGTGATCATCGACGACATCCGCAACATGCAACTCCAATATCATCTTCTCCTCCTCAATTTTTCTTATTTTTTCCTTCAAGAAATTATTTTCTTCTTCAACTAAATTTAACCTCTCAACAATAGGGTCAGTTGGAATTTCTGGTTCAACAACCTTCTCGATAAATAAAATCTATGTCACGTTGGTCGACATAATTGGCATAAACAATAAATGAACCAATAGTTATGAAAAGATAATATATACCACATCCGAATCATAGACAGGACGAGGGCCGACGGGGGTGGATACCAAAACCATCGCACTAAGTAAGAAAATAATACAAGTATCTATCTAAACATACAAGTAATAATATTTTTTCTTTCAGAAAGAAGATAAGAACAAGAGGCTCACCACGGTGGTGCCGGCGATGAGATCGGCGCGAGTGATCGACGGCGGTGAAGACGGGGACGGGGCGTGACGGACCGCTAAATCTAGACAAATATTGAGGAAAATGGAGCTTGGAGAGGAGAAATCTTAAGTAGTGTGGCTCGGGCATTCCATCGAACACCTTGTGTGCATAGGAGGTGAGCTAGAGCACCACCAAGCCCTCTCCCTCTCGGCGGCCAGAAAAAACAGAGTAGTGTGCTCTGCTCTTAAGCGAGGGGGTATATATAGGCACCTCATTAGTCCCAGTTGGTGGCATGAATCGAGACTAAACGGCAGCCTTTGGTCCCGGTTCAAGCCACCAACCGGGACCAATGGTGGTGGGCCAGGAGAGAGGCCCATTGGTCCCGGTTCGTACCACCAACCGGGACCAAAAGGTCCAGACGAACCGGGACCAACGGCCCACGTTGCCCGGCCGGCCCCCGGGGCTCACGAACCGGGTCCAATGCAATCATGGGTTCCGGTTCTAGACTGAATCGGGACTAATGGGCTGACCCGGCCTGGACCTTTGCCCCCTTTTCTACTAGTGAGTACAGCTCATCACAAACAGTGTTGTCACCCATGTGACGTGTTTGTAACCAACTGTTGAAAGTCTTGATGTCTTCACATGTTATCCAGTCGTCACACTGCTCCGAGTGTTTGGAGCGCAGAATATTCTTGTGTTCATTGACATACGGGGTCGCCAAGGTAGAATTCTGTAGAACCGCACTACTATGGAAAACATTATACACAACATCTTAGCAGTAGCGCTGGACAAAACAGGGCGCTACTGCTACTTAATAGTAGCGTTTTTAATAGGACCGCGCTACTCCTACTACTTTAGCGGTAGTGCGTTCTGATAAAGCGCGATGCTGCTATATTTGTACTGGGCTCAGATGGCTAGCCCCACTTAGCAGTAGCACGTATGCCTGACCAGCGCTACTGCTACATCCCTTAGGAGTAGCACGTATCTGTGAAACGCGCTACTACTTACTTACCTTATCCTGGAGCGGTTCACTGCACCCTCTCACTCACTCTCCCTCTCACTCGCTCTCGCCCACGCCGAACCCGTCGTCCGCCGCCGCCGCGCTGCTCCTCGCCGAGGTACTCCCTCCTCCCCCTCCTCCTCCGGCCGCCCTCCTCCCACCGCCCCTCCCTCCTCCTCCTT
>NC_041386.1:703679495-703692900 GCF_002162155.2 Triticum dicoccoides | reverse complement strand
CCTTCCTCCTCCTCTCTCCTTCCTCCTCCTTCCTATCAAAATTGGATGCGCATTTTCGTGCTGAACATTTTGATATATTATACGTTTTTTTACATCGTATGCAAAAGTTATAGCCGTTTTACATTTTCCCTACACTTTTTGCAAAATATGTCCAAATTTAAGTTTTTAAATTTTCCTAACTAGTACATGTAGTAACATAACTACATCTGGAAGGATTTTAATTTTTGAAGTTTTTATCATTTCCTTTTGCTTTTTACAAAACAGAAAAGGCGATCCACAGGGTGTGTGTGTGTGTGTACAGTTTGAAAACGGGACCTTTAGTACCGGTTCATGCCACCAACCGGTACTAATGCCTCCAACCCCCTTAGTACCGGTTGGTGGCTCGAACCGGGACTAAAGGTCTAACCTTTAGTACCGGTTGGTGCCACGAACCGGTACTAATGGGCATCGCACCCTTTAGTCCCGGTTTGTGGCACCAACCGGGACTAAAGGTCTCATTTGAATCGGGACTAATGCTTATATGGTGCCCTAGCCGCTCGAACTGGGACTAATGCTCACATTAGTCCCGGTTCGTAATGCAACCGGGATTAATGCTCTTTTCTGGCCGAACCAAAGCCCTGTTTTCTACTAGTGTCTATTCATGTAACATCACCTAATGTGAAATAATGCATCCAAAAAGAGAGGGGAATACCAAAACAAATTGGAGGGAATGGGGGACAATACCTCAAGGATGCTTGGGGTCCTCAGATCCACAAATTTGGGTGGAGGATGGAGTAGATCAAGGGGGGACTTGGTGTGAGGGAGAAGAGGGGCGTGAGAGAAACAGCTCTTTGTTCTTGCGTTCGGTCGCCGCCACAGAGAGGTTGGGAATGGGTGGGTTGGGCCCCTGCACGCTGTTAACCTATCAGGGCCAGACACCAAGGTCCGTGGCGTCTGGGTCCTTTGCCACGTCAGCAGGTCAACGAGCAGGAGGGTCGTGCGGGCCAGGGGACAGACGCCAGGATCCGTGGCGTCTCCTTCGCAACCCAGACGTCAGGGATGTTGGCGTCACCTAAACAGGTTAAAATCGAAATAATTTCTGAACGAGGCCAACTACGTACTTTGTTAGCACAAAAGGTTAGAACAGTAATTTTGTCCGATGCAGGATGCGGCGTGGCGTTGTGGGCGTTGGATAAGTCCTGGTCGGATGCGTGGGTATGCTGCTACTACGAAGGTGCACGCATGCATGGGTAGGTAGAGGTCCGGCCGACACGAGACGGATGGTCAACTCGTGCGTTTCAATCCGGAATACGGACACGGACCCAGGCGACCAGGACCAACTCTTGAAGGACAGTTTCAACAAAAAGAAAAATAACTCTTGAAGAAGACACGTCGACAGGAGCACGCAATGACGCAAGCGGGTTTTGAATTTCAGTTTCCGAAATATTTCAGTCAGTGAATTTCAGTAAAAGATCAGTGATATCTGTTTTCATTGCGGCCATGGGAGCAAATTTTTCACTCCATACTTTGACTGAGATCGAATCAAGTATTTTAAAAATTCAAAAAATAATGTAGTAAAAATAATTTGTGTTCTTCTGAACTACTGAAATTGCTGCAAATTTTTGACCGAAATGCCATTATTTTAGTATATACCGAAATTAACGAAAGTGCATTGAAAGTGAAAACTGGTAAGCCTCACCCGATAGGGATGCACCCGCACCCAGGCGCACCCGTTATGGATGCTGCCGTTCGTTAATTGGCCACCAGCCAGCTGCTTAAGCTCTCACACTACTTTGATTGAACAGCCGGTTTCTGAAAAGTAGCTAGGGTTAAACTAAACAATGTTCGGTCAGCCTGTGGGTTCCGACTTCCGACCCCACACTTGCAGCATGCGTTTCGTAAACAATTCAAGACGTGTGGTACAAGTTAGAACTTGTTGGATGTATACTTGGACGTCGGAAAATCCATCGCTGGCCGAAACCATTTTCACGATTCCTCTCAAGTCCTCGGTCGATAGTCACGGGAAAAAGTGATCGTGATCTTTTTTGTTAGGTATCCAAATTGAGGGCTTATTGTTGACTAATGTTTAGGTATGTGAAAGTAGGCACTTCATCCTACAAGCTTTTCAGTAAACTTTTCCCAACAACACGAGTAGAAATGCTGGTGGGTGTGATGTGCGAGCTTGTCCGTGCTGGCGTGGGTGCATCGCCTGGGATACTCGCAGTGCCGTAGCTCCCTGGCCGCCTGCACTCACTACGTGTGAATCCGCAAGCTCCACGTCGACCTTCTCCTGTTGCTTGGCACGCGTCATCTGCTCGATGAAATGCCCAGCTGAGTTAAAGATGGGAAGGAAGAAGATTGCCACGTTGGCAACGCCTGGTCAAAACCACGCCAACTCAGCATAAAAACTACTTTTGCTGAGTCAAAGGACCAAACTAATCCGGTTTTATAAGTTGAGGGACTCTCAACTAATATTTGCCAATTTTAGAGTTGAGGGGCCATTTCTATACTTCCGAGAGACTTCGGGACGAAAAATACACTTTTTCCTTATTACAAGTAAACTAATTTACCACAGTTATACTGATAACATGGAGTCTAACTACTATCAAAAAAGATTTTTGAAATAATAATTATAATATCAAACAAGTATATTTTCAATAACTTAACCTCAGTATATACAAGATTAGTTTGACCTTTAACTTTAACACCGAGCATTTGTCTCCCTAACCTCTGTCATACCGGCCTGGCAGTTCACACAGCACTACTTTTTTTAGAAATGACCACGTATGCTACCCAAAAACACGCAAGGGGAAAGGTGACAAAATTATGCTCCCTCTCTCTTTTCTTTAATCCGCTGCCACGTCAGAGTGTTTGCTATTCTCGAATGCATGATACCGGCTAAGATACTACCACTACTAGAAGAACGCCCATGCGTTGCAACAGGGTCACATTAACTTTAAGAGTTCAATATTACGATATTGGCGACCTTTTTTACCATCAAATCCTCACACACACACTCTCTCCCCCTCCCTCTTCCTCACTCTCCCTCCCTCTCTCTCTCTAACACACACACACACATAGCCTATTCTCCCCGCCAGTAAGACTTACTCAATTGGCAATAATGTGTCGACTTGTGGTGAGCTTGACTGGACTAATGGATAGTGTGATATATTCCCCAATCATTTAATAATGAAATTTCAGAAATGGGAATATTGTGTAACACCTCAAGCCGTTAGCTACAGTGACCTCCCCCTAATGATGCCATGTCATCAGGCTTGCTAAGCCAAACTGCCACTTGATAAAAATCAAACCCAATTCAAATTTAAAATAAAGTCAAATATATTATTTCATCAAGCAGTAAAACTAAAATGTTCACCATATTATATAAATTCCACTGATCTTTGACATGTTGAGCCCAACATTATTTTACCAAAAAAATTAAATCTTGTCAAATTAATAAGAGGTCCAGCAGTAGTTAAAATAACCAATTAAATATAAACCTAATTTTATGTATTTCCTTTTGGCCCCAAACTTTTTGTGCCACCTAAAAATATTGTGCTCGAATTGTGTGCATAGTTTCACAATTAACAAAATCCATTTAGTTGATATAAGAATAAGTAGAAAACGGTGTTAAAAAGGAGAAACGGATTAGAATACATTAAAACCCAAAAGGACGATGAAAAAGGGGATTCCCCCAACCCCCGGGCCTTGCCACCGAACCGGCCCAGTGGTCCAGTCCCCGCACGGTCGTCTTCTCCTATTCCCCGAGCCCGTCTCTATAGAGCCGGGCTCCCGCCCGACCACCTCGCCGGCATCGAAGGGGAATGGATAAGGGTGACGCCCTGCCTCCCCTGCCCCCATGGCCTCATTCCTCCTCGACGCCCCCTCCCAGATCCACTTCTCCTCCTCGCTCGCTCGATCCCGGTGATCTGGACGAAGTCAGATGCCACGGCCACCATGACCGACCCCATCCACACGGCCACTGCCCTCCCTGCTGGCTAGGAGCTTGTCGAGGAGCTCCGAATGCCTCCGCTACTTCGTCTGCGCCAACGAGATCAAGTCCAGCACCCCCAAATTGACGTCGTTGCCGTCTTCGTCAAACTTCGGCCACCGCGACATTGCCGTTCGATCCACGCCGCCCCGAGCTCCCCTGTCTTCCCCTAGGGTGCCATTGACACCGCCGTGATCTCCTCTTGCCTTTCCCCAGTTTCCCCTCTCGTTTTCTCTCGTTAGGTATTTCGCCGTGGCCGAGAACCGCCGTACGCCATGGCCATTGCAGGGGTAGCCACTGAGCTCTAGAATGGCGGAGAAGGTGTGGAGAGGCAAGAGGTCTAGGGTGGCGTCAGCTGGCTGTGGTGGAGGTGATTATGCGAGAAGAAGCCGGAGCGAAATGAGAGGTCACAATTGGATAGAATCGCAAAAAAATCATAACCAGGAGAACTCATTCCAAAAAATGCTAATATCGATGGAGGGGTGATTTCCTTCAATAGGTGGAAAACATAGAAAGTATTGGATGTTATCAAGGAAAGGTAAAAATTTAGGAAAGTCGGGATTTTGAACTGATTTCTATGCAAATGGGGTTTTATTGTTTGGTAACATGATATCAGTACCTGCCCGTTTGTGACGTGTCTGATTAGAAAAATTTGCAAATGTTAAGAAACTATTTATTGGGAGAAAAGTTTATGACATGTCTGTTATTTGTTTTATAAAACAAATTTCACTAATGAGAGAAATCGATTGATTTAGATAAGTTAGGAAAGTTAGATTCAAATCTATTATTTGTTTCTTAAAAATTTGTTATTTGTTTCCTAAGACAAATTGAACCAATAAAAGGAATCGATTGATATGAATAATTTAAGGAAGTTAGATCCGTGATTTGTTATATGTTAGGAAAGTCCTGGTTGTAATAAAGAGTGAAGAGAAAAATAAACCAATGGACCAGGATGGGAGGGGTGGTGGGAGGAGAGACGGAAAAAAATCAGCGAAAATAAACCATGGAGACTATTCACCAACTGATCCATTAGGAGTAGAGATGGACCGCCTAAGGCTGGTCATAGTGGAGAGTAACTTGTACTAGTGTCATGCATATGACACTAGTCTCCTCCATAGTGCAAAGCAGTGGCGAAGGCAGATTTTTTTTATAGGTGTGACGGAGTTCACGAAGGACGAAAACAATAATATATAATATAATCAAGATGTGTTATAGTTAATATAACTGATAATATAACTATGTGCGGATCGTTGCCATCTTAGTAGATTAGAACAACAGATTCACTGGTTGTATACACATAATCAAAATTAACCGGTTGTATATAACTAATCAAAATTATAAAGATTGATGTTTGATAGTTTATGGACTATAAAAAATTGGACAAAAGGATTACAAAATTTTAGGGCTAATATGGCTGTGATCCTGACCTGATGTCGCTGCTTCCGGCTCGCCGTCGCTGGCACATAAGCTCGTCGTTTTGTGGTTTGCGGCGCAGTGTTTCACTCGCCACCGAGTTCCCCGCAGTGCCATCCGCCGCCGTCGCCGCGTTTGTCAAGCATCATCGCCGGGTTCCCGAGTTGCCCTAACTGAGGTAGATCGTGCCGCTATTCCGTGACTGCGGCTGTGTGCACGCGATTTCCATGCTGTGAATCACTGCGTAACTGGACAGATCGAGCTGGGCTACATACAGCTAGGTGGGCTGCTGGGAGGATAACTGGGCCATTGGCAATTAAGTTTTAGGCCCCTGCGTGTCTCCTGCTCCTCCAAACTGATGAAATGGATAGAACTCCATCGACCAACGCTCAAACTCCAGATATATAGTATACATACGCGGTATTTAGCCAAATTTTAGGTATGGCAGCCGCCAAACCTCGCCATATTGCTAGATTCGCCCCTGGTGCAAAGTAATATAGTAGTAGTATCATAGATGGCTTCATTTATTAGCTTGTAGAATTATTTCCTCTTGGGAAGCGCTACGTTACAGTAACATATGTTACTCTAAACATATCTCTCATCATTAAATACATGCAACATAAGAAAATTTGTTTCGAAATGGGTTAGTATACTACTCTCTCCTTCCATCTACTCCCTCCGTCTAGGTGTGTAAGTCACGAAAACCAAATAATCCCAAAACATTTAGGCGCGGTGCATTAAATTCTATCTCGTTTCTTGTTTCTTGACATATCAACCAATAAGAGATGTGGGGTGTGCATGCTTTTAATGACTTGAGACTACCAAACACAACATGCACTGGTTAGTTCATTGCATGCAATGCTATTAATTAGCAAATGAACATTAAGTTCTCTTATTTTCTCCTCCTCCTTGGTCATGGTGCACAACCTAAGATGACTTACTCACCTAGACGGAGGGAGTATATAGGGTCTAATGCGTTTTTTGAGGCTAACTTTGACCAAGTGTTAGAGAAATAATATATGACATGCAAGTTAAACAAAGCATACCGTCAAGTTCGTACGTGAAAGGAGCTTCCAATGATATAATTTTCACATTATACATCCCATGCATTATTAATCTTATCAATAGTCAAAGACGATTTTGAAACACGCACTAGGCCCTATATACATGAAAGGAGGGAGTAGCTAAGTTACTCCCACCATGACTAGTCTAATCCCCCCTAATTTCACTTGCGGCCCTCCGTCCCTTAATTATATCATGGCCATTAGTTATTAATTAGCCTCTAAATCCCCTGTGAGTCTAGCATTACTCATACAGAGGTGGAGGAGAACGAACCTAGTAAAAAAACTTATCTTCTCTCAGTTAGGAGATGATGTCCTAGCAACCGTATCTCACATCATATATTTAGCTACATTTAGTTAGTATAGGTAAGACTAGAAGACGATCCACTGTACATCTTTTCTTAATATCATCTTTGAATTAAGTTACAGACATAAGATTAAACAATATCATTTTTGGTAGAAGAGATAAGACAGTATGTAAACTGATGATGCACATGCTCTAAGATCTTCTTTTGGGTTTCATGCATAGTCAAGTATAGAACGAAAGAAAATGAGCAACATAATGACTTGGTTATTTAGTCAAATATTTGGTGGGAAGAGACCGAATAAATTTTTGAGCGAAGTCTAATTTTTTCCATATATAAATAACATAAGTTAACTTCTTTTGACTTTTGACCAGGTACACTGATGTGGTAAAAGTAAAATGAAATCACCCATGATACCTTAGCTACTTTTCATAGTTGGGTGACTCACTATGGCTAGGAACAACATTTTCTGATATAGGACATTTCATTGACTTGATATATTGAAGTGATATAACCGCATCAAAAGAATGCCCGGCCTCTGCATAGCATGATGCACAAAGCCAAGTTCAACAGTTTCAAAAATAAATATCATTTTGCAACAATAATAAATCATTCCAGCCTAGAGTGGGTAAGATCCTATCCGCAAATTACACCGCTATCCATGGGGGGATAAAACCTCCCTGGCCGTGCTCTACCATGTAGACACCATCATAAAAACGTCTTTATTTTTCGGCCTCTACATGATAGATCAAGTAAAGAGCCATCACATACATACATGAATAACATTGTGGCCAGGAACAGCTATGAAGCATTTTGCTTAAGCGGAAGGTCATACGGACATGTGATGTAAAACAGTAAACATATGAGTAAATATAAGTTATATGTAATAAAATTTTCACCATTTGGACATTTTCTGAATAGAAATAGGATATTTTACTTTTTGTGGTGAATAAGATCTCGGCTTACACCCTATAAACACGGTATTAAATTAGATTAGCGTCCTAAGCCAGATGTAACACTCAGCTTTAAATGATGATTCAACTATTGCAGGGGCAGCGGACCGCACCTTACCATCTGTTCTAGTACAAATCAACAATGGTCATATTTTTCTGATTACTGACTGCCCCATTTGATTTAATCTTCTCAATTCTCAAGTGATAAACGAAATAACAAATATTGTACTCTCTTCAATCCATATTAATTGTCGTTGATTTAGTACAATTATTTGCACAGTTGTAGCATCAATCTTTGTTTGCATTTGTAAATCTGCAATCTTCATTTCCTCCTGTTTGATTTGCTGTTTCCCGCGTCCATTGTTGACGTGCCTGGTTTTCTTAAGCATGTTTACTGCCGCTACGAGCCTTGAAGGTTTCGTCAGTTTTTGTCTCTCTGGATCTTACCACATCGACCGGATCAGCTTTGAACAAGGCATCCACTATTATATCTGTCAATTCCTTCATGTCAGGTCACCTGGGTCGTCTCCCTCTAGCCATGTACCAATCACGGCAAGAACTCCATGTCCGGACGCGGTGCGAGTCATGCTCCAAGGGAGCTCCGCCGGATACTTCGATAACGCGACAGGAAGTGGAACAGGTGTCTTCCCCGTGGACTTGTGGGTCGTTGGCACCGTGCGGTACAAGTTTGGCGAGCGGATGACAACGTCGGCGAGCATGCTGTTGGTGAAGTGCCCGCTTGTGCTGCAGCTGATGGAGGCCTCAACCAGGGTCGAGTGTATTGTGATCAGCTCTTGAATCTACCAGGTAGAGCTTTGTATCCTGGCCGATGCTGGTGCACTGCCCTCATCTGGAAAACGGCACTAGATACAAGCGCCCGTCCTTCACAGGCCCGACTTGCTCTGAGTTTTTCTTTTTCGGTTTTGCTAATTCTTACCTAGACGAGAATTGACAAAGTCTCAGCTAAGTCCTATGCTATTTGATTAACCTTTTTTTTCTTGAATTGTGACTTCCTCCGAATTGGTTCAGTCATTTCAGTAAAACATGCGAATGCTTTTTTATAGATGGAAGGAGAGAGCGACCCTATGTTGGTGTGTTTCAATGATTTTTTTATTTTGACTTCAAATTAGCCAGGTGGAATCTAATTTAGAAGCCCTTGTTGATATGAAGCCAATGATGAAACCGAATCACAAATCGGTATAGTCTACAAAGCATTTTTAGTCTTGAAAACACCTTTGAATGGGATAATGTCACCATGATTTGTTCTTGGTTGTGCGCACTTAGCAAATCCACTTTTTCCTTGTATGTGCACCTAGTAATGATTTCTTTTGCATGTCAAGCATAATTTGGGATTAACTTCATTGCATAGAGCAGGAACACTTTTGCAGTAGATTGGATCACGCTACACTGCTCGAATTCTAACATTCACTCGTTCGAATTTCTGTTTTACATGGAGTGGACTATATAACGACTGTTTGGTTGTTGCCAAACTCTCCCGCTCGAGCTCTAGCACGACAAGGCACGCGAGGGCAGCTGTGCGTGGTTTCTTGTCGCACCAAGCAAAGAAGAGCAAACGTTCTTTTTGCAGGCGCACGAGTCCGAGAAGAGCACTCACGCGAGGGTGGCTCCTATTTGTCGCGCAGGTCGCCACCAGATTTCATCTCCACCAGTTTTTGGAAGGTTCTAGATCTGAACCGGGTTTTTCCCTATCGATTTTAATTTTTTTATCATTTTTACTTTCACTTTTCTTTTTTGTTTTCCATTTCCCTTTCCATTTCCTTTTTCTTTCTTTTTTATCTATTTTTTTCATTTATTTTCTTTTATTTTTGTTTTTCTAATTTGTGAACATAATTTAAATTCTGAACAATTTTTTAAATTGTGAACATTTTTTGAAATCATGACCAATTTTCAAATATGTGAATATTTTTTCAATTCCAAACATTTCTAAAATACATGAACATTGTTTTCAAACTCACTAGAAAAATATAAAATTCATGAACATTTTCTGAATTTTGGGAAGATTTCGGACAGGGGAGCAATTTTTTCAACCGTTGAATATTTTTTCATATTTGGGAATAATTTTTGAAAATTAGGAACTTTTTTTATTTTGACAACCTTTTTATGTGTTCATGAATACTTTTGAATCAACATTTTTTATTTTGGAAACATTTTTTGACATTTAGGAAAAATATACAAAATTTCCCACTATTTTTGAATATTTGAAGATATTATAGAAATTCATGAACATTTTTTAGAAATTCATGAACACTTCTCGAATTTGTGAGCATTTTTTGAAATATACGAACATTTTTTGAAACCGAGAGAATTCATCATTTTTTGAATATATGAACATTTGTCAGAATCACGAATATTTTCAGATTTGCCAAAAATAATCAAAACTATGGTTTTTTTAATTTGAGGACATTTTATGTTCTATTTAAAAATTTGCAAATAAAATAAATTCGGTTCTCTTTCGAAATCATGAATTATTTAAAAAAAAAGAAAACACAAAAAAAAATCAAATTGAGAAAAATGTGGGCATCGCGCTCTGGACATGGGCCGGTCCAAAAGGGCACAAGGAGGAGCTGGGGCTAAACGTTCGCTTGATCCCTGGTGCGCAGATCGCCAAATTGGGGGTCCCTTATGGCAGCAGAGCATTTTTTTTTATGATTGCATGATTATCAACCCCTAGGAAGAAGAAACAAGACCAAGTCGGCCGAGCCCAACACACTTCATGGATGAAGTGAGTTATGATTCCCTGCTAGCACATAAGGATTGATGTGGTGGTGAGTGAAGGGCATAGTTTTAAAGACCAGACCAAAGCGTTCGTAGGACCCAAAAAAACCTAGAACTGGTGTGTCTTGAAGCTCTAGGTACGACCCCCCACCCCCATCAAACCGGTGAGAATTGGTCAAACGGTGACGTTTCTTCTTGCGTGTAAGTCAAACGGTCAGGTTAATTTGGGAATGAAGCGGGCGTACCGACCAACATGGTATATTCGCATGTATGATGTATACGCTACTTGTAACCATACCCGTGACACGAAGGACTAAAGGAGGGGGGAAACCAGGGCACGACTACCTTTGACAATGAACCTCATCCACATGCGTCCTACCATGAATCCACCGGCTTTAAAAATGGATTAGCATTATTCATGTGTATGAGTCAGCCAAAAGTATCAGCCGGAAGCAATCAATCATTTGCACTTCCGCCAGTTTACATGTACGAGACGTAAGTCGGGCGAGGGGCGCGCAATGATGCCGTGGAAGACATGGTGACTATTAGCACACGATTTGACAACCTCCAATTCTATCCTGATCTAGTAGAGTGCATGTGTTTTTATTATACACATGTCTTTGGCAGCACATACAAAGTACAAAATTTGTTTTGGTAGATCCAGGATACAATGATAGTGTGACAAAAGTTACCTATAATTAGTTGTCTTGCATCTATGTACCACCAAACCTCCAAGCTCAAAGATGTTCACAATACGTCATATGTGACATGAGTTTGCCTACAAGCAATTATCAGAATAAAGTTGAAACAACTATTGGACGATGTACTTTTTTAATGTACTTTTGTCTTGTTAAGTAACGTGTTCAGGAGAGTGGAACTAAATTTGGAAGATGAAGATGTTGAGTCAGCAAATTAATCCTAGATTATCGAGATTGGATATGGTTATCTCTCTTCACGCTTTGGCGGCTCATGGTTGTACCTTTTCCAAGACTGACCCCTCCTCTCTTTTTTCTTAAAAAATAACCCCGTCCTAATTCAACCATAGATTCAGCACCAACAGGTGGAAAATTGATGCACAAATTATTTTACAGTGGCAAAATCATAATTCGGTGGAAGGAAAAAAATGCAATCACCGTATATAATGTGCCTTATATTAGCACCTAGGGAATACATTCCTTGTATTAGATTTACTCATTTTTTTAACCCATATAAACCCCAACATATATAAATACACTCTGGAAATTCCAACTGTTAGCCCCAAAATATGTGCTTGTGCCCCAATAAGAGTTATCCACGTAGTCGGAGAGGTGGTTACCGATGGATGCTGTTCGACATTGTGAATGCTGAGCCAAAATCCCTCTCCCGGCTGGATTTTGGTCCAGCCTACTGCGAGGATCCCGTGTCGAGAGGAACTTAAGTTGAAACATGAAGATGCAAAGCTTGCACAAATCCAGATCATCCGGACATGAGATGGTGGCCCATCCTCACACTTTAGCAACTCCAGGTTGTTCCTTTATTGGACTCTATTTTGGTAAATGTGCACAGTCACCAACACAAAATTAACCTTCCCCTATTTTATTTTATTTTGAAAATGACTCACCTTCCCTTCCACACACTACTACCGAAACATGACATAGTGACAATGTTTGGTGGGAGTTAGGATATTTATTGCGTGACGGCTATAAAGGGGGGGGAGCGGCCAGAAGAGGTGCAGACCCCCCATGACAACCTAAATACAAGTAAGGTAACCTAATATCGTAGGTGTTCTCTCACCGAACTTCCAATGAGAGTCGTGTTCGAAGGCAAGGTATTATTCGCTCTAACATCGTACTCTGTTGAATCATAGTACAAAGGTAGATTATTTGGGTAATGGCATAACTAAATTAGTTCATAGATTTGTTCTCATGCCATTAAAAAGTTAATTTTGTGAATAATTGGTCAACCTTACAATGCAAACCTTTGTAGTTGGCAATGCTCAAGGTCTAGCCGTGAAATTATTGTGTGCTGCAATTGCTCGGTGATGGGGTTTGTGTTTTACTACAGGGCACGGGATTTGGTTGGCTCGGAACTAGTTACCCACTTAATAGCAATTGTTAGTGTTATACTATATTAGATGCACCAAGGAACTATCTTTTACGTAATCTTAATGTTCGTAAGTGTCGTTATGCAGCTATACTGAATGAAAGAAACACTCAAGTTGCGAATTTTTTTTCCTTTTGAAGTAGAAGTAGACAAGGGTGTGAATATATTTAGTTGGCACTTTGAGTTAATGAGGTCATATGAATAGTATGTGCTATTGGACCAGAATGACTGGAAATAGTCCAGTGATGCTTAAGAGGAATATAAGAATAGCAGATTTCCATATAGAAATATAATCGGTATGGAGAACTACATATTGGTACGCCTAAAAAAGGATTATGAGGTTTGTCCCAAAATGGAATGACTGGAATAATTAGCTGACGATATGTGCAAAACCATACAGAAAATGTACTCTGCATTTACATGGTAATTCTAAAATTGTGAGTCAAAACTAGTCATCTCAATCCAGATTAATTTCCTCATGAAATAATTTACCTGTACTACTACAAAAGATTGAATTCATATTGTATAGCTATGAAAAAGGTAACATAAGTACTCTTCAAAACATCACATCATGTCTACGAGAATTGTAGAAAATGGCTCCATAGTCCAATGCAAAAGCATTCAATATTGTTATTTCAAACTAAGGTTGTATCTATGTAATGCAGCAATATCACTGGAATTTGAGAGGAAATAGTTCAATCTTCGCTTGTCGTAATTCGTATGGAGGAGATGCCGCTTGCGGCCTATTGGTGTTAACCTTTCTATACCAAGGTACTAACTAGGATAAATTCTTCCCCAAAAGAGAAATCCTTTGGAAGTTATGCAATTACAACATGCCATGCCAGCACTAAATTAACCCCTCCACCCCTCCCCTGCACACACACA
>NC_041386.1:703659516-703679234 GCF_002162155.2 Triticum dicoccoides | reverse complement strand
CATAGGGCAGCTGAATTCTCTCAAAGACAAACTATCAGGCACCACCTTTGCCACCTGACCGTTCCTACAATTAATATTCCAGGGGCATCATCTCAGCGCTCCATGGCCTCACTACTAAAGCGATTCAGCGATATAGCACAATCGCCAAAAGGGTGCCGCTACAACCCAGAGAGATCTGGCTCCGGTATTGTCTCTGCTATTATGGAACCAACCGCTGCACGTTTACGCATGGTCGGGCCTCTCATCCACACCAACGCGCGTGAGATCCTAGAGGTTACACTACCGAACCTCAGTTGGAGCAATAGGAGGCCATTCCAAGCAGCCATACTGTCATGTGGTCTATGTCGCAGGTGGATCGGTAGTGGCACCGTCTATATGTTCAAGTAAGCAATTGATTGTCAACTCAACAACTCCCCTTAGCATCCAGTTAATTTTATTCTATGTGTGCTTGACATGATTCGTATTTTTTTTTTGCAGAGGTGAGATGGGATTTTGTAAACAAGAGTGTTTCTCCGACTATATCGTGGAGCAATTGGAAAAAGAGACATAGAGGGTGAGACGGTGTGGAAGAGAAAAGGTGCCAACAATAGAGGACAAGGAGGGCGACCAGAATTGCATTTTCTTCACCTGCGCTGGTAGCCTATGATGCACCTTTATGATGCACCTACATCTATGTCTGAGAGATGTATGGGCTTAGAAGGACTGGAACCTATTTTTCACAACTGTATAACTTTGTGCTTTTGTAAGTAATAGAACACCTGATGGTTAGTAAATAGCAATACACTTTTGATCATGGCACAAGCATATCTCTTCCTTCACATGTAACGAGGGATGCATACACTCGAGATAGTGTTCACCTTTTTGCATGCTAGCTATATAACACTCACGTATAGATTGTCACAACTAGCTCGATGTGAAAGCTACACTGCTTTATACTTTTGCTAACTATGGAATAAAAGTTGTTTGCCTACGAGACAAGATCTGTTAGCTCGCTGGGAAAGAAGGTTTACATCCAAAACATGCATGGTCCCGGCTGTATATTAACACATCTAAAATATGATTGAGTGTAATCCATATGTTTGGCTAAGATTTACCCCGAAAGCACCACTTAATTTCCGTGTATGCCTTCCCCAAAAGCACTGTCCGGAAGTAATCCATCATGAGCAGTTCAGCGAGCTTGCGTCGGCGAAACGCGAGTGGGGCGAGTGGGTGCACAACAAGCCCGTGGTGACCCATAAACAACACTGGATATAAGAATATACATCACTCAAAAAATTGTTTTGATGGTTCCAAGATAGCATGATAGTGTGCCACAAGTTACCTATAATAAGTTGTCATGTGTGTACCACGGAAGATCCAATCTCAAAGGTGTTCACAATACATTAGTGTGACACAAGTATGGCTACAAAAATCATCACAATAAAGTTGAAAATGCTGTAAACGGTGGGAGCAATTCTACAGGTTGGTTCGCGCAACCGTTCTTTTTCCGGGATCAAGAGGCCCAGAAGAGCACTCATGCGAGCACAACAGTTTTTTGCCTGCACGATTGTCAGCCCTCGGGATGAAAAAACAAGACTGAGTTGGCCCAGCTCAACACACTTCACGGGAGAAGAGAGAGTTATGATTCCCTGCTAGCACATAAGGGCTGATGTGGAGGTGAGTGAGAGGCATAGTTTTAAAAACCAGACCAAACCATTGGTTAGACCCAAAGAAACCCAGATCTAGTGTGACCTCAAGCTCCGACATACGACCCTCCCTCCCCTCAGTCAAACCAGTGAAAACTGGTCAAATAGACTGGTTAATTGGGGAATAAACCGGGTGTATCGACCAAAATGTCATAGGAGAAGAGGAGTCGACAGGCCCGTGCATATATTCGCATATATACACTACTTGTAAGTTGTAACCATACCCGTGACACTAAGGAGTAAAGGAAGAAAATGAAACAAGGAACAGCAAATCACTGGCAACAAACCTCGTTCACATGCATCCTATCAGGAATCCATCAGCTTTAAAAATGGATTAGCTCTATATTCATGTGTATGTGTCGGCCCATAGTATTGGCCGGAAGCAATCAATTGTTATCAGTTCGGCCAGTTTAAATGGGCGAGACGTAAGCCGGGGCGAGGGACACGCAATGAGGCCGTGGAAGACATGGTGACTACTAGACAACATACAATTTGACACCTATCAAATTCTATCCTGATCTAGTAGAGTGTGTGTTCTCGTTATTCACATGTCTTGGGAAGCACATACAAAGTACACAATTAGTTCTGGTAGATCCAAGATATCATCACCCGCAAAAAAAAAGAAAGATCCAAGATATCATGATAGTGTGGCAGAAGTTACCTGTAATTAGTTGTCTTGCATCTATGTACCACCGATGCTCCAAGCTCAAAGATGTTCACAATACGTCATATGTGACACGAGTCTGCCTACAAACAATTATCAGCATAAAGTTGAAAAACCTATTGGACGCTGTACTTTTGTCTTGATAAGTAATGTGTTCAAGCGAGTGGAACTAAAGTTGGAAAATGTAGATGTAGAGTCAGCAAATCAATCCCAGATTATCAAGATTTGATATGGTTCTCTCTGTTCACACTTGGGCTGCTCGTGGTTCTACCATTTGCAATACTCGATTTTGGTAATAGCATTCCACGTAATTAACCCCTCCTCTCTTTTTCTAAAAGATAATCTCTTCCTCATTCATCCATCGATTCAACACTAACAGGTGAAAAATTGACGCATAAATTATTTTACCAGTGGCAAAATCATAATTCGGTGAAAGGAAATTTAGGAAAATGCAATCACTATATATAATGTACCTTGTATTAGCACCTAGGGAATACATTCCTTGTATTAGATTTATTCGTTTTTGTAACCCATATAAACCCCAAAATATATAAATATATACTCTAGGAATTCCTAGTGTTAGCCGCAAAAAATGTGCATCTACCCCAAAAATAGTTATCCACGTAATGGGAAAGTTGGTTACCGATGGCCGGGGAGGACCCCATGGCGGAGCACGGCCTCAATCTTGCCATCAAAGACTACCCATTCGCTAACGATGGGCTCCTCATCCGGGACGCCATCAAGGGGTGGCTACTGGTATACGTCTCCCAGTATTACCCGGAAGCTGCCACCATCGCCAGCGACGTGGAACTACAGGCGCTCTAGAAGGAGGTGCGCACCGAGGGACATGGCGACAAGAAGGAGGTGGCCTAAACTAGATATGCAGGAGAACCTAGCGCACAAGCTCACCACCATCATGTGGGTCGTGGCGGCGCACCACGCGGCGGTAAACTTCGAGCTGTAAGACTTCGGGGGACACTTCCTGAACCGCCCCTCCATCGCACACACCAACATGCCGGTGGAGGAGCCAGTGGACACCGCGACCTTTGAGTAGTTCCTGGACAACCCGGACCAGGCGCTCCGAAAATGCTTCCCGTTGCAGGTGCATGCAAAGCTGGTGATGACGGTGTTGGACGTGTTTTCCAGTCACTCTCCTGACGAGGAGTACCTCGGAGGGATGGAGAGTGCACCGTGGGGTGACGACACCATAATGCAGGCGGCATACCTAAGGTTCAGCGAGTGTCTTAAGGAGGTGGACGGGATCATCGACATAAGGAACAAGGAGAGGAAGCTCAAGAACCGGTGCCGCGCCTGCATCATGCCGTACCAGCTCATGAAACCATTCTCCTAGCCCGGCGTCACCGGCAAGGGCATCCCCAACAGCGTCTCCATCTGATCCTACAGAGCTACAATAAACCACATGTCTATGATCCATTTTCCAGCTGATGAGTTCGACGCACTTGTGGAAAACCTGTTGTGAGGTGCTTGCCGTCTGAACACCTACAACGTCGTGAAAACTCACAAGCACCAATCTTACATTCTTAATAAGTTGGTCCCAATTCTCTCAACATGCAAAGTGTCGGCCTTAACGACACCACTAAGGGCATGCATTTAAGTCTTTTCTCCCACTAACCCATGCATAATCTGCCACATAGCCAAACGTCCCGACTAAGGCCATGCATTTAGGTCTTCTCTCTCACTAAGCCATACACAATCTGCCACATATGCAATTGTATAAATTACAATTATTTTCGTATTGATCTATGGATGTAATGCTGCCACATCATACATGCATGGTAGTCATCCTTTACATATTTGTTTGAAATGGTATTTTTGGAGACTTTCTTTTAGAGACTTCCTTTGCATGTTAGTCAAAAGTATATATATTCTATTTTTAGAGACTTTCTTATATTTTTCCGTCTTATATTTTCTTTTCATTAGATTTAGTTATTTTTACCAACTATTTACGCATTTTTTTAACAAAGTTACTGCAACAACGTGCGGGGTATCATCTAGTTATTACAAGTTTTTGACAATCTTCACAGAAACTCCGACAGAACAAAAGGCAAAAACCGAAAACCACCATCTCCAGCAAGATGCTAAGAAGACCAGTTGTTGGTTAAGCCAAGGCCGTCACTGTTGCCGTAATAGATTATTTGCTTCATTCTTTCAAATTAATATTTCTATAATGTATAAACTATGGCGGGTACTTCAGTTCAATGATCTATACATCAAAGCGAAAGCTTATTTCAAGAGAATAATAAGAAGACTCGACGTTTCACAGAAGGCATGGCAAATGTTGGTTTCTCTTTGTAGATATAATCTACATCATCTACAACTTCAGTTTTGAAAGTTGGGGTTTGCTTCGTACAACTCCTTTAGAAATGTGTACAAATCACTTCTTCTTCGATGTACAACCCCCTTAGACACATCGGTGTACCAGATCTGTCCATACCCCTTCTTAACAAAGGGCATGATGGTCTTTTTAAAGTACATTTCTTTATATACGGCTTATGTACGTCCTGCACACACTCTCTCCGCCCTGGGCCGATCCATTTTGTACATTTTTTCGCTTCGGTAAACCTTCAAAAAATAAATGCCTTGATAACATTCGAACCCAGCACCTATTTGCTTAGTACAACCACAATAATGAACTGGCCAACTTTCTTATTGTGTATCATTACCTTCTTTTTCTTCTTCAAATATAACACTAACCAATGAGAGCCTATTTGTTTTTTCTTTTCAGTTTTCATTGGTCCGTTTTTTTTTTCAATTTCCTTTTCTTTTGAAAAAATCATAAACTATTTTTAAATCATGAACTTTTTCTTCAATTCATGAACATTTTATTAAATCCATGAATTTTGTTTTCAAATCGTCAAACTCTTTTCAACTTTTATGAATTTTTTACAAAGCCCGCGATTTTTTTCAAAATTAATGAACATTTTCAGATCAATAAACACTTGGGCCGACCCTGCTATTTCTTTTCAGAACTATGAACATTTTTCAAATCTGCATCAACCTAGTAGTCAGGTCAGGTGAGGTTTGGCGGGTCAAGCTCTCCCAGATCCATACCCGAATGTTTAACGGGTGTACAGTCTGCACACGATCTTAGAAGGAGGCCCATGCTGTAAGCGGATGGGTGACCCGACCCAATAGTACACCCATCGGGTCTAACATTTCAATTCATTTTTATTTTGCCGAACTGACTTAATCTTGCGTTTATCATTCCTTTGAACTCTGCCGATTGCTTTCTTTGTCCCCTTTATAGTACAGCACAGCCAGCCGTGGGCTCAAGCAAGCGAGGTGGGACTAAATGAGCTACTCCTATGTTCATTTTGTTGCCAACCACGCACAACACCATTTTGAAGTTACATACATTTTTCTTGAGCAAATGAAGTTACATACATAGACTAGTAGTATTTATACAATTCAACTATGGGCCTTACCATTCTGAAGCGATCGACAAGAAATAAAAGGCAGAGCAAAGGCGCATACATGCATCCTTACCGGCAGTGTTGGTGTGTACTAAACTAACCTAGAAAAATAGTGTGTACTAAACAAATTAATTACCATGTATCTTCACCACACACCTCGTATGAAATAAAAATGTATTACCCATTGGGCCACCCAAAGGGCAAAACCCCATGCCCATACCCCACTCATGATTAATCAGGTTACCCATCGGGCTTATCAATGGTTGAATATGGTGACCCATACCCTACCCATTGAGGTCAGGTGTCCATGGGCGCGGTCGCCCATGGGTCGGATTACCGGGTTGAGAATGAGCGATGTCGTTGCCTAGTTGGGCCAAGGCCTAATCATTTTTTTCTACTTTTTTATTTTCTTTATCCGTTAATTCATTTTTCTTTTCTTGAACTTTATTAATATTTTTTTCATAAGTTCAAAAGGTTGAAATGTTGTTTGGAATACAAAAATTGTACTTGTTTTTAAATATTGTTTATAATTTTTAAAAATGTTCTGGAATTTCAAAAGATGTTCCGGCTTTATATTAGTTTTTGTTCACAAATTTAAGAAATGTTTGCATTTCAAAACAAGTTGATAAATTATTTTTTTAAACACGTGGTTTGCAATTTGTGTTCAACATCAGTTGTTGAGAATTTGTTAACATTTTTGAGAAAACAGTGCCTACGCCTGCTCCATGGTGAAGCCGGCATGCACAGAAGGCACGGTAGCCGGGGCGGAATCGTCGGAGTCTGTCTCCATCATGGTGTCGTCCTCGTCGTCGGATACCTCGGGCAAGCTGGCTGGCAAGCCGGCCTCGATCCGGCTGGCACGGCGGCTATGCCAGGCGGAAGCAAGGCGGCTACCGCGTGCTTCATCTCCGGTGATAGATTGTCCCATAGTGCTTTCCCGCTGGCGGTCATGGCGGATGCAGAGAAAGGGAGGAGGATGGTGGAGGGGCTGATGTTGTGGAGTGGAGTTAGCCTCGTGTGGCCACCTTTATATAGCGGATTCCGATGAGGCGAGGCGTCCGGGTGCGTCAATGAGCAGCGTCGTAGCAGGTTTCTCAGCCGGTGAGCCTACTTAATGGTCGCAGACGGATGGGCAACGACATTAAACTAGCGCTGTTGATATCTGTTCCACCCCGTTCAGTCACGCGTCTCCGGCATTGAACGGGCGCGGACACCGAAGAAGCATCGCGGGTAGCATCCTCGGCCGGCGTGCCGCTTCAATGGCGAAGGCAGCGAGAGGTCGCGTTCGTCTTTAGGCGTATTCAATGTTGAGCGGCGCGCTCTACAACGGCATGAATGTGGGCAGCTAGCGCCGGGTAGGAGCACGCGTGGAAGGGGGAAGGGGGTTTTGGTGGGCCATGGCAGCGAGAAACGAGCTTGAGATCTGTCCGGACTCCCGCAAACCTCCCCCATGTTTCTCTCCGATTTGTGAGAGAAATTGCGCCCGGACCGCCCCTCGGACCGATACAGATCGGCATTGGATGACTTCCGCGGTTCGGATGGTTGTGAGAGATTTACGAGTCCGCCTTGGAGATTCCCTAACTATTACTCATTCGGTCCCATAATGTAAGAGCATTTTTAACACTAGATTATTGGATGGAGGGAGTATCAAACAAGTGTATATTCAATAACAAAACCTAAGTATATACAAGATTAGTTTGAACTTTAACAATAATACTGAGCATTTTGCTCCATAACCTCAGTCAAAGTGGTCTGGTTGTTCACACAACACTTTTGTTTTTGTACAAATGACAGCCTATGCAATCAAAAAAAGATGTAAGGGCATCTTCAACGGCGACCCGCAGATTTTCTCCCCCATCCGTTCGTAGACAGGGGTACAAGTCCGTGGATGCAGGAAACCACCATCCAATACGAACAAACTTGACGAAATTCATTCAAACTGGGGGATTTACATAAAAGGTCCATATTTCGACCATTTAACATAAAAAAAACTAGAAAAAATAAATCCAAAACCCTATACCAGACGACCACCTCGTACACGTGGCCGCCCTGCCCTGTCACGCTGCCGTCACCCTTTGTGTCGCCTCGTCGTTGTCGTCCCTCCAGCGGCGGAACGCCACCGGAGGGCCACGACGTCATCCTTGTCCGGCGCTGCCTGCCACTCATGTAGGATTCAGTCCGCCTCCTACTACGCTGGGTGGGGTGCCGCCACGACCACTGCCGATGTTGCCTTCGGAGCCTAGGTGGTGGCCTTGCCACTACCGGCATTGGCGGAGCAGTCATGAAGTGCCCATTCCTCGCCGATGTTGGCGAGCTCGCCATCAAGAGCGGCGACGGCCCCTAGCGGCCATCTCCACGGTGGTCACGGAGCGGTCGATTGCCCACACAGCGGTGAGGTCAGGGGCGTTGTAGACCCAGTTCGATGCCATGTTACTCTTTGCGAACGCGGAGCGGCGACCGACGTTGTGCCAGTCGTACATCACCTACTGCCTTGCCGCGTGCTCCACCTCAGATACAATGGCCCTCGATCTCGAGGCACCGCCATAACCGCCTCCTCCGAGGTAGTGGAGGAGGTGGACACACTCCTTCTTGATTCTGGGCGACGGTTCCTCGAAGACGAGGAGTTGGTGGCGGCGCGGCTGCGACAAATGCACGTCCATGGGGTTGTGCTGGCTGCGCGGCAAGAACGCTGGCTCCTCCATGACCCAGGGGCGATGACGGCTCGTCATTCATGCGGTGCCCGATTTGGGCGCCGCGGTTGTGTTGGGGCAAGCCTGGTTCGTCCTTCATAGGCCGGAGCGGGGACAACGGCTCGCGCTTCACACAGTGGCACGGCAGGGACGCCGGCTCCTACTTGACATGCACCGGCGATGGTGGCAACGGGCCCCTGTGATTGTGCGACCACTCTGTCATTATCTCGATCTAACGGACCACATCTTTGTCCGTCAGAGCGGCTTTCTTAAGGAGTCAGGGCGCCTACTGCTGCGATGTCTGGTCTTCCTCATCGCCAGAGGATATGACAATCTCGTCCTTCGCGTAGGAGCCAGCCGTCGTCGATGCCTGAAGGAAATATGCCCTAGAGGCAATAATAAAGTTATTATTTATTTCCTTATGTAATGATAAATATTTATTATTCATGCTAGAATTGTATTAACCGGAAACATAATACATGTGTGAATACACATAGACAAACATAATGTCGCTAGTATGCCTCTACTTGACTAGCTCGTTGATCAAAGATGGTTGTGTTTTCTAGCCATAGACATGAGTTGCCATTTGATTAACGGGATCACATCATTAGGAGAATGATGTGATTGACTTGACCCATTCCGTTAGCTCAGCACTTGATCGTTTAGAATGTTGCTATTGCTTTCTTCATGACTTATACATGTTCCTATGACTATGAGATTATGCAACTCCCGTTTACCGGAGGAACACTTTGTGTGCCACCAAACGTCACAACATAACTGGGTGATCATAAAGGAGCTCTACAGGTGTCTCCAAAGGTATATGTTGAGTTGGCGTATTTCGAGATTAGGATTTGTCACTCCGATTGTCGGAGAGGTATCTCTGAGCCCTCTCGGTAATGCACATCACTATAAGCCTTGCAAGCATTGTGACTAATGAGTTAGTAGCGGGATGATGCATTACGAAATGAGTAAAGAGACTTGCCGGTAATGAGATTGAACTAGGTATTGAGATACCGACGATCGAATCTCGGGCAAGTAACATACCAATGACAAAGGGAACAACGTATGTTGTTATGCGGTTTGACCAATAAAGATCTTCGTAGAATATGTAGGAGCCAATATGAGCATCCAGGTTCCGCTATTGGTTATTGACCGGAGACGTGTCTCGATCATGTCTACATAGTTCTCGAACCTGTAGGGTCCGCATGCTTAAAGTTCAGTGACGATCAGTATTATGAGTTTTTGTGTTTTGATGTACCGAAGGTAGTTCGGAGTCCCTGATATGATCACGGACATGACGAGGAGTCTCGAAATGGTCGAGACATAAAGATCGATATATTGGATGGTTATGTTCGGACACCGGAATAGTTTCGGGTGGTTTCGGGCATATACCTGAGTACCGGGGGGTTACCGGAACCACCCCGGGGGGTTAATTGGCCTCATGGGCCCTAAGTGGAGAAGAGGAGGGGCGGCTAGGGCAGGCCGCGTGCCTCCTCCCCCTCTAGTCTGAATAGGACAAGGAGGGGGGGGGGGGCGACGCCCCCCTTTCCTTCCTCTCCTCTCTCCCTTCCTTCCCCCTCCTACTCCAACTAGGAAAAGGAGGAGTCCTACTCCCGGTGGGAGTAGGACTCCTCCCTGGCGCGCCTCCTCCTGGCCGCCCGCCCCTCCCCCTTGATCCTTTATATACGGGGGCTGGGGGGCACCTCTAGACACAACAATTGATCTCTTGATCTCTTAGCCGTGTGCCGTGCCCCCCTCCACCATATGCCACCTCGGTAATATCGTAGCGGTGCTTAGGCAAAGCCCTGCGTCGGTAGCATCATCGACACCGTCATCACGCCGTCGTGCTGATGGAACTCTCCCGCAAAGCTCTGCTGGATCGGAGTTCGTGGGACGTCATCGAGCTGAACGTGTGCTGAACTCGGAGGTGTCGTACGCTCGGTACTTGATCGGTCGGATCGTGAAGACGTACGACTACATCAACCGTGTTGTGCTAATGCTTCCGCTTTCGGTCTACGAGGGTACGTGGACACACTCTTCCCTCTCGTTGCTATGCATCACCATGATCTTGCGTGTGCGTAGGAATTTTTTTGAAATTACTACGTTCCCCAACAATGCCGATGGGTCAGAGAGCATGTGTAGCGGTGCCAGAACCGTCAGAGGAGGAGCTCCCACCTACTCTGCCTACCGGCGTGGAGCATCATTACTCCGCCGTTGTGCTCGGAGAGGTCGAGGGGCTTGGGAATGAAGATGGAGAAGGGGAGGGGGCGGTGCTCGGGGAGGGGGAGTGCGGTTCTGTGCGTCGCCGACCACGACTTAAATAGCCGCGGCCAAGCCAGGCGAAGGTGCAGTCAGCCTACTTGAATGTGGCGTAGTGGCGGGAGTTGGTTCCTTGGGACGCGTCATTCACATTGAAACGTCTACGCCCGAAAGGTCGCATCCGTCAGCGCCGCCCTCCCGTCCGGTGAAATCGCGGCATCAATGTCGGCTGATGCATGCTTTGGACCGGCATGAATGCGGCGCGGCAAGCGGAGCGGGCGCTCTGTGGAAAGCGCGGGAGAGGTGGCGATTTTTTTTGGGTAGGCTAGTCAGACGCAGGCTTGGAAGCGACCGAGACGCCTGCAAAGACCACACGTTTGTCTCCGGTTTGCGGGAGAAAGTACATTTGGACCGTCTTGCGAACCGATACAGACCGGCATTAGATAACACAACACATCTGAACCGTGCAGTCCGAACGGTTGCGGCAATTTAAGGGTCACCGTTGGAGATGCCCTAAAGGATGCTAAGAAAATGTATGGATAAAGATGAGAAACATTAGGTGTGGGAGGAGAGAAGGTTAAGTGAGAGCGGTAGAAGATGACGTGTGTGAGGATAGATAAGATGACAAAATTATGTGCGTGATCATACAAGATCTGTACAGGATTAATCGAACGGGAGCTGTACAAATATTTTGTCTTTCTCACTTGACTATGACTTGATAGCTAGGTAACTACTTTCTCAATGGAGAAAGCCTTCGTCATTTACCATGACTACATGTATACGTATGCACACACGCTTGTTATCAAGAAACATATTTTCTCAGACATGATAAACAATAAAGAGATTTTGTCAGTCTTTTTCAGTGACAAAGTTGCTGAGGTAATCAGGATAATTAAGCTGCAACAACTTGACGAAGTAATGCACGTATACCAGCTTTGTAAATATATTGAGTTGCTGTACATTGTAGCTAAGTAGATTAATTAAATAAGGTATATTTGGAATCTGCAGTATTTAGAGCATCTACAACCATAAACACCAAAATCCGGCTACCAAACACCCATGGATGCCTCCGTGACCAGGCAGCACACAAAAAATTGATTCCACAACTACGAGTGCCATTTGGTCGCTGCCTCATGGCCCTCCTAACCCTAGCAGCCCGCCTCCTAATCTCGTCGCCATCGTCGGATCACCGCTAGACAAAGGCTGGCGGTGGATGACGGCGGTGGCTGGGCCTTCCTCTGTCGTTGCTCTAGGGTGCGGCCGCGGCAGATTCTCATGCAGGTCGCGTTGATTTCTGACTGCCCAATTTGATTTATTCTTCTCAATTCTGAAGTGATAAACGAAATAACAAATATTCTACTCTTTTCGATCCATATTAATTGTCGTTGATTTAGTACAATTATTTGCACAGTTGTAGCATCAGTCTTTGTTTGCATTTGCAAATCTACAATCTTCATTTCCACGTGTTTGCTTCGCTGCGTCCACCGTCCATTGTTGACGTGCCTAGTTTTCTTAAGCATGTTTATTATTATTGCCGCTACGAGCCTCGAAGGTTTTGTCGGTTTTTGTCTCCGCATCTTATACAACATCGATGGGATCAGCTGTGAACAAGGGCATCCACTACTATATTTGTCAAGTCCTTCGTGTCAGGTCACCTTGGTCGTCTCCCTCTAGCCATGTACCATTCACAGCAAGAACGCCATGTCTACACCTTCGAAACGGGTTACGTCGACAGCGGCGTGCCCACCCACTACGCTTCTGATCCATGCCCTCCGGCCCAATCTCCCCCACGCCGCCGTTTGACCCCATTCCGCATCCTGGTGAGAGTCTTCATCGGCATCTGCACCTTCATAGGCGTCCTCTCCCTCCTCATCTGGCTCATCTACCGTCCGCGGACGATCCAGATGGCCGTGGACTCGGCAACACTCTGGAGCTTCAACCTGAACACGACGACGAGCCCCCCGCTGCTGTCCTACAACCTCACAGCCGGTGTGTCCATCTCGAACCCGAGCAAACGAGTATCCATCTACTACGACCGGCTGCAGGTGGAGGGATTCTACCAAGAAGAGCGGTTCGGCCGTGCCACCTTGCCGTTGTCGTTCCAGGGCGTCCGGCGGACCGACACGGTGCGAGCCATGCTCCAGGGGAGCTCCGCCGGATACTTCGATAATGCGACGGGAAGTGGAACGGGTGTCTTCCCCGTGGACCTGTGGGTCGTTGGCACCGTGCGGTACAAGTATGGCGAGCTGACGACAACGTCAGCGAGCACGCTGTCGGTGAAGTGCCCGCTTGTGCTGCAGTTGATGGAGGCCTAAACCAGGGTCGAGTGTATTGTGATCAGCTCTTGAATCTACTAATGATTTTGTTAGAATAAATCGGAGGCATACCGTTGATCATCCAAGGATCAAGCAATCACACGAACACGACACAGAGATTTGTTAACGAGGTTCACCAATATGGCTACATCCCCGGGGCTTGACTACGGGCGCTCCTCCCCGTGACACCGTCGGCGAGCATGCTGCTGGTGAAGTGCCCGCTTGTGCTGCAGCTGATGGAGGCCTCAACCAGGGTCGAGTGTATTGTGATCAGCTCTTGAATCTACTAGAACTTTATATCCTGGCCGATGCTGGTGTACTGCCCTCATCTGAAAGACGGCAATAGATGCAAGTGCCCGTCCTTGATAGACCCGACTTGCTCGAAGTTTTTCTTTTTCGGTTTTGCTAATTCTCATCTTGATGAGAATTGGCGAAGTCTTAGCTAATTAACTCCTATGCTATTTGATTAACCTTTTTTTTCCTTGAATTGTGACTTCCTCCGAATTGGTTCAGTCATTTCAGTAAAACATACGAAGGGTTTTCTATAGACGGGAATGGAGAGGGTACGTATGGTTCCCAGCATGACGGGTGTAGATCTTCGAAACTAGACCCTATGTTGATTGGTTTCAATGGTTTTTTATTTTGACTTCAAATTAGCCACGTGGAATCTAATTTAGAAGCCCTTGTTGATAAGAAGCCAATGAAGAAACTGGATCGCTAATCGGTTTAGTCTACAAAGCCAATGGGATAATGTCACCATGATTTGTTCTTGGTTGTGCCCACTTAGCAACTCCACTTTTTCCCTGTATGTGCACCTAGTAATGATTTCTTTCGCATGCCAAGCATACTTTGGGATTAACTTCATTTTATAGTGCAGGAACAATTTTGCACAAGATTGGATCGCGCTACATGCTCGAATCTAACATTGGCTCGTTCGATTTATGTACTGGACTATATAACGACCGTTCGATTGTTGCCAAACTCTCCCACTCGAGCTCTAGCGCCACAAGGCACATGAGGGCAGCCGTGCGTGGTTTTTCGTTGAACCAGGCAAAGAAGAGCAAACATTCTTTTTGCAGGCGCATGAGTCTGAGAAGGTCACCACCAAGCGACCTGCTGTGTAACCCCCTCCCCTCCCCCCACACGCGTGCGCACGCTCTATATTTTTATGGGCCAGCCCATTACCGGATTTCCCCTTCACCAGTTTGGGAAGCTTCTAGATCTGAACCGATTTTTTTCCTCTTGGTTTTCATTTTTTTTCTTTTTTTTAATTTTCATTTTTCATTTTACTTTTCTACTTTCCTTTCTCATTTTCTTTTTATATTCCATTTTATTTCTTTTTTTCCATTTTTGTTATTAATTTCTTTTTTGTTTTCTTTTTTATTTTCAATTTGCGAACATATTTAAAATAATGAACATTTTTCAAAACGATGAACAGTCTTTGAAATTGTGACCAATTTTCAAATAAGTGAATATTTTTCTTAATCCCAAACATTTTTTTAAGTCGTGAACATTTTTTGCAAATTCACTAGAATTTTTCAAATTCTAGCACATTTTTTTAAGTTTGTGTATTCTTTCGAACAGGGGAACCATGATTTTAAACCAAAGAATATTTTTCCATATTTCACAATAATTTTTTTAATTTAGGAACATTTTTTATTTTTGACAAACTTGTTTCGAGTTCATGAATACTTTTGAATCAGCAAAGTTTTTTTGAATTTTTTTGCTGAAATTTAGAACCAATATGCAAAATTTTCAAACATTTTTGAAGATTTGAGCATATTATAGAAATTCAAGAAATTTTTTTGAATTTGTGAGCATTTTTTGAAATAGACAAACAAATTGTGAATCTGTGAGAATTTACCATTTTTGAACACGTGAACATCTGTGAGTATCACAAATATTTTAGGATTTGTCAAATATTTTTCAAAACTATGATTTTTCTTAATTCGTGGGAATTTTATGATTTTCACTCTTTGTTTTTGAGAAATTGCAAAAAATATTAAATTTTATGATTTTCACTCTTTGTTTAAAATCCTGAATTGTTTTAAAAAGAAAACACTGAAAAACTAAAAATTGAAATGAGAAAAAGGTGGACACGTCACCCTATACATGGGCCGGCCCAAAAAGGGCATAGGGAGGAGCTGGGGTTGCACGTTCGTTCGATCCATGCTGCGCAGCTCACCAAATTGGCGGTCTCTCACGCGAGTAGAACACTTTTTTCTGCATGATTGTCAGCCCCTAGGAAGAGGAAGTAAGACCAAGTCGGCCGAACTAGCACATAAGGGTTGATGTGGTGGTGAGTGAGAGACATAGTTTTAAAGACCAGACCAAACCATCGGTCCTAAAGCTCTATATACGACCCCAACCCCCATCAAACCATTGAGAAATGATCAAACGGTCACGTTTTTTTGTGAGTAAGTCAAACGGTCATGTTAATTTGGGAATAAACCGGGCGTACCGACCAAAATGGCATAGGCGAAGTGGGAGTCGACAGGCCCGTGCATATATTCGCATGTATGATGTATACGCTACTTGTAATCATACTGTGACACTAAGGACTAAAGGAGGGGAAAACCAGGGCACAGCTACCTTTGACAATGAACCTCATTCGCATGTGTCCTATCATGAATCCACCGGCTTTAAAAATGGAGTAGCTTTATTCATGTGTGTAAGTCAGCCAAAAGTATTGGCCGGAAGCAATCAATCATTTGCACTTCGACCAGTTTACATGTACAAAACATAAGTTGGCCGAGGGGCACGCAACGAGGCCGTGGAAGACACGGTGACTAGTAGCACACGATTTGACGCCCTCCAATTCTATCCTGATCTAGTAGAGTGCATATGTTCTTATTATTCACATGTCTTGGGCAGGACACACAAAGTACACAATTTATTTTGGTCGACCAAGATATCATGATAGTGTGACAGTAGTTACCTGTAATTAGTTGTCTTGAATCTATGTACCACCAAAGCTCCAAGCTCAAAGATGTTCACAATACTTCATATGTGACATGAGTCTGCCTACAAACAATTATCAGCATAAAGTTGAAACAACTATTAGACGATGTACTTTTTTATTCACATTTGTCTTGATAAGTAATGTGTTCAGGCGAATGAAATTAAACTTGGAAGATGTACATGTTGAGTCAGCAAACTAATCCTAGATTATCGAGATTTGATACGGTTCTATCTCTTCACGCTTTGGCAGCTCATGGTTGTACCTTTTCCAAGACTCGGTTTTGGTAATAGCATTCCACGTAATTACCCTCCTCTCTTTTTTCTAAAAAAATCATCTCGTCCTTATTCAACCATTGGTTCAACACCAACAGATGGAAAATTGATGCACAAATTATTTTACCGGTGGCAAAATTATAATTCGGTGGAAGGAAATTGAGAAAATGCAATCATTGTATATAATGTGCCTTGTATTAGAACCTAGGGAATACATTCCTTGTATTAGATTTATTCAATGTTTTGTAACCCATATAAACCCCCAACATATATAAATACACTCTAGGAATTCCAAGTATTAGCCCCCAAAAATGTTCTTGTACCGCAACAATAGTTATCGAAAGGTGGTTACCGATTGATGCTTTTCGACATTGTGAATGCTGAGCCAAAATCCGTCGAGAGGAACTTAATTTGAAATATGCAGATGCAAAGTTTGCAGAGATCCAGATCATCCAGGTATGAGATGGTGGCCTCTTCTCACACTTTAGCAACTCCAGATTGTTCTTTATTGGACTCTATTTCGGTAAGTGTGGACCACTCACCAAAACAAAATTAACCTTCTCCTATTTTATTTTATTTTGAAAATAACTCCCCTTCCCTTCCACACACTACTACCGAAACACGAACAAGTGTTTTGTGGAAGTTAGGATATTTATCGCGTGACGACTATAAAGGGGGGGGGGGGGAGCGGCCGGAAGAGGTGCAGATCCCCCATCACAACCTAAATACAAGTAAGGTGACCAAATATCCTAGGTGTGCTCTCAGCGAACTTCCAATGAGAGTCATGTTCAGAGGCAAGGTATTATTCGCTCGAGCATCATACTCTATTGAATCTTTGTACAAAGGTAGATTATTTGGGTAATGGAACAATTAAATTTGTTCATAGATTTGTTCTCATGCCATTATAAAGTTAATTTTGTGAATAAGTGCTCAACCTTACAATGTAAACCTATGTAGTTGACAATGCTCAAGGTCTAGCCGTGAATTTATTGTGTGTTGCATTCGTTCATAGATGAAGGTTTGTGCAAAACCATACATAAAATGTACTCTTCATTTATGTGGTAATTCTAAAATTGTGACTTAAAACCAGCCATCTTAATCCAGATTAATTTCCTCATGAAACAATTTAGCTATACTACTACAAAAAATTGAATCCATATTGTATAGCTATGAAAAACAAAACATAAGTACTCTTCAAAACATCACATCATGTCTACGAGAATTGTATAAAATGGCTCCATCCAATGCAAAAACTTTCAATATTGTAATTTCAACCTAAGGCCGTATCTAGTAATGCAGCAATATCACTGGAATTTGAGAGGAAATAGTTCAATCTTCGCTTGTCGTAATTGGTATGGAGGAGATGACGCGTGCGACCTATTGGTGTTAACTTTTCTATACCAAGGTACTAACTAGGATCAATTCTTCCCCAAAAGCAAAATCCATTTGAAGTTCTGCAATTACAACATGCGCTGCCAACACTATTAACCCCTCCCCCCTCCCTCCCATGCACACACACAAAGAGATTACGAAGGTTTTGCAAATACAACGTGCTCTCCCAGCATTATATAAAACCCATCCTCCTCCTCCTGTTCTACACATAGGGTAGTTGATATCCTCTCAAATACAAACGACCAGGCACCACCTTTGCCACCTGACCGTGCCTGCACTGGATATTCCAGGGACACCATCTCAGTGCTCCATAGTCATGTCATCAGCCTCTCTACTAAAGCGGTTCAGCAATGTAGCACGGTCTCCAAAAGGGTGCCGCTACAACCCAGAGAGATCCAGCGTTGGTATTGTCTCGGCTGTTATGGAACCAACCGCTGCATGCCTACGCATCATCGGGCCTCTCATCCACACCAACGCGCGTTGGATCCTAGAGGTTACACTACTGAACCTCTGTTGGAGCAATAGGAGGCCATACCAAGCAGCCATACTGTCATGCAGTTTATGCCGCAGGTGGATCGTTAGTGGCACCGTCTACATGTTCAGGTAAGAAATTGATTGTCAAGTCAACACTTCCCCTTAGCATCCAGGAAATCTTAATTATATTCTACGCATGCATGGCGTGTTTCGTATGTGTTGTGGCAGAGGTGAGATGCAATTTTGTAAACAAGAGTGTCTCTGCGACTATATCATGGAGCAATTGGAAAAAGAGACACAGAAGGTGAGATGGTGTGGAAGAGAAAAGGTGCCAACAATGGAGGATAAGGAAGGCGGCCAGAGCTGCATTTCCTTCACCTACGCTGGCAGCCTATGATGCACTTACATCTATGTTTGAGAGATGTACATGCTTAGAAGGACTGGAACCTATTTTACACAACTGTATAACTTGGTGCTTTTGTAAGTAATAGAACACCTGATGGTTAGTAAATAGTTATACACTTTTGACGTGGTACGAGCATATCTCTTCCTTCACATGGAATGAGGCATGCATACGCTTGAGATAGTGTTCACCGCATTGCATGCTAGCTATGCAACACTATCACGTATAGATTGTCACAACTAGCTCGACGTGAAAGCTATACTGTTTTATACTTTTGCTAACAATGGAACAAAAGTTGTTTGGCTTCGAGACAAGATCTATTAGCTCCCCCGGATCCAAGGTTTACATGCAAAACATGCATGGTCCCAGCTGTATATTAACACCTCTAAAATACGAGAGTGTAATCCATATGTTAAGCTAAGATTTACCCATCATTGCAAGGCACCGCTTAATTGCCAGACTGTGTATGCATTGGCCAAAAGCACTGGCCGAAAGTAATCCATCATGAGCACTTCGGCAAGATTGCATGAGCGAAACACGAGTCGGGGCGAGTGGGTGCGCAACAAGCCTGTGGTGAGCCGTAGATAACACATGATTTGACAATATCTAATTCTTTGAACACCTAGTAGAGTGTGTGTGTTCTCAGTATTCACATGTCTCGAGAAGCATAAGAATATACGTCGCTCAAAAAATTTATTTGATGGTTCCAAGATAGCACGATGGTACCAGAAGTTACCTATAATAAGTTGTCTTGCATGTGTGTACCGCAGAAGATCCAATCTCAAAGGTGTTCACAATACATTAGTGTGACACAAGTATGTCTACAACCAATCATCACAATAAAGTCGAAAATGCTGTAAACGATTGGAGCAATTCTACAGGTTGGTTCGCGGAACCGTTCTTTTTGCGGGCCATGAGGAGCACAACAATTTTTTTTCTCTTCATGATTGTCAGCCCCCGGGATGAAAAAATAAGACCGAGTTGGCCCAGCCCAACACACTTCACGGGAGAACACAGAGTCATGATGCCCTGCTAGCACGTATGGGTCTGATGTGGAGGTGAGTGAGAGGCATAGTTTTAGAAACCAGACCAAAGCGTTGGTTAGACCCAAAAAAAAACAGATCTGGTATGTCCTCGAGCTCTACATACGACCCCCCCCCCCTCCCCT
>NC_041386.1:703655662-703659202 GCF_002162155.2 Triticum dicoccoides | reverse complement strand
TCAGTCAAACCAGTTAAAACTGGTTAAACGGAATAAACCGGGTGTAGCGAGCAAAATGTCATAAGAGAAGTGGGAGTCGACAGACCCGTGCATATATTCGTTATACACTACTTGTAACCATAGCCATGACACTAAGGAGTAAAGGGGAAAAACAGGGCACGACAAATCTCTGGCAACAAACCTCGTTAAAATGCATCCTATGAGGAATCTACCAGCTTTAAAAATGGATTAGCTCTTTATTCATGTGTATGTGCCAGCCCAAAGTATTGGCCAGAAGCAATCAATTGTTATCACTTCGACCAGTTTACATGGGCGAGACGTAAGCCGGGGCAAGGGACACGCAATGAGGCCGTGGAAGACACTGTGACTACTAGACAACATACGATTTGACAACCTCCAATTATATTCTGATCTAGTACAGCGTGTGTGTTCTCGTTATTCACATGTCTTGGGCAGGACATACAAAGTACGTAATTTGTTCTGGCAGATCCAAGATATCATGATAGTGTGACAGAAGTTACATGTAATTAGTTGTCTTGCATCTATGTAGGACCGAATCTCCAAGCTCAAAGATGTTCACAATACATCATATGTAACACTAGTCTGCCTACAAACAATTATCAGCATAAAGTTAAAGAAACTGTTGGACGATGTACTTTTTACTTGATAAGTAACATGTTCTGAGGCGTGGATCTGAAGTTGGAAGATGTAGATGTAGAGTCAGCAAATTAATCCCAAATTATCAAGATTTGATATGGTTCTCTCTGTTCACGCTTTTCGCGGCTCGTCGTTCTACCTTTTCCAAGACTCGTTTTGGTAATAGCATTCCAACGTAATTAACCCCTCCTCTTTTAAAAAAAATAATGTCATCCTCATTCATCCATCGATTCAACACCAACAGGTAGAAAATTGATGCATAAATTATTTTACCAGTGGCAAAATCATAATTCGGTGGAAGGAAATTTAGAAAAATGCAATCACTATATATAATGCGCCTTGTTATTAGCACCTAGGGAATACATTATATGAATACACACTCTAGGAATTCCTAGTGTTAGCCCAAAAAAATGTGCTTGTACCCCAACAATAGTTATCCACGTATTGGAAAAGTTGGTTACCGATGACAGAGGAGGACCCCACTGCGGAGCACGTCCTCAAGCTTGCCACCAAAGACTACCCATTCGCTAATGACGGCTCCTCATCTGGGACGCCATCAAGGGGTGGGTGCTGCCATACGTCTCCCGGTATTACCCCAGGAGGCTGCCATACGTCTCCCGGTATTACCCCAGGAGGCTGCCACCGTCGCCGGCAACGTGGAGCTACATGCGTTCTCCATGGAGGTGCGCACCGAGGGACACGGCGACAAGAAGGATGTTGCCTAAGCTGGATACGCCGGAGAGCCACCATCATTTGGGTAACGGCGGCGCACCACATGGCGGTCAACTTCGGGCAGTATGACTTCGGGGACACTTCCTGAACGGCCGCTCCATCGCGCGCACCAACATGCCGGAGGAGGAGCCTGTGGAGGCCTCCACCTTTGAGAAGTTCCTGCCTTCCTGGACAACCCGGACCAGGCGCTCCGAGAATGCTTCCCGTCATAGGTGCAGGCAACGCTGGTGATGGCAGTGCTGGACGAGCTGTCCAGTCACTCTCTTGACGAGGACTACCTCGGAGGGATGGAGACTTGGAGAGTGCACCATGGGGCGACGACACCGCGGTGCAGGCGGCGTACGTGAGGTTCAATGAGCGTCTTAAGGAGGTGGACGGGATCATCGACGGATGGAAGAAAGACAGGAAGCTCAAGAACCGGTGCGGCACCGGGCATCGTGCCGTACCAGCTCATGAAACCATTCTCACAGCCCGGCCTTACCGGTAAGGCCATCCCCAACAGCGTATCCATCTGATCCTACAGAGCTACAATAAACCACATGTCTTTGATGCCTTTTTTTAGAGCTGACGAGCTTACATATTTGAACAAACCGTCGTAAGGATTTTTCATTTTTTATTTTTTAATCAAGTAGTTTAGGTGTTTGACTTAGACTTGACTTCGCTAATTCTCATCGTAAATCGGCCAATCCGTAAGTTCTTACATTACAAGACAGATCAGGAGAGGAGGAAAAGAGAGACGTGAGTTCGACGCATCTTGCTTGCCTCTGAACACCTACCACGGGGCGAAAACTCACAAGCACCAATTATTAGACGTTCTTGCAACCTTAACAAAAACTCCGACAGAATACAAAGCAAGAATAAAAAAGCACCATCTCCAACAACATTCTATAAAAGATCAGTTAATGGTTAAGCCAACGCCATCGCCTGCCTTTGGGCATGTTTGTGCTGTTGCCGTAATAGATTATTTGCTTCATTACCTAGAATTAATACTTCTATATATGATGTTGGCGGGTACTTTTATTCATGTACAAATCAGATAATAGGTGAAGATAGGTCCATCAGCATGTATATTCATCAGTTAATCTAGTTTGTCAATTTTGAAACTTCAAACAACCAAAGTGACTCATGACAAAAGATCCTTGACCATCGATCCCTCGACCCTCGACCCCTCGCCCATCGACCACTCGACCCCTTAGCGATGAGGATTAAAAGCCAAGTTTTGAAACTTCAAACAACCAAACTGACAAAAAATCAGGGCGTAGAGAGAGAAACGAAAGACGAAATAGTACATAGTGAGAGGTTGTGCGACTAGGATGATTTTTCTGTACCAACTTTTTTAATGAATTGGAGACGATGATGGCGAAGAAGTCGAAAGACACCAATGGCTTCTTATTTCTTCACCATCATCTTCTCAAATTCGTTAAAAAAGTTGTTACAAAATATCATCCCAGTTGCACAACCTCTCACTACGTATTGTTTCGTCTTTGGTTTCTTTTTCTACGCTTTGAAATTTTGTCATGAGTCGGTTTGGGTGTTTCAAGTTTCAAAACTTGGCTTTTAATCCTCGGCGATCATCGACTCCTCGACCCTCGAGCCCTCGGCGGTCCTGTCGAACTCATTCACTATGAGCATGGTGCGGCTGTTGTTGTAGCTTAAGATGCGGACATGCCCGAGCTGAATGTTATCAGCGTGCGCGAACTGCTTCAATCTGTTCTTCGCGAACGGATGGAAGTAGTTCACCCATGCTCATGACGTTCAGCTCGGGGGCGTCCTCATCTAGAGCTACGATACCAGTCGGTTAGCACTCAGATCGGAAGATTCTCGCCCCTCGACCTTCGACCCCTCCCCCCTCGACCACTCGACCCCTCGGCGACCCTCGATCCCTCGACCCTTGACCCCTCGGCAATCCTCAACCCTCGACCCATCGGCGGTCCTGTCGAACACCTTCACTGTGAGCATGGTGCGGCTGTTGTCGTAGCTTAAGATGCAGACGTGCCCTAGCAGAAGGTCATCAGCGCGGGCGAACTGCTTCCATCCGTTCTTCGCGCACGGACGGAAGCAGTTCATGCACTCTCATGACCTTCAGCTCGGGGACGTCCTCGTCTTAAGCTACAACACCAGTCGGTCAGCACTCGAACCGGAAGATCCTCG
>NC_041386.1:703628292-703655326 GCF_002162155.2 Triticum dicoccoides | reverse complement strand
CCCCTCGCCCCTATACCACTCGACCCCTCGGTGACCCTCGACCTCTGACCCCTCAGCGACCCTCGACCGCTGACCCCTCGGCAATCCTCGACCCTCGACCCCTTGACGGTCCTGTCGAACACCTTCATTGTGAGCATGGTGCGGCTGTTGTCATATCTTAAGATGCAGACGTGCCCGAGCTGAAGGTCATCAGCGCTGGCGAACTGCCTCCATCCGTTTTTCATGCATGGATGGAAGTAGTTCAGCCACTCTCATGACCTTCAGCTCGGGGACGTCCTCGTCTTAAGCTACGACACCAGCCGGTCAGCACTCGGGCCGGAAGATCCTCGACCATCGACCCCTAGACCCTCGACCCCTCGCCCTTCGATCCTCGAGCCTCTGCCCCGACCCTCGACCCCTTGGCGACCGGCGATCCTCGATCTGGTTTCGTCGCGCCGACGCACCTCTAACCTCGACCCGGTTCCATCGGCGCTAACGCACCCCTAACCACTTCTTCTTCTTCCTCTTCTTCTTCTTCTTCTTCTTCTTCTTCTTCTTCTTCTTCTTCTTCTTCTTCTTCTTCTTTTTCTTCTTCTTCTAGACACCATCACAGACGGGTTCACCACTTCCATTGGTGCATCTCCGATGATGTGTGAGTAGTTCTTTGTAGACCATCGGGTCCGTAGTTCGTAGCTAGATGGCTTCCTCTCTCTCTCTTGATTATCAATACAATGGTCTCTTGGAGATCCATATGATGTAAGTCTTTTGGCGGTGTCTTTGTTGGGATCTGGTGAACTTTGAGTTTATGATCAATTATATCTTTTTATATCCATGAAAGGTATTTGAGTTCTTTGATCTCTTATATGCGTGATCTCTTATAGCCTCGTATTTCTTCTCCGATATTTGGGTTTTGTTTGGCCAACTTGATCTATTTATCTTGTAATGGGAAGAGGTGCCCGGTAGTGGGTTCGATCTTACGATGCTTGATCCCAGTGATAGAAAGGGAACCCACAGGTATGTATCGTTGCTAGTAAGGATAAAAAGACGGGACCAATATCTGCCGCAATAGATAAAGGGATCTTGTCTACACCATGTCATCGTTCTTATTGCATTACTTCGTTTTCCCATGAACTTAATACACTAGATGCATGCTGGATAGCGGTCGATCTGTGGAGTAATAGTAGTAGATGCAGGCAAGAGTCGGTCTACTAATCTTGGACATGATGCCTATGTAATGATCATTGCCTGGATATCGGCATAATTATTTCAAGTTCTATCAATTGCACAACAGTAATTTGTTGACCCACCATTTGCTATTTTTTCTCGAGATAAGCCACTCTTGAAACCTACGGCCCCCTGGTCTTCTTTCTCATATATTTGCCTTGCGATCTACTTTTTCCTTCCGATTATTTTTAGATCTATTAAACTAAAGAATACAAAAATACCTTGCTGCAATTTATTTGTTCCGCGATCTATTTATCCCATCTACAAATTTACCTCATGTCCTTTGCCTATCTTGAGGCGCCGTACCCCGAAAGGGATTGACAACCCCTTTAACACGTCGGGTTGCGAGGTGTTGTTCTTTGTGTGCAGGGGCTGTTTACGTTGTGTTTCTTGGTTCTCCTGCTGGTTCGGTTACCTTGGTTTCATATCTGAGGGAAATACCTACTACCGATGTGCTGCATCATCCCTTCCTCTTTAGGGAAATATCGAGGTAGCTTCAGGTGACATCAACAGGAATTTCTGGCGCCGTTGTCCGGGAGGATCTTCAACATAACCAGGTTCCTAATCATAAATCTCATCTCCTTGCAATTTACATTGTTTGCCTCTCATTTTCCTCTCCCGCACTTCACAAAAAAATTGTTGTTTTATTTGCCTCTCTTTTTCCGTTAGCTGTTTTCTTGCCGGATTTGTTTTTGAGTGCAATCTTGTTGTGTGGTCATCATGACTCAAGAGAACACCAAACTATGTGACTTCTTGAATACCAACAACAATGATTTTATTGGCACTTCGCTTGTTCCTCCTGCCAATAGTGCGGAGACTTGGGATATTAATACTACTTTGCTGAATCTTGTTATGAAGGACCAATTTTCCGGTACTCCTAATGAGGATGTCGCGCCCCATCTTAATACCTTCGTGGAAATATGCGATATGCAAAAGAAAAAAGATGTGGACAATGATGTGGACAAGATGAAATTATTTCCGTTTTCTTTGCGTGATTCTGCAAAAATTTGGTCCTCTTCTTTGCCTCGCAATAGTATTGATTCTTGGAATAAGTGCAAAGATGCTTTTATCACTAAGTATTTTCCTCCCACAAAAATTATTTCCCTTAGAACCCAGATCATGAATTTCAAGTTGAACATGAGCATGTTGCACAATCTGGGGAAAGGATGAAAATGATGCTAAGGAATTGCCCAACTCATGGGTTAAATCTTTGGATGATCATACAAATTTTTTATGCGGGGTTGAATTTTGTTTCTTGTAATCTTTTAGATTCTGCCGCGCGTGGTACTTTTATGGAAATTACCTTGGGTGAAGCCACCAAATTGCTTGATAATATCATGGCAAATTATTCACAATGGCATACCGAAAGGGCTCCTACTAGTAAAAAAGTTAATTTGGTTAAAGAAATTTCTTCTTTGAGTGAAAAAGTTGATGCTCTTATGAAATTGGTTTCTAGTAAAAGTGCCCCTATTGATTTTAATGATATGCCTTTGTCTACTTTGATTGATCAAAATAGTTATGCCATAGATGTGAATTTTATTTCTCGCAATAATTTCAACAACAATGCTTATAGAGGTAATTTTAATCCTAGGCCTTTTCCTAGTAATTCCTCTAATAATTATGGTAATTCCTATGGAAATCAATCTTACAATAATAATAGGAATACCTCTGATCTTGAGAGCAATATTAAATAATTTATCAACACACAAAATGTTTTCAACACTTTCATAGAAGCAAAGTTGAATAAGATTGATGATTTGTCTAGAAGTGTTGATAGGATTGCTCATGATGTGGAAAATCTCAAGATGAAATTTTTTGTGACTAAAGTAGATGAATCAATTAAAGATCTTTATGTTTCTATGGATGAAAGTAAGAAAAGAACCACTATGCTTAGAGCTAAAATACAATTTTTAGAAAAAGCGTTTTCTAGTGATTTCTTTCGCAAAAATGATGAAGATCTTAAAATGATTGGTGTCTCTTATATTGATTCCTTGTTTAGTAAAATTGAGACTGATGAAAAATGGACTAGAGAAGCGTCAACTTTAGGTAGAAGGCGTCCCAATATTTCGGAGGGTGAAAATCTTGTTGAGAAAATTGATAAAAGTGGGTTTGAAGAGGTCAAAACTTTAACTAGTGATGTGCCCACTCTTTTGGATTACAAAGAATTTAATTTTGATAGTTGGTCCTTAATTGATTGTATTTATTTGTTGCAATCCATGATAAATTCACCCCATGCTTATGAAAAAAATAAAGCTTTTACTAAACATATTGTTGATGCCATAATGAAAGCTTTTGAAGAAAAAATGGAATTAGAAGTTTCAATTCCTAGAAAATTGCATGATGAATGGGAACCTACTATCAAAGTCAAGATTAAAAATTATGAGTGTTTTTCTTTGTGTGACTTGGGTGCTAGTGTTTCTACAATTCTGTAATCTTTATGTGATGTGCTTGGTCTTACCGATATCAAAGAAAGCTCTTTAAATTTGCACTTAGCGGAATCTACTATTAAAAAGCCCATGGGAAGAATTAATGATGTTCTTATTCTTGCAAATAGAAAGTATGTGCCCATATATTTTATTGTTCTTGATATTGATTGCAATCCGACTTGTC
This sequence comes from Triticum dicoccoides, assembly GCF_002162155.2. Classification (NCBI taxonomy): domain Eukaryota; kingdom Viridiplantae; phylum Streptophyta; class Magnoliopsida; order Poales; family Poaceae; genus Triticum; species Triticum dicoccoides. The sequence goes on along the minus strand of NC_041386.1, from coordinate 703,651,513 downwards.
CAATTATTCTTGGTAGAACATTTTTACGCACCATCGGTGCAGTGATTGATATGCAAAAAGGCAATACTAAGTTCAAATTTCCCTTGAGGAAGGGTATGGAACAGTTTCCTAGAACAAGAATTAATCCACCATATGAATCAATCATGAGGGCATCTTAAGGATCTAGAACCAAGGATAACAAAACTTAGATCCTTGCTTTATGCCTAGCTAAGGGCGTAAAACTATAGCGCTTGTTGGGAGGCAACCCAATGAATAAAATTTATTTTTTCTTTTTGATTGATGTTCTTGTGTGTTAACAAAATTATGCTACTGGTATTATTGTGTTTTTTTGTGTTTTATTTAGTGTTTGTGCCAAGTAAAGCCTTTAGGATCTTCTCGGGTGATAGTTGTTTGATCTTGCTGAAAAAGACAGAAACTTTCCACTCACGAAAATAATTCTCATAAATCACAAAAAAGAGATTTTTCCCTCAGTATTCTTGCAGAAGATTAATATACAAATTATGCTGGTGGCCCTAATTTGGTAGATTTTTTGGAGTTACAGAAGTACTCGAAAGTTCCAGATTACTACAGACTGTTCTGTTTTGACAGATTCTATTTTCTTTGTGTTGTGTGCTTATTTTGATGGATCTATGGTTTTCTTTGATGAGCTTTTTCCATAGAAAAATTGGAATACATTACATATAATACAAAAAAATATAAGAATTGGTTTGACAAAGTACTTATAGTAGTGGTTTGCTTTCTTTTACTAACGGTTCTCACAAGGGTTTTGTTGAGTTTTGTGTGATTGAAGTTTTCAAGTTTTGTGTTATCTTACGACGGATGAAAGAAGGATATAAGAGCCTAAGCTTGGGGATGCCCCGGCATCCCAAGCTATTATCCAAGAATGAGCAACCAACTAATCTTGGGGATGCCCCCGAGTGGCATCCCCTCTTTCTTCTAACGACCATCAGTATTTTACTCGAGACTATATTTTTATTCGTCACATGATATATGTTTTGCTTGGAGCGTCTTTTATGATATGTGGTTTTTCTTGTTTTATAGAGAGCAAAAATTATGTCATGACTTGTTAGAATTTCTCTCTATGCTTCAGTTAAATTTTTATGAGCAATGTACTTGCTCTAGTGCTTCACTTACATCTTTTTAAGCACGGTGTGCTTAGTATTTTTGAAGAAATGCTCTCTTGCTTCACTTATATTTATTTGAGAGTTAGTAAAATTTTGAAGAAATTCTCTTTTGCTTCACTTATATTATTTTGAGAGAAATAAAATATGTTATGCTCATGATCTTCACTTATATTTGTTTGATCTTATGAAAAGCAACACATGAAAACTAGTCCCAAAGTGATAGATATCCAAGAAGGATAAAGAAAGAAAGAAATATATGTCATTAAGATCATTGGACAAAATAAACTTGATTCTTAGTAATAGTTTGGAGAGATGATGATGTGATATGTGAGTCATGTTGGTGAGTAATTGTGCTCTAGTAAGAATATTGTTGTTAAGGTTTGTGATTCCCTATGCATGCACGAATGTCAATAATCATGCATTGAAAATTATATCCTACTTGTGGTGCATTATTCAGTGTTAATTATGCTTAATGCTTGCTTATGAGATTATTCGTTTCTTGGTTGGTTGCCTCTCAATCCTTTTGCTAGCCTTCATTTTGCACCAAGCATGACCTCTACTTGTGCATCCAAAATCCTTTAAACCAATTTTGCCACATGAGTCCACTATATCTACCTATATGCGGTATTCTTTTGCCAATGTAAGAAAATTTGCATGTGCCATCTCTATTTTCAAAATAAACTTCTATTTTGTGTGTTTGTTTCGCTCGTGGAACGGTAACGAGTAGCTAATATTTTCCATGCTAGATGTGTTATTATGACGATGAGTGTTTATTCACTTGTCATTGCACGAGAGTAAGGCAAAGGTTTTAGGGATGCCCAGTACCGAAATGCAAGAATGAATTTACTTTATGTTGTCAAATAACAAATTCCTTTGAATGTGTTGGTATGGAGGGCACCCGTGGATACGGCTTGCCATAGAAAGTGAAAGTTATGGTGGAAAAGGAATAAACTTTATTTTTTGTTTGGGAACCGCCTATGATATATCTAGCATGGAAAGTGTTGGGATGCTCCAAGTCGTTTTCGTTGGTGGGATGGATACACCTCCCAAAATGTTTTTATCTCTATTTTTTCGCGTTGAGCTCTGGCACCTTCACAAATCCCTACTTTCCTCTGCGAAGGGTCTTTCTTTTATTTGATGCAATTTTTGTTTTTTGAAATTGAGTGTCCATCCTCTCTTATAAAAGCACCAACTAGGGGACAATACACTAGTAGAAAAAGGGTCAAATGTGAAGCACATTAGTGCCGGTTTGTAAAAAAACCGGCACTAATGTGATCAATAGTGCCGGTTCGTGGCTGCGATCAATAGTACCGGTTCGTGTTGAGCCTTTAGTACCGGTTCATGCCACGAACCGGCACTAAAGGGGTAGTGGCAGGCTGGCGTCAGGCCGGGTCCCCACGAGCCCCTTTAGTACCGGTTTGTGTTACCAACCGGTACTAAAGGTCTAACCTATAGTACCGGTTCGTGCCACGAACCGGTACTAAAGGGGACAAGCCTTTAGTACCAGTTCGTGCCACGAACCGGTACTAAAGGGGCCAATTTTCAAACTCTACCCCCCCCCCCGTGTATCGCCATTTCAGTTTTGAAAAAATCAAAAGAAAATGATAAAAACTTCAAAAAATAAAATCCTTCGAGAGGTAGTTATATTACTATATCTACTAGTTAGGAAAATTTGAAAACTTAAATTTGGACATGTTTTGCGAAAAGTGTAGGGAAAATGTAGAACGGCTATAACTTTTGCATACGATGTCGGAAAAAACGTATAATATATCAAAAAATTCAGCACAAAAATCCGCATCCGATGGAGACAGCCTACGGCCTGTTTGGAATATTTTAGAATCCTCAAATTCAAATAGGAAAAAAAGATATGGTCAAATTTCAGTTTTTTTAAAAAAATTTGGTTAAATTTGGTCAAACTACTTATTCAAGAAGTATTAATGTCACTACATAATTATTCAAGAATATTAGTGTTACTAAATAATTATTTCAATTTTTTGAATTTTGGTCAAACTATGGTCAAACCATGGTCAAACTTATTCAAGAAATATTAGCGTTACTAAATAATTACTGTTTTTTTAGAATAATAGTTTCAAACTCAAACGGTGAAATGTGTGACTTCATGCTTAAGCTAAACTCCTGAGGGTTAATAGGATTGACATCTTACTATTGTCAGGAAAACAACAAGTGCAGACTCGGAAACGAAGGAGAATAGAATCCGAAAGTTAAGCGTGCTCGGGCTGGAGTAGTAAGAGGGATTGGTGACCGGTCGGGAAGTTAGATGATTTGGAATGAGTGATCCACACTTGAGCAGTTAAGAGAGGTGATTAGAGACAAAATCATCAAATAATTTAGAAAAATTAAAAATAGAAAAAAATCAATTTTTTTTCAAAAATTTCAAAACAAATTCAAAAAAAAACCTTTAGTACTGGTTGGTAACACCAACCGGTACTAAAGGTCCCCCATACTAGGGCGCGAGCTCACGCCACGTGGTGGCACTTTAGCGCCGGTTCGTGCCGAACCGGTACTAAAGGGGGGGGGGCTTTAGTGCCCACACTTTAGTGCCGGTTCCATAACCGGCACTAAAGGCCCTTACAAACCGGTTTTAAAGCTCCGTTTTCTACTAGTGATATGATCGTACTTAAGTATTGGGTGTAGCTAATATCCGAGTGTGTTTCATGAATGGATCAATTTTTGAGCATGATGGGCTAGGGATAACTTGTTTTAGCAGTGATATTTTGAAATACATGGTTGCTTGTTGATATGCTTGAGTATCTAAATTATTATGTCAAAACTAGACTATTGCTTTGAATCACATAAAAGTCCAAATGTCCATGCTATGAAGAAAAGAATATGATTTGATATGATAAACAACACTCCACATCAAAAATTTTGTTTTATCACTTACCTACTCGAGGACGAGCAGGAGTTAAGTTTGAGGATGCTGATTCATCTCCAACGTATTTATAATTTTTGATTATTCCATGTTGTTTTATTATCAATCTTAGATGTTTTCTAGTCATTTTATATGATTTTTTGGTACTAACCTATTGACATAGTGCCAAGTGCGAGTTGCTGTTTTCTGCATGTTTTTTACATCACAGAAAATCAATATCGCACGGAGTCCAAATGCCACGCCAATTTACGATGTTTTTTATGGGCTAGAAGCAACACAACGGGCCCTGGTTGCACCTGGGGGGAGTCCCGAGGAGGGGACAACCCACCAAGGCACGCCAGGAGGCCCAGGCACGCCCTTGTGAGTTGTGCCTACCTCAGGTGCCCCCTGGATCGACTCTTTGCTCTATAAATACCCCAATATTCCAGAAACCCTAGGGGAGTCGACCAAATTTTCATCCAGCCACTGCAGAATCCAGAACCACGAGATCTGTCGGGGATATACCCCGCGGTAAGACCCGGCCGGACTTGGCGACTCACTAGTGAACTGCTAGAAGACTGTCGACTCACTAAGTGACCCACCCGGAGCTCTCCACTCACTGATCACCCGGCCGGACCTGGTAATTCATTGGTGACTTGGCAGGCGGGTTAGAGGAGCGAGAAGACCCGGCGACCCAGAAAGGCGGCTTATGGAAGGTCGGCTTAACGCAGAAGGCCCAAGAAGAAAAAAACCCGGACTTGTATCCAGCTTGTAATAGAATAATCCTAGTCCTACTAGGACTCCTCATGTAACCTGCCCCTCCAACTTATATAAGGAGTGACAGGGCACCCCAAGAGGGGGCGCTTTTGAGAAGTTTCACGATTAGGTTTAGTTAGACAAGTCAATAGTTCTTGAGATAGAACACCCTTGTAATCGTGATTATCATCATCAATATCAATCAAGTAGGATGTAGGCTTTTACCTCCGCCATGAGGGGGAGAACCTGGGTAAAATCTCGCGTCTCTCGTCCCACTCAACCCCTCTCAAGCTACCACATAGATGCGTTGGCCTCACGACTAAAGTCCTCATACTAAGGATATCTGCCATACTAAGGAGACGCCGCTCGGCCGGCGCACTCGCAGCGCCGGCATCGTCATCAACAAGGGCGGCCGGCGCGCCTCCTCGTCGGCTCCTCCGTGCTTCGTCAAGCCAAAGACGGAGCCGGGGCTCGCGCCGGTGAAAATGGAGCTGGGTCTCGCCGCCGTGAATACGGAGCACGACGACGTGGAGCTCGACGATGAGGCGGCCCTGAAATGGGCGCGCAAGGACTTCCTAAAGATGGAGAGGGAGCGCCAGTGTGCCGCCCTGTGGCGCTTCGAGCAGCGCCGCGACGAAGGAGGAGTCGTTGTCCTCGACGACAGTGACGACGACGACGCGCCGTCGCCGCCGCCACCAATCCGCCATGGCGACGCCGGGCAGGGGTCCAGCAGGGACGGCCACGTCAAGAAGGAGAAGGCCGCCGCCGATGACGACGACGGCGAGGATGGCGGCGACGACGACGACTACTCCGCATTCAGCGTTTTTTAGTTATATTTGCTATGTAAACCGTGACCATGTCTAATATATGCCAAAGTTTTCCGAAATTTAGCCGTGTTTAACTCAACTTCGCCAAACGTTTTTTTTTGAAAAAATTAGACGCGTCTGGGGGCGGCCCTGGGGTCGGCGACTGGGGACCAACTCGCCTCCATGCCGTTTTTTTGTACCGGCTCGCCCCCGGGCGGCGATTTTAGGCGCCCCCTGGGGGCAACGGCTGGAGATGCTCTAAGTCACGGGTTCAGTCTCCGCGGACGGGTGGTCTGGCTCTGGCCTCCGCCGGGTCACCATCGCCGCTGCACCAGACCGCCGCCGTCGTGAAGCTACCTTTCCCACTACCTCATGCCGTCATCGCTAAGTCGCCAGCCATCCTCGCACTGACCCACCGTCTGAAGCATGCAGTGCTGCTTCTAAGACGCATGCATCATCCATGCATTTGCTGAAGTTTCAGGTCGTCGCATCGGGCCGCCCCGCATGTCTCGCGCCTCTGCCTACGGCCGAGTCCCGTAGCCGCCCTCCTCTGCGAAGGCGCTTGAGGCCATGGAATCGACGCGGTCTCGACCGCCTCGCGGGCGTCCTCACGCTCGCCTACGGGTGCCTCCTCCGCGACGTTGTTTTATCCCTCGCGCTCTCCGCCGGTTCACCACACGGCCTCCTTCTCCAGCCGCCGACCGCCCGCCTTTGCCGCGGTCAAAGCCGTTTCTGTGAGCGGCCGCCTGCCTCACTCTGCTGGGATGTTGCCTACTCCGCTCCCCCGATTGCCCGTGGATTCTAACCCACCACCGACCTGCTGCACCTGCGTGCCCGTCTCCTGAGCCGCCCACTGGTGGTGACTCGGCCCGCTCCGCCTCCGCCTTGACCCGTCGCGGCTCTGGCCTCGCCTCGCCTCGCGGGCCTTTGAGCCGCCCCTCTGAGCTGGTCCACACCCATGATGGCTGGCCCACTGGCCGGCTCGTCCCGATCCGGCCGGCAATAGGTCGCCGCTGCGACGCCCGTACTGGCCGACCCGCCAGTCGTCTTGCCCCGCTCCAGATGGTGCTGGGTCACTGCTGTCGTTCTGAGCCGCCGAGCTGGCCCGGACAATGTTCATGAACGGCCTCGTGTAGTAGGCGACGAATTCAAAGCCAAACAACAGTTTCTTGGGTGAACTATTCCCATCTGCATATTAAAACACAAAGCCATCAACCAGTCAAATATTGCACGTCTTTGTCCCAAAGCCCAGGGTCCTCAGACGCCGACAGTTGCCTGTGCACAAGAGCAGTTAGCATTATGTGGATCAGAGCACAAAGTATGGGCTTGCAAAAAGAGGTTTACTCACCGCATGTGAGGGTTAAAAGAACAGATGAACCACTGATTCTACTTACTCCACGTGAGATCAAGGATAATGTGCACTTTGGTTGCTAGTGCTACTACTATTGCTACAGAAGCACTAGTGCTAGTGGGACTGAGAATTGCTACGTCCACCACACGATATTACCAGGTGCTGTTTGCTCTATCTATTTTTCAATTTGTAATAATTCATTGAAAATAATCTCTCTTGCTGTGATATTTTTTAATGCAGGGCAATTGTTCATTGCAAGGGCGATGATCATGTCATGGATGTATAGCTCGCGCCACTATTTTCATGTGCTAGCATCTGACCGTGCCATGATGCTCGATGAATATATGTGCAAACCGCTGTTTTTACAACCCAGTCTGCATCAGCACGATGGGGTTAACTTCCCTTCCGCATCGGCTTATAACATCGCGGCCGACTTATCTGTCTGCTCCCGCGGCTGACTCACCGGTGCTTGATTTCAGCTTCACCTGGTGATCATCAACTTCGCGGTGGATAATTTCTGGACTAGCATATCAGCATGGAGAGTCTCAAGCCAACTCCTCGAGTAGTCTTAAAGACTCGGGGGCTACATGGACATGGCTCAGTAAATATTGCCAGTTTAAATGCCGTCAGAAAATTTCCGGCTCAAAATGAAAATTCCGGTTTAAAATCCGGCTCAAGGGAAATCTTTCTCTCACTGAAGCTCTCAAATATCCGGTTTAAAATCCGGTTCAAGGAAAATTTGTTTCTCACAAAGTTTTGAAGCTCTCAATATCCGGCTTAAAATTCCGGCTCAAGAAGAATTTATCTCTCGCAAAGCTCGAGTTCTCAGAAAAATTAAAGGGACCAAAGAGAGTCTGTTGCAAGGCACAACTCAAACATAGGTACCCTGATTTATGGTCATTTGGGGGCTTGGTCATATTCGAATCATAGCCATTAACCCTTTTGGTCCGGCTTCCTGGTCATATTTGAATCATAGCCGTTAAACATCACAAACCACTTGGGGGCTTGGTCGTATTTGAATCATAGCCATTAACCCTTTTGGTTCGGCTTCCTGGTTGTATTCGAATCATAGCCGTTAAACATCACAAACCACTTGGGGGCTTGGTCGTATTCGAATAATAGCCATTAACACTTTTGGTCCGGCTTCCTGGTCGTATTCGAATCATAGCCATTAATCATTATGGTCACTGGGGGACTTCCTGATCGTATTCGAATCATAGCTGTCGGTACCCCGTTGATCGGTGCAATGCCACAAACCACTTGGGGGCTTCCTGGTCGTATTCGAATCATAGCCATTAACCATTTTGGTCCGTTTTCCTGATCGTATTCGAATCATAGCCATTTCTTATCCTGCTTCCTGCTCGTATTCGAAGCATAGCCTCATCTTTTTTTCTCATTTTTGTTTGATTTTTTGAAGATTTTTTCGGTTCTTCTTGCCCTTTGGTTTAAAGTGATTCCGACCATGCAACCTTCAATCTCACAGTTCATATTTGAAGCATACCCATGGTTTCTATTACCCGGCTTAATGAGAGGCGACAAGTCGCCCATACATGACTAGTAAGCTTGCACGTGCAATGCACGTCTCCGCCCAAAGAAAATGCTTGCTCATATAACCCTTTTAAGCCATCTATGCTCATAGAACCCTTCTAAGCCATCTATATTCTAGTGTCTATCACATTGGATAATCTATGATGAACTGAATTATGCAAGCTCAGTTAGTCACGTCAAATTTAAAAATATGTAATGTGCCTTTTACTACGTCACATGGATAATCTATGATGAACTGAATTATGCAAGCTCAGTTAGTCACGTCAAATTTAAAAATATGTAATGTGCCTTTTACAAATACTTCCTCCGTAAAGAAATATAAAAGCCTTTTAAAAGGGGAGTATAAAGAAGACATGCTAGAACAAAAAAAATGGCACTTGTGTCGGCTTTGAATTCACACAAGATTAATTGAAAGCAAAGAAGACATGTTGAAACAAAAGGTATAAGAGCATCTTCAAACGTCATAGTGATGTAGGAGCATCAACAATGATCTGACAACTTGTAACACAAGATACATCTAGAATGATAATATAAAAGTCAGCATGTGCTTATCTCGGAAGCAATAGACAATGACAGTAAAAAATGAATTGACTTCTGTCTGGAGAACAACATGCCATGTATATTGGCTATTCCAAAAGTTAGAAGAGTTAGCTCGAGACAACTTTGCTAAATTCAGCAATATATTTGTGTATCTTAGGCAATCTCCATTGCACCTCACCGTTGTCAGCAAGTGGAACCACTATGTAGCAACTGTGTTTAGCTAATTAGCCATAAAAAATAAGAACACATATGATTTATGATTTAAACGTGCTGACCGCCGCCATAATGGCCTTGCTTGGGTCGACTGTTTTCGCCTGGCTGCCCATATGTGACACTTTGCGTCCTATGTCCCCTGTGCCTTGCTACGTAATCTCTCCCTCCATGTATCTCTCTCGCTCCTTGTAATACCCTCTGGCTCTGACCATACTGGCAATATGGGCATTTTTAAATTCAAAAAATTGTATAGGATTTACAATGGAATCACCAATCGAAACAAATATGATGTACTCAACTATTAATTCAACATCACTCGGCAACATAATGGACGTGGTAGGCGAAAAAATATAACAAGCTGAATTGGAATGCACAAAGGATCTAGCTGACAACGTTAAGTGGGCACAAGGACAACCGAATCTTCTGAATTAGTGATTGAAGCAATATAACATGACACATGAAACAATAATCAACCTGACCTTGCTGCCTAGTTTGACTTCAACAAAGCATTATGAAGAGTCGTGTTAAATTGAATTTAGAACTATACCATATGAAAAGCAGACCAAGGCTAATTTCACATCTTGTAGTTTCAAAAATTTTGGTTTCCATTTTTTTGGCAAAACTAATCAAACAGAAAGAAGGCAAGATAACTGCTACAGGTCAATCAAAAGCTTACGCACCATGTTTCAAGAAAAGGAAGAAAAAATCCAATTGAGCAGCATCAAACCAATCAAAGCTTGCAGTCGAGTGATACATATGTGGTGGATGATTGCATATAACTAAAACATGTAACGGAAGCGAAAGAGTTCTGTAAAGAATGCACATAACATATTTACTACTCTTATTCCTTTCCCTCCACTTCCATCTAAGTATACTCTTACATGCAAATGTTGCACAATCCATGTGGACTGAACTGATAATAAAGTGCGCATTTACCAGTTTGGCATTTTGTACCTGTTAATCATGTACTCCCTCCGTCCGGAAATACTCGTCGGAGAAATGGATGTATCTAGACGTATTTTAGTTCTAGATCGTCCATTTTTATCAATTTCTCCGACAAGTATTTCCGGACGGAGGGAGTACATGCAATGCAGGTCCTGACTAATAAAGCCAAAATGAAAAGTCTTAAAAGCATAAGAAAGGTAAGAGAATAAAATGCTTCCACCCAGTGGAAATAAATTCATACATGACATGTTGCGTCTAAGCTATATATGAAACAAGATCAAGATTCAAAAGGAATATGTTAGATTTGTAAGAAACCATCCACTTTTATATAAGTTAGAAATATTCGGTTCAAGTGATTACCTTGGTTGAACATCTGCTACTGCTATGCACTCTTGCTTCTCTTGAGTCTTGAGTCTTGACATAGACAATATTCATCTTACAAACAAGAAATAGCTTTATAAGGATGTGCAATTAGGATCAAAAGCTTGCAGATGAAACTTCATAGACCTTCTAAAAAAATCTATAGAGAACATATGCTGCAACAAAAATTGACTAATCTAAGGTCCAGTGTTGGCATACAACATGGGTGCAGATCTCTGTCTAAAACCGTTATTAAGAGAACAGGAAAAGAGCATTTGCAACATTAACATCGGAGCAATTGAAAAGGACATTTCTATGTTAAGGTGCATGCCATATTTCTCATGCACTATTTTTATTCAGAATTCCTACCTGTTGTTATTAATATGTTATTATTCTGAATTCCTACTTAGTGACATTAATTTAGTAAAGATAACATGCATGGCTGTTTATTTTTCATTAATAAGTAAAGGCAGGGAAGAAAGTCATGTGCACACTCTGCAGATATAAAAAACTAATGCAATAAGACACTCTTCGGGACATATACCAATATTTAAGTCTTGTCAGACCACAATAAAAGAACAACCAGTCTTAGCTTGATACTTGGTTTTAGTAATACTCCTTCCATTTACTTATACAAGGGCACTATGAAAATACATTGCAGGGATGGGTCAAAAGTTTCTTTCCTGGTGAGGCGAAACAACTCTTTCATCAGTCACGTACAACATTCCCTTTTCATCAGTTAGATAATATCATCATGAAGCAACAGAGATCCAAACTAAAAGGAAAACAATTCTTGCCTTATTAATTCCGTCTTGCTCCTCCTCTCTGACATACTCAGATAGAATATCCTCCCCTCCCACTACAAGGAATTATTAATCAGACATGATATAAGGTGCAGTTCATAGAAGGTGCTGAACTGCATATGTGAAAGAGAAAAGTAGGTCAGAGAAAGAAAGAGAAATAACTCATGTACCAATAGGTTGCATTAATTCATCACTGACCAAATGTGTGGATTTGTTGGTGACCGTGCTCCATACATTTGCATCAACGTCTATACTTTTGTATGAAGATTCTTTGGTGAGGTTTTATTCAGAGATTAAATCTTATTGTAGTACTATATAGTCAGTGATTGTATCTTGTGGCCAGAGATATGAGTGAATGCTATAAATCTTAGATATTTTGTACATGAAGTGCATCCTTCTAGGCTCAATATCTAGAATGGACATCTAAGAATTATGGAAAATGGACATGTGAGAACAAGTTTCATATTATCTAAGATTAGTTGCTAATCCAAGTATGGATAGCTCAAGTTATTATAAAGGCATATGCAACAGGGAGAAAACCTGTGCACGGTAATGTACAATGTGTGTGTGTGTGTATATATATATATATATATATATATATATTCTATCTTCATATTCTTGCACTGAAAATAAATAATGGGATTAACATATAATTTTAAACATGCAGCATCATTTATTTAAATAGAAGGACCAATTGGTACCTTTTTTGGCTCTTCATGAAGAAGCAAGCACATATTTCTAATCACATAGGTCATTGTTTTCCTGCAGGTGAGACATACAACATGTAGACGTTTCCCATTGATGAAATCGGAACTGACAATGCAGAAGCGCGAGTACCATATGGAGGTGATGTGAGTTCCTTGGACCGGTCGGCCCGGCGATGGGTTCCTTGCCGGAACCGGATCGAGATGAAGGATAGTGGTGCCGGCAGCACCAGCACCAGTCGAGGAGGGTGGGGGCATCTTGATGACTGGAGACCATTTGACTGGTGGAGGCGAGCGTGAGGATTTGTAGAAGCGGTTCTCTGCCGGCGTCCTCGTCGTCGAATCGCGTGGGGGCAGAATAGGACCCGGGGCGGCGGGCGGCTCCGGCTCCCGCAGCGAAGGGCGCGAAGGGCGGTGACCTGCGGCGGGCGGCGAGCTAGCTAAAATTCCACTAACGCACAATCACCACAGTTCAGAGCCGCAACACTATGATCTAGCTGAAATTCGCTGACCAAAAACTAATTACAGGTGCTCTGTATGTTTTCAGCTTCAGCGGGATACCAAATGTACTTTGCCATACTATGTAACTATCCTTTGCTAAATCATTCAGACAGCTAACTGTCACCAAAGAACAGAAGCAACACCAAAAATTGTGAGCCGAGACATCGGATATAACATTCTGAAGTAGAGTTCAGAAAACTGCAAGTTGAGCCAATCTGGAGTCTCAAGGGACTAAGCATTCAGTATTTGAGAAACTGCAACCTGAGTGTATCGCAGGCACTCACATGGTAGATTGAGTTCATTCTGAATTTCAGTTATACGCAGGTCACCATGACACAATATCTCTGATCTTAATATGTGGACAAATTGACTGCCTACAGCTGAACTCAAAGATCACCCCATGGCACATTATCTCTGATCTTAATATGTGGAGAAATCAACTGTGTACAGCTGAACTCAAAGATCAGGGTTTGGACCACCAACTCCGACTGAAGAACAGAAACAATACCAACATATGCTAATCTCCAAACAAAAGAAATGCACCGAAAATGGGATGTAACATTCTGAGGTAGAGTTAAGAAAACTATAAGTGAGTCTTTCCTACAACGTGAGTATCGCAGGCACTCGCACATGCCAACTTGAGTTATTCTGAACTTTTCTTTGTTATTCACAAATCACCATGGCACAACAGTTCAAAGGCACTAACAAAACAATGCTATGTAATAACAGGGATGCGTCCAACAAAAGACAAAGGGCGCGGCCTGCGGAGGCTCCCGCGGCGCGCGACGAGTGGCGGCTCTGCCTCTCCCGTGGCGAAGGGCGGCGACCTGCGCGGCTCCTGTGGCGCGCGTCGGGCGGCGGCTCCGGCTCTCCCGCGGCAAAGGGCCGCGACCTGCGGCGGCTCCGGCTCTTCCGTGGCGAAGGGTGCGATGGGCAGCGGCTCCGGCGGCTAACGGCTGCGGGAGGAACGGTGTGGGAGGAGGAGGAGGAGGGGGCGAGACCGCGAGAGGTCGTGCGGGCTAGGCCAGAGATCGTGCGAATAGCTTTTCTTAACGGCGGGGCGGGGGTGGGTTAGCGATCGATTAGTAGGTTATAATGCGTGGTTGGTAGCGTTAAACACAGAAGGATTAAGGGCCATTAGATCTTATTAATGGATGGATCAGATTGTTTGGATCTGCCCTTCTCTTCCTTTTATAGTGGTAGTAGACGATATCAAGCACCTGGAAGTATTGGCTTCTAAAGCTTTGGATGCTCACCCTTACTGCACAGGTATCGTAAACCGTCAGTACGGTTCAATATCACATGTATGATATTGTTATTATAATTATGTCTAAATTCGGGTTAAACTAGCCTTATCTATAACTGTTTTAAACATTAGTGGTTATATGTGAGGTATTATGACCCGCCCTGTGGTAAACCGCCAAGGGCTCTTGTGATCTACTTGTGTGCAGGATAAGACTATATTATGTTTGGGTGGTTACCCGCCCTGGCTTTTGATGTTAAGTCGCCGGGGCATATGTTGTTTATACTCTGTGCAGGATTTGCAGAACTATGCCATATAAATTCAAGCTCATCATCAAAATTGATGTTTCAAAAGGTTATAAGACACCGGGTTACAAAAATTCTGATTTACAATGAATCTGCATTAAGTCCACATCGGCCAAGAGCCACTCAGTATTTGAACTTCGGATTTACTTGTCAATCGATGAGGTATTCAAATCTTTAATAGCCAATTTGGCTGGATTTTCATGATGATATTGAATGATTAAGGTTTTCATACCGGAGTATATTATTCAAATCTTGAATAGCCAATATGGCTGGATTTTTATTATGGTTATCAATAACCAGTATTATGATTGAGGGTTTTAAAGTCGCTTGAGCGCAATAGCTATTATTTCTTTATCAATGGAGATGATTTATTCTACAATGAAAGGAATAGTCCCGAGTAGCTGCAAGCTTACGACCCGACACTTGGGGGCTACTTTATTCAAGTTAAGATTACATCAAATATGCAAGTACCATGTCACTGCCAGCATGCACCATGTCACTTGGGGGCTAATGCAAATTCATTTTTTTCTCACCTTATTGAAGACCCGACTCATCACATCGTAATGAGCCGGCCCTTGGGGGCTACCAATTGCTCCTGTCAAAAATTCAAGGTACACAAGTATTAATTCATTATATTGGAGGGTCCATTGCTCAGTTGGTAGAGCACAACACTACTAGAAAAAGACCTGCTAGTGGCGCACCTGTTTTCGCTATTAATGGCGCACTACAGGTGCGCCACTAGCATCACTCCATTAGAATTTTTTTACTAATGGCGCACCACCGGTGCGCCATTAGTATACCAGATACTAATGGCGCACCTGTAGTGCGCCATTAGTATGCCTAGAGGTGCGTCATTACTATCTCACTTAGCAATGGCGCACCACATAGTAGTGCGTCATTAGTAACATATTTTTTTCTAAAAAAATTCAATTTTTTTTCTTAATCTCGGGTCACTATGGCTTAATCTCGGGTCAGTATGCTTAATCTCATGTCAAATCATACTTTGTGGTCAAACTCCCCGAAAGGTTAACTAGTAATGGCGCACCACACCCACGGTGCGCCATTACTAACTTTGAAAAAAAATAAAGAAAATAAAAAAAATTGTTAGTAATGGCGCATCGTGGGTGTGGTGCGCCATTAGTAGTTTTAACTAGTAATGGCGCACCACACCCACGGTGCGCCATTACTAAGTTTGAAAATAAAATAAAAAAAATTGAAAAAAATTTGAAAAAAATTTACTAGTGGCGCACGGTGGCGCACTATCCCCCGGTGCGCCATTACTAGTTTTGAAAAAAAAATAAAAAAAATTGTTACTAATGGCGCCATTAGTATTTGGACACTAATGGCGCACCAACACATGGTGCGCCATTAGTATATACTAATGGCGCACCACATCTCTGGTGCGCCATTAGTGTCCATATCATCTATAGCCCTTTTCCTAGTAGTGCAAGGTCCTTAACCTTGTGGACGTGGGTTCAAGCCCCATGGTGGGGGTTACATCATATGATGTTATTTATATAAAGTTCCTGCTCATTATTGCATAATGACCCAACCCTTGGGGGCTACAGTGGTTGAGGTTTCTATAAGCATAAGGCCATTACAAGTCCCAGGTTGCTGCAAGCATGACAACCCGGCACTTGGGGGCTACATATGTGCAATGTTCATTTTTGACTGGTGACTGAGATGAGCAGCTTGGATTTCTTCAAGGTTGCAACATTTATATTGTAGCAAGTCTTAAGCTATTACTACCCTCCCGTCTTAAGACTTGGGGGCTACAGGTGATATGAATATAATGGAGGAACATCTTCAAGTTCTCAGTCCTTTGAAACAAACCAGAGCATTGAAGGCCGGCGCAAATGGATTATTTCTTACAATATTTTTCTACAAGAGACTAATGTCAACAAATTGACTATGAATTCACTAGTAGAAAATAGGGCTTTGGTTCGGCTAGAAAAGAGCATTAATCCCGGTTGCATTACGAACCGGGACTAATGTGAGCATTAGTCCCGGTTTGAGCGGCTAGGGCACCGTATAGGCATTAGTCCCGGTTCAAATGGTACCTTTAGTCCTCCTTGGTGCCACGAACCGGGACTAAAGGGTGCGATGCCCATTAGTACCGGTTCGTGGCAACAACCGGTACTAAAGGTTAGACCTTTATTCACGGTTCGAGCCACCAACCGGTACTAATGGGGTTTGAGGCATTAGTACCGGTTCGTGGCACGAACCGGTACTAAAGGTCCCATTTTCAAACTCTACCCACCCCCCACCCCCACCCCCCGCGAATCGCCTTTTTAGTTTTGTAAAAAGGTAAAGAAAATGATACAAACTTCAAAAATTAAAATCCTTCTAGATGTAGTTATGTTACTACATGTACTAGTTAGGAAAATTAAAAAAAATTAAATTTGGACATGTTTTGCAAAAGGTGTAGGGAAAATGTAAAACGGCTATAACTTTTGCATACGATGTCAGAAAAAAATGTATAACATATCAAAATGTTCAGCACGAAAATCCGCATCTGATTTTGACCCGGACTTTCCAGAAGAAGGAGATGAAAAGGACTTAAGGAAGATCAGGTGCCGGCTTACAAGAATTTTTTAACCAGGAGCACAACCTGTCGAATCTGTTCTTGTGATTATTTTGCAGGATCAGTTTAACATGGGCAAATGCAAATTAAACTGGGGGCTAATGTCCGGGATATACTCCTTAGTATCACCCGGCCAGAAGTATGACCCAGTCGGACTTGGCGATTCACTAGTGACCTGCCAGAAGACTGGCGACTCACTAAGTGACCCACCCGGAGCTCTCCACTCACTGATGACCCGGACGGGCATGGTAACTCATTGGTGACCCGACAGGCAGGTTAGAGGAGCGAGAAGACCCGGCGACACAGAAAGGCGGCTCATTGAAGGCCGGCTTAACGCAGGAGGCCCAAGAAGAGAAAGACCCGGACTTGTATCCAGCTTGAAATAGAATAGTCCTAGTCCTACTAGGACTCCTCATGTAACCTGCCCCTCCAACTTATATAAGGAGGGACAGGGCACCCCAAGAGGGGGGGGGGCTTTTGAGAAGTTTCACGAGTTAGGTTTAGACAGACAAGTCAATAGTTCTCGAGATAGAACACCCTTGTAATCGTGATCATCATCATCAATATCAATCAAGCAGGATGTAGACTTTTACCTCCGTCATGAGGGACCGAACCTGGGTAAAATCTCGCGTCTCTCGTCCCACTAAACCCCTCTCAAGCTACCACATAGATGTGTTGGCCTCGCGACTAAAGTCCTCATACTAAGGACATCTGCCGTGAGAAATCCACGACAAGATCCAGTCTAGACACCATCACGGAGGGGTTCACCACTTCCATTGGTGCCTCTCCGATGATGCGTGAGTAGTTCTTTGTAGACCTTCGGGTCCTTAATTAGTATCTAGATGGCTTCCTCTCTTTCTCTCTTGATTATCAATACAATGGTCTCTTGGAGATCCATATGATGTAAGTATTTTGGCAGTGTGTTTGTTCGGATCTGATGAACTTCGAGCTTATGATCAGATATTTTTTTTATATCCATGAAAGTTATTTGAGTTCTTTGATCTCTTATATGCGTGATCTCTTATAGCCTCATATTTATTCTCCGATATTTGGGTTTTGTTTGGCCAACTTGATCTATTTATTTTGCAGTGGGAAGAGGTGCC
Organism: Triticum dicoccoides; assembly: GCF_002162155.2. NCBI lineage: Eukaryota > Viridiplantae > Streptophyta > Magnoliopsida > Poales > Poaceae > Triticum > Triticum dicoccoides. Next base: position 703,633,755 of record NC_041386.1, on the reverse strand, counting down.
CGATAGTGGGTTCGATCTTACGGTGCTTGATCACAGTGGCAGTAAGGGAACCGACATGTATGTATTGTAGCTACTAAGGATAAAAAGACAGGATCCATATCTATCGCAATAGACAAATGGATCTTATCTACTTAATGTCATCATTCTTATTGCATTACTCCGTTTTCCATGAACTTAATAAACTAGATGCATGCTGGATAACGGTCGATGTGTGGAGTAATAGTAGTAGATGCAGGCAGGAGTCGGTCTACTAATCTTGGACGTGATGCCTATGTAGTGATCATTTCCTGGATATCGTCATAATTATTTGAAGTTCTATCCATTGCCCAACAGTAATTTGTTTACCCACAATTTTCTATTTTTCTCGAGAGAAGCCACTAGTGAAACCTACGGCCCCCGGGTCTTCTTTCTCATATATTTGCCTTGCGATCTACTTTTCCTTGCAATTATTTTCAGATCTTTTAAACTAAAAAAATAAAAAAAAATACCTTGTTGCAATTTATTTGTTCCGCGATCTATTTATCACATCTACAAATTTACCTCACGTCTTTTGCCTATCTTGAGGCGACGTACCCCGAAAGGGATTGACAACCCCTTTAACACGTCGGGTTGCGAGGTGTTGTTCTTTGTGTGCAGGGATTGTTTACGTTGAGTTGCTTGATTCTCCTACTGGTTTGATAACCTTGGTTTCATATCTGAGGGAAATACCTACCACCGTTGTGCTCCATGATCCCTTCACTACTAGGAAAAGGGCTATAGATGGAATGGCCACTAATGGCGCACCGCACATGTGGTGCGCCACTACTATATAGCAGTGGCGCACCACGTGCTGGTGTGCCATTAGTGTGAAAGACACTAATGGCGTACCAGACTAATGGTGCGCCACTAGTAACAATTTTTTTTCCAAACATACTAATGGCGCACCTATGCACAGTGCGCCATTACTACTTCTAACTAGTGATAGCGCACCAGCCGCACAGTGCGCCACTACTATTGTTTTTTTAATTCTTTTTTTGCACAACTACTAATGGCGCACCGTGGCATAGTGTGGCATTACTAATTTAAACTAGTAATGGCGCACTATGCCACGGTGCGCCATTAGTATATAGATATTTTTTTTTGCAAAAATACTAATGGCGCACCACCTGCAGGTGCGCCATTAGTAACCAGGGTTACTAATGGCGCATTTGCAGGTGGTGCGCATTAGTAACCTGGGACCAACAAGATATTTTGGACAGCCACACCTAACCACTCACTTTCCCCACTTCATTGTCTCCACCTCCTCCTCCTAGCTTGTCTCGGCTGCCTCCTCCTCCTCACCTCATTTGCACCATAGATTCATCCAAATTAAGTGGTTAAATTACCTTTTGTTGATTGGTAAGTAAGGGGGGAAGCTATCTTTATGTTGTTCTCCCTCCAACAACGTGCACATGCACTTTTTGTGGCCTAGCTAGATCTATGTATGTTCGTGGTGTTGCATATGTTTGTGGTGTTGCATATATGTTTGTGTTTGCAGGTACCGGTATTTCAAATGCGATAGTTGAAAATATTTTGCTGGAATGTTGATTCATTTCGGTTTCGGCGAGAATTTTGGCACTATACATTCTTTTTGGTCCTATTTTTAGGGAAAGTCATGCAAAAAAATTTCTTGGTTCTAAATTATCATTTTGCTCTACCTCGCAGGCGACCATGGTCCGCACGATGACCGAAGGCATTGTGAATAGGTTTTTGAGCTCCGTGAAGGCCGAGATGCTTCAAAAGAACGAGATGGAGATAAGATGTCCGTGTCGAAGATGCAAGCTGAAGAGCCTTATTATGGACCCGGATTCCGGGCAGGTGCGGGACCACCTGCTCTTGCGTGGTTTCATGGATGGCTATCGGTGGCAAGGTGATGAGGATGACTATGAAGGGCAAGAAATGAGGAAGGGCAGCAAGACAACCACGGCGGCTCGGGCAGGCGAGAAGACGAAGAATCTCCAGGACATGATCACATATTTGATGCTGTACACAATCATCATGTAGAAGATGCAGGACATGATGATGAGGAAGATGTCGGAGCAGACGAAGGGCATGATCATGAAGATGAAGATGCCGGCGGAGCAGACAATGATGGACCATTGATGGGCTGGGTGCAGGACCCTCATATTCAAGAGCTGCTTCTCAAGCAGATGGATAACGCAAGAGCTGCCGCCCGAGAGAAAGCCAAGCTGGATTAACTGGAGATAGACGCGGCTACTCCATTATATGAAGGATGCAGGCCCAAGGATACCCGCCTGAAAGTAACGCTCATGGCTCAGGAGATGAAGGTAAAACACAAAATGACCGACACATGCTTCGATGAGAACATGACATTCTGGCGCGAATGTCTTCCCAAGGGGAACAAGTGCCTGACCAGTTTTGAGGAGGCGAAGAAAATCGTGTGTCCTCTGGATTTACCGCACGTGAAATACCATGTGTGCATAAACAATTGCATCATTCATCGGGACAAGCACGAGGAGTCTACCATATGTCTGGTGTGCGGCGTCACTCGATACAAGAAGAGGAAGAAAGCTCCTCGAAAAGTGGTGTGGTACCTTCCGATCACTCCTCGTCTGGAGCGGTATTTCGCGGACCCTAAGGTAGCAAAGCTCCTGCGTTGGCACGCGGATAGAGAGGAGAAGAAGCCAGAAGATGACGCAAATGATCCGGAGATAAATAAAAAAGACAAGATGCTGAGTCACCCTAGGGATGGGAGCCAGTGGCAAGCGTTGAACTTCGAACACCCAGGATTTGGGAAGGATCCAAGGAACATCGTGCTGGGTGCGAGCACCGATGGAGTCAATCCGTTTGGCAGCCAAAGATGCACACATAGCACCTGACCTGTGTTTGTGTGGATGTACAACCTTCCCCCCTGGTTGTGCATGAAGAGGAAGTACATTCACATGAGTATGCTAATTGAAGGGCCGAAACAACCAGGGAACGACATCAATCTGTATCTCGGGCTGCTGAAAGAGGAGCTAGACACATTGTGGAAAACGGCAGCCAATACGTTGGACGCCGCACAGAAAGAATATTTCCCTATGAGAGCCGCACTACTCACGACGGTGCACGACTATCTCGGTTACGGATATGTCGCGGGGCAGGTGGTCCATGGATTTTCTGGATGCGTTAGGTGCATGGATGACACAACGTATCTCCAGCTAGATAGAGATCCCGGGTCTTCGAAAACCGTGTTCATGGGACATCGAAGGTGGCTTCGCGACGATGACCTGTAGAGGAAACGCAAGGATCTGTTAGATGGTCAAACCAAACCCCGAAGACCCCCGCGTACGAGGCGCAGCGAGGAAATAGACGAGCTGTTGAAAAATTGGAAAGATTGTCCACTGCCAGGAAAGAAGCAAAAGGCGCCAAAGACGGGAAAGAAGAGAAAGGCGCCAAAGCCGCTGCTGAAGGTAAGGAAAACGAGGTCTATTTTTTGGGACTTGCCATACTGGAAGATCCACCGTGTGCCTCACAGCCTTGATGTCATGCATATCACGAAGAATGTGTGCGAGAGTCTGCTTGGTAGCCTGCTCAACATGCCAGAGGGGACCAAAGATGGGCCGAAAGCAAGGGCAGACTTGAAATCAATGGGCATCAGGGAGGAGCTTCACGCTAATGATGATGATGATGAGGCGAAGCAGGACACGGAAAGTCGTCGCAAAGGCAAAAAGGCCAAGAACACCAGAAATGACTACCCTCCCGCGTGCTTCACTCTAAGTCAGGACGAGATTGATGAGTTTTTCACCTGCCTCGTAGGAGTAAAACTTCCTTACGGTTACGCGGGGAAGATAAGAAGATACCTAGACCCAGCAAAGCAAAAGTTCAGTGGGATGAAGTCTCACGACTGTCACGTGCTGATGACGCAGATACTTCTAGTTGCAATCCGTGGGATCATGGACGTGCACGTCCGTGAAACGCTATTTTGCCTATGCAACTTTTTCGACGTCATCTCTCGGAAGTCGGTTGGCGTGAGGCAACTCAGAAGGCTACAGGAAGAGATCGTGGTGATACTATGCGAGCTTGAGATGAACTTCCCGCCAGCATTCTTCGATGTTATGGTGCATCTGCTGGTCCATATCGTGGAGGATATCATCCAACTCGGGCCAACGTTCCTGCACGGAGGTAAGCATACACCACAAGAAGAAGAGTGCATCAAAGGATACGTTCGCAACATGTCACGCCCAGAGGTAAGCATAGCTAGGGGCTTTCTGACTGAAGAGTGCATCTCCTACTGCACGAATTATCTAGGCATCGAGAAGCCCATTGGTCTGTCCGTCAACAAGCACCTCGGCAGGCTCGCTGGATGGGGTCACCGTGAGGGTCGCCGCAAAATGCATGTCGACTTCGAGGGTCGACTCGCCGACTTTGAAAGAGCAAACCTAGTCACGCTACAACACATAGACGTGGTCGATCCTTGGGTGGTAGAGCACAAAACCTTTATTGAGAAGATGTACAAGGACCGAGGCCAATAGAGGACGGACAGAGATATAATCAAAGAGCACAACTCATGTTTCACGCGTTGGTTCAAGCAGAAGCTTCCGTTGTACCCTTTACATGAGGATTCTTCCGTGGAAGAACAACTCATATTCGCCTTGTCACAGGGCGCCGAGCACAACCCGATGACGTATGAGGCGTACGATATCAACGACTACACATTTACACCGAGGGAAAGGACATGAAGAGCGATGGTTATCAGAACTCCGGGGTAACGATGGAATCCTACACCGGTAACGACAAGGACAGATACTACGGAAGGATCAAGGAGATCTGGGAGCTGAGCTACGCTCGAGAGAAGGTGCCGATATTCCGTGTCAGATGGGCCAAGAGCGTCATAAAAGAAGACCGGTATTTCACCACCATGGTTATACCCGAAGCCAAATCCAAGACCGCGGGCGCAAACGTCACCGCGAAAAATGAGCCATGGGTACTGGCTTCCCAAGTGGACCAATGCTTCTTCATTACCGACCCGCCAAAGCCCAGTCGTGTTGTCGTGAGGAGAGGCAAACGGAAGATCATCGGAATGGATGGAGTCGCCAATGAGCAAGACTTCGACAAGTACGGGGACCAGAAGATGGAACATGACGACGACGATGAAGTATCAGCATACACCACAAGAAGAAGCAGGACCACACTACCTAAAGGACGTCCGTTCAAGAGAAGAACTCCATTTACGAAAAATAAGGGCAAGAAGATTGTGAACATATAGCTAGCTAAGATCGATTGTATTTAAATTGTAGCCTTCATTTCTCGATTGTATTTCATGGGCACTTTTTGAACTCATGAATGTTTTTAAATTTCATGGACACTCGATCTCGATCCACCTCCATCTCGATCGCTATCCCACCTCGCCAGATCCGGTCCCCCTCGTCGCCGAGCACCCCCCGCACCCTCTCCCCTGCTCCACCGCCGCCGACAACCCACCGCACCCTCCCCCGCTCCATC
>NC_041386.1:703627331-703627898 GCF_002162155.2 Triticum dicoccoides | reverse complement strand
TCCACCGTCACAAATGAATGCAACTAAAAATGCAAAAAAAACAAATTTGATTATATTTTCAAATAATAAATTTGATGATATTTTCAAATAATAAATTTGATGATATTTTTTCATATTCATAAATATTTTCAAATAACAAATTTGATTATATTTAAAAAAAATTATTACTGTTTTTATTAAAAATTATTACTGTTTCATATTCATATTCATTCTCTAAAAAATTATTAGATTCAACAAAAAATAATAAAAAAATTATTACTTATGGCGCACCCCTGGCTGGTGCGCCATTGCTATATAAAATTTTTTTACTACTGGCGCACCTCTGGCTAGTGCGCCATTGCTATATAAAAAAGATTACTAATGGCGTACTTACCGCGGGTGCGCCACTGCTAGCTAAAAAAACATACTAATGGTGCACCGCTCCGGGGTGCGCCATTAGTAAGGTCCCCTCCCCCCCCAGCTAACTCATCCCTCTCCCTCTTGCCAGATCCCCGTCCCTCTCCCTTGCCAGATCCACCCGCGCGCTGCCCCAACGCCGCCGCCCCAACCCCCGCCAGACTCCACCCC
>NC_041386.1:703614254-703626836 GCF_002162155.2 Triticum dicoccoides | reverse complement strand
CGCCACCGCCCGCATCGCCATCGTGCCTCCTCGGCGCTGTGAAGGTACAACCCTCGTCGGCCCCCTCCTCCCATCCCTGTACAGCGCGCGCGACCGCCCGCACTTGTCATTGCTTGCTGCTGCTTTCACCTGCAGCCGTCGTGCCACCACTGCCTACCTCTCCGCCCGCGCCCGCCGAAACCGCTGCAGTTGCTTCTGTTAAACTACTGCTGCCGCTGGACTCTACTCCCCTGCCCTGTGCAAGCCCCATCGCGGGTAGGCTGCGCCCTCCCGCGCCGCTGCCGCCGCTCGCCGGCTGGCTCCCTCGCGCGTGCGCGTACGCCCGGGCCGCGCCCTGCATACTGCTGCTGCTGCTGCTTTACTTTCCAGCAATATTCAGTTAACAAGTTTCTTTACAGTAGTCCAGCAATATTCCAGCAGACTATTCTTGTGCATCCTGAATTTAACATGAATTCAGTAACAAGTTTAACGGTACAGGACATGAATTTAATTGAATTACTCCAGTAACAAGTTTAGCAAGTGTCATGTTGTATTCAACAAGTAATCTGCTGGTTGCTGCTTGCTTGCTTCGTGTATCATGTGCTGCTGAAGATGAGTAGTTGTAGGAAGATGATGCATAGTAGTTTTATGTTGTTGTAGTAGTTGTAGGATGTTATTGTAGTTGAATTTGTAGGAGTAGATAATGGAGTACTGCCAATTTACTGTTAGTAAAGATGTTGAACACACAACTGTTGTTTACTCTAGTGATAGGAGTAGTAGTGGTGGCCATCTAGTTGGCCTACTACTGCTAGGACTTGCTCCAGATTGTAGGATTTCTTTTCTTTTAGGATTTATTTTCTTCTAGGACTAAATTGTTGTAGTATGTGTGGTGCCGTGAAGTACTCCATTTTAGACACAAAGCACTGTGTTGTGGAGTACCCCAACCAGTTGAGTGGAATATTTCCAGTAGTTAGAATACTTCCATGAGGGCATCTCCATTGCATAGCCGCCTATGTAAGCGCTTAAGGCTTAAAAATAAAACTTTGTCCGACCTGCATACTTCCATTAGGGAATCTCCATTGCATACTTTGTCTTGCTGATTAGACTACCAAATACTAAAATCTAAGTCAAATCGTTTGCTTACATCTCCTAGGTTACATGACTTCTGAAGTTATTTCACTTGTTGACGAGAAAGAAAACAGAGTTAAACTGCTGATTGTCAAGGTAGTGGTTAGTACTACATGCTTGTTCTCGTTTAATATTGGTTGATTTCTCAAATATATTCTATGCATGTCTTGTTTTCTGGTCTGATAATGCTTACCTAAGGTTTTTATTATTTTGCTGTCATGATTGTTTTTTGAGCTCTTTCTTTTTCATTTCCTACTATCCTTATCCTAATTATCTTAAATTGTTATGCTGTGTGTAACGGGATTAGATCTTGGATTTGCTAGTGGACTTTGGGAGTTTCTTAGCCAGCTTGGTGACTCCATATTTTTCACTATTTCAGCAAGTCTTTTGTAAGCATTAAACTTTCAGCACTACATTTTTATCTTATGTGTACATCAGTTTGCTTCCAATTGCTATATATGTATTGTTGTTACTAAAAATGATGAAGCTCCTGTCAATTGCTATACATATATATGTGTATGATGATCCTCCTTTCCTAAAAGTGAGATTGCCATATGTAGTTCAGAACTGACCTAGCTAAGGTTGTTTTCCTACTGAATGATGATATTATTATGATGATATTTTCCTACTGATTATAATTTGTATCTGTGTACTAGCACTATGTCATATTCTTCCATTACAAGTAGTACAAGGCTAGTACTAGCAGTGCTACTCTCTTACTGCCAATGACAGTCTATCGAGGTCATTAACTCCAACTCAAGTGGGCATAATTCTCTGCAGTAGTATAGCACTTGCAGTAGTATGGCACTTGCAGTAGTGGTGCCTACGCAAGATACAGTTCAGATTTGATTAGTTCCGTAAATTTGTATGACCACAGATTTGTATAGTTTCAGAGATTTTTATGACCAATGATACAGTTCAGATTTGATTAGTTCCATAAATTTGTGTGACCAAATATATATTTCAGATTTGTATAGTTTCAGAGGTTTGTATGACCAAAGATATAGATCAGATTTGAATTGTTTCAGAAATTTGTATGACCAGAGATACAGTTCAGATTTGAATTGTTTTAGAAATTGGTATGACCAAAGATGTTGTTATATATAAATGGGCTGCTGTAGAACTGTTCTTCATCTTTACAGTGCTGTTGTATAGAAATATGCTGAATTTTCTGCTCTCATTGTTGCTCAAAGAAATTTAGCAAAAAAATGGGGTCCTGGGAGACGTCGCTGCTGCTTGAGGCCCTTGAGAGGCCCTTCGTGTCGTGATGACTTTGCAGGTACCCAGAGAGGCCCTTGAGTTTGTCGGAATGTCGATTAACTTCCGTTCCGGAAAATTCGGGTACTCCATATGTCCTATTTTCAGCAAAGGTCATGCTGAAATGTTCCGTCAATTTTAGCATGACTTTGCTAAAAATCGGACATATGGGGTACTTGGTACTAATGCATGGGCCGGGGTATCTTAGTACTTAATTAGGTAGGATCAACTGCCCCTTATTCTTGCTGCATTAAACCATATGTGGCAACAGAGCCAAGTGATTAGGCCTAACTTAGAATTCTCCTTAGCATCGATAAACCCTAGATGATAAACCCAACATAGGTGGCAATAGAGCCAAGTGATTAGTGCCAAGTGATTAGGCACAACCTAGGGTGCATCGGCATCGATAAACCCTAAATGATGAAAACTTAACTTAGAATTTAGGGTGCTCGGCATCGACAAACCCTAAATGATGAAACCTTGGCTTTTAGGGTGCCTCGGTGTTGATGAGAACCTAAATGATGTACGCTTAGGCTTTTAGGGTGCCTCGGCGTCGACAAACCCTAAATGATAAAAGCTTAGCTTTTAGGATGCCTCGGTGTCGACAAACCCTAAATGATGAGACCATGATCTTGTTCCTTGACAATAACCAACTTCTTGACCAAACTTTTTTGCTATTTAGAGCGAAACATGGCCCACAACGATGAGACCGGCGGTTCGGGCGGCAAGCAATTCTGGGAGCTGTCCTAGGAGTTGGAGGAAGAACCTCACCGCTATGGGGACGCTGCGGAAGACACCGATCCTGACTACACAACCCCTAGTGGCGTCGGAGATGACACCACTGATGGTGCCGCCAAGGATGCCACCACTGATGATGGCGGCGCACACACAGATGGCATCCAACCAAAGAGGCAACGGAAGGACCAACGCCCGAGCGTGCTCGGCACCATCAAGGAGGAATTTACTGAAGTGAACTCCGACGGGCATCCAACGGCGCCCAAATAATTAGTCAAGGGGTAGTCGGTTCAGCTCGGGTGCATTTTCCGGAGCACCGTCTCGATCAACACCGAGAAACTTAGGCATAAGGACCGAGGGAATTTGCGCAGCCTCCTCTTCACGAAGCTGCACGAATGATACAAGTTCCCCACTGACTTTGCAAATACATGCCTCTCAGGGAATAAAGTGAACACTGCCGCCCTCACGAAGATGAGCACGACCCTGTCTACTTGGAGAAGCACAGTGAAGGCAATGATTGAAAAAGGTGATAGTTATAAGAAGATCAAGTCGAAATATCCTTTGATCAGCGAAGATGACTACAAGGAGTTCACGATCAAGTGCGAGAACAGCGCAACCTCCGAATCAAGTCAGTGGGGAAAAGAAATGCGGGAGTTCAACTTAGGGGTCCACCAACTCGGTCCCGGCGGTTATAGAGTGGCAGAGCCTATATGGGACAAGTAGGACGGGGAGCGTGCCGAGCAAGGCCTACCACCCCGCTTTGAGAAATACCGTGACAGGCAGACCGGGAACTATGTCAGCGCCCGGTACAAGGAGGACCCGGTAACAAAGGAGCTTACCACGGATCCGAAGACCAGGGCGCTTGAGCTTGTTCTCGTAAGGAATACATCCCCGCGTAAGGAATATTTCTAAATGATTCACGTTCCTTCCGCAGGACACTGAAAGCAGTAGCGCGGGGTCATCTCAGAGCTCTCCTTTCGACACCCCTTTAAATAGGGCGTTTAACGTAAAAAACAAGGATAAGCTCAGTAAGCCGTCGTCAGCTGGTCGTGTGGCCGGCAAAGGCTTGTCCACAAAATGGTCATCATACTATACCGCTGGTGGGCGAAAGGATAAAAAGACCAGCTCGGAAAGCCAGTCGCACGAGGTTGAAGCACTCAAGGCACAAGTGGCGCGGATTCCGGAGATTATCCAAGAGCAAGTGCAAGTACAACTGGGAACGACGCTCACCGCCATGGTGCCTATGTTGCTTCAGGGGCTGACGACGTGGATTGCGGGCGGCCAACAGGGGCCTCCCCCGGTTCCCAGCTTCATGGCCAGCAACTCGCACAACGCGTAGGCGGCGCCATTGGTGTCTCAAGCGGCGCCATTGGTGTCTCCGGTGGAAGCGGTATTCGTGTCTCCGGCGTCGGCACGGGCATTGGAGCTTAACGCACTCGGGTTTACGCCGGCCGGCACCTTGCCAGCAAGCGGCCCCTCCGTTAGTTGCACGCCCGCCGTTGGCGGTGCCTCGACATTAGCCGAGCTCGACGGCATCACGGTAACTAAGCCTCTCGGCCGATGACTTCATCTCCTTGCCTTTGACTGGGCATCCCTGACGCCCTACATGTTTTCGCAGGGCGCCGCTAACGTTCCTTGCACTCTCCTGCACTTCGTGGGCGGCGAGTTGGTCGATGTCGCCAAGGGCAGAATCATTCAACCGGGCAACCCCGTGTTCCACGGTAATCCAATGCCACCCACAGTGTATAGGGTTGAACTGGTTCGGGTGCTGCCAGGCTGTGACGAGTTGTTACCTCCGTTTCGACCCGCTAGGGCCGACGAAGAAGATGAGATGACCCTCAGCGCCTACATAAACTGGCCCCTGTTTTGGCTGAAGAACCAGATTCGTTTGGGGGCGGGGGACACCACCCTACAGACAAGACCGCCAGTCGTGCCGGCGCCAAGCCATGGCAAGAACGCTGCAATGCTACCGGACATGCCAGACATCCCTATGGCACAGGATCCGGACATGCATATGGCATAGGATTCGGACGACGACGATAACGACGACGGTACATTTACCAACGTCGATAAGTACTTTGCCGAACATGGGTACGGTGACGAGTTCTGCGGGCCTCCTTCTCAAGAACCCAACCAAGACGACCGCGATCTAGCTGGTAAGGCGGCGAAATCCAATTGCAACAGGCGTCATCTGGCGTTCAGTTCTCAGGAGACGCCTCCAGCTCCCGCCTTCACCGAGCCTCAGATAGCTGATGTGCGAAATATTATCAGCCCCAACACGCTCAAGAAGGCGGTCTGTGAGCAGAACTCGGTCCCATTACAGCAGATCAAGAAGAAGGGCCGGAAACGAAAGACAAACAAGGGCGTCGGTGTGAGCCAGCGGGCGCCGAGTACGATCCGTGCTCAGGACGGGCCACCTTCACCTAAGGATATCTCAAGGAGGGTGCATGTGGCGGGTAGGGCGATGCTACCGACAAATATGCTCAATTGCTCAATGCTGCAACCGGTGCTATGCGGAGTCTGCATGACAGTGTTCTTTCTTTGGAGAAGATGCGTCTCTCCCGGAATGATGTGGCATACCCGGTTTTCGTGGCCAAGGTGCCAGAGGGCAAGGGCTTTGTGGATGGCGCCATCAGGGATACGATCGTCCTGCGGTTTGATGACATCTTTGCTATGTTTAATCTTCACCCGCTGCACTACACCTTCGTTCGGCTGTTTTCGCTGAGTATGGAGATGCGAATCATTCGAGACAAGACCCCGAACATCGTGATAGTCGACCCCTTCTACATGTGTGGCATGATCTTGGGCAGCGCTGGGGACCGGCAAGTCGCGAGTTCACACCTCGAAGGCGTCATTCTGGCAAACCCAGATAAGGATAACTTCCTCGTGCCTTACTTTCCCGAGTAAGTCATCCCCTCACCGCTCCGTAACATATGATTTCTTAGATTTCGATCGTTCTTTTTTTTCTAACATTCCGTATTCTGTGCAGTGACACACATTGCACACTCATCCTCTTAAGCCCGAAATATTCCACGGCCACGTATTTCGACCCGGACCGTGACTCCAAGATAGACTACACAAATATCAAGAAAGTTCTTGATGATGCTCTCCCGGCTACGCCACATCTGGAGGCACCTTTAAGAGACCAGTTCGTAGGTACGGCAGACACTTGTTCACCCACAATACGACGTTCCCCTGCGTCAAGCAGCTGCCTGGCGGTTAGAAGGAAGCCTACTACGCCCTCCATCACAAGGGCGATCGTGAGGGACCATAATCACCTTCTGCTAACAAATAATGTCAAAGATTGGGCCGCAAGCTTGGCGGCAATCCAGGACGCGGACCTCCGACAAGAATTCTTTCGCATCCAGTCATAGTTTGCAGAAATCATCCATCAAGATGTCCTTCGTACCTCGGGGCAGTTCTACTTCAGAGAGCAACCATCTAATAAATAGCGAAAGAATTCTTGATGGATGATGTCCGCAAACTCCGACGGGATGCGAAAGAATTCTTGTCTGAGGTCCGCGTCCTGGGTTGCCGACAACCTTGCGGCCCAATCTTTGAGACTATCTGGTAGCAGAAGTTGATGATGGTCCCTTACGATCGCCCGCATGTGATGGAGGGCATAGTAAGCATCCTTCTGACCGCCAGGCGGCTGCTTGACGCAGCAGAAACTCGTATTGTGTGAGAAGGTGTGCTTGCCGTACTTACGAACTGCCCTGGTGAAGGTGCCTCCAGATTTGGCGTAGCCGGGGAGAACATCATCAAGAACTTTCTTGACATTTGTGTAGTCTATCTTGGAGTTACGGTTCGGGTCGAAATACGTGGCCATGGAATATTTCGGGCTTAAGAGGATGAGTGTGCAATGTGTGTCACTGCACAGAACACGGAATGTTAGAAAAAAAGAACGATCGAAATCTAAGAAATCATATGTTACGGGGCGGTTAAGGGATGACTTACTCGGGAAAGTAAGCCACAAGGAAGTTATCCTTATCTGGGTTTGCCAGAATGACGCCTTCGAGGTGTGAACTCACAACTTGGCGGTCCCCAGCGCTGCTCAAGTGCTTGGCACGCATGTAGAAGGGGTTGACTATCACGATGTCCGGGGTCTTGTCTCTAATGATCCGCATCTCCATACTCAGCGAAAAAAGCCGAACGAAGGTGTAGTGCAGCGGATGAAGGTTAAACATAGCAAAGATGTCATCAAACTGCAGGACGATCGTACCCCCGATGTCACCATCCACAAAGCCTTTGCCCTCTGGCACCTTGGCCACGAAAACCGGGTATGCCACATCATTCTCTCTGAGACGCCGCTTCTCCAAAGAAAGAACACTGTCGTCCAGACTCCGCATAGCACCGGTTGCAGCATTCAGCATATTTGGCGCTAGCATCGCCCTACCCGCCACATGCACCCTCCTCGAGATATCCTTAGGTGAAGGTGGCCCGTCCTGAGCACGGATCGAACTCGGTGCTGGCTGGCTCGCACCGGCGCCCTTGTTAGTCTTTCGCTTCCGTCCCTTCTTCTTGATCTCCTGTAATGGGACCGAGTTCTGCTCACAGACCGCCTTCTTTAGCATGTTGGGCTGATAATATTTCGCACCTCAGCTATCTGAGGCTCGGTGAAGGCGGGAGCTGGAGGCGTGTCCTCAGAACTGAACGCCAGACGACGCCTGTTGCAATTGGATTTCTCCGCCATACCAGCTAGATCGCGGTCGTCTTGGTTGGGTTCTTGAGAAAGAGGCCCGCAGAACTCGTCAGCGTACCCACGTTCGGCAAAGTACTTATCAACTTTGGTAAATGTACCATCGTCGTTGTCGTCGCCGTCCGGATCCTGTGCCATAGGGCTGTCCGGATCCTGTGCCATATGGATGTCCGGCAGGTCCGGTAGCGTTGTGGCGTTCTTGCCATGGCTTGGCACCGGCACGACTGGCGGTCTTGTATGTGGGGTGGTGTCCCCCGCCCCCAAACGAATCTGGCTCTTCGGCCAAAGCAGGGGACAGTTTACGCAGGCGCTGAGGGTCATCTCATCTTCTTCATCGGCCCCAGCGGGTCGAATCGAAGGTAACAGCTCGTCGCAGCCCGGCAGCACCCGAACCACTTCAACCCTATACACTGTGGGTGCCATCGGATTACCGTGGAACATGCGGTTGCCCGGTTGAATGATTCTGCCCTTGGCGACATCGACCAACTCGGCGCCCACGAAGTGCAGAAGAGTGCAAGGAACGTCGGCGGCGCGCTGCGAAAACATGTACAGGGCGTCAGGGATGCCCAGTCAAAGGCAAGGAGATGAAGTCATCAGCCGAGAGGCTTAGTTACCGTGATGCCGTCGAGCTTGGCTAATGTCGAGGCACCGCCAATGGCGGGCGTGCAACTGACGGAGGGGGCGCTTGCTAGTGAGGTGTCGGCCGGCGTACACCCGGGTGCATTAAGCTCCAATGCCCGTGCCGGCGCCGGAGACACGAATACCGCCTCCGCCGGAGACACCAATGGCGCCGCCGGAGACACCAATGGCGCCGCCTGCGCGCTGTGCGAGTTACTGGCCGTGAAGCTGGGAACCGGCGGAGGCCCCTGTTGGCCGCCCGCAATCCACGTCGTCAGCCCAGGAATCAACGTAGGCACCATGGCGTTGAGCTTCGTTCCCAATTGTTGTTCCACTTGCTCTTGGACAAGCTCCGGAATCCGCGCCACTTGTGCCTTGAGTTCTTCAACCTCGCGTGTCTGGCTTTCCGAGCTGGTCTTTTTCTCCTTCCGCACACCAGCGGTATACTATGATCCCCATTTTGTGGACAAGCCTTTGCCGGCCACACGACCAGCTGACGTCGGCTTAGTGAGCTTATCCTTGTTTTTAATTACGTTCAACGCCCTATTTCAAGGGGTGTCAAAAGGGGAGCTCTGAGACGACCCCGCGCTACTGCTTTCAGTGTCCTGCGAAAGGAACGTGAACCATTTAGAAATATTGGGGATTAATTAGAGTGCAACCATATGGAGCTAATTACGCGGGGGTGTATTCCTTACCAGAACAAGCTCAAGCGCCCTGGTCTGCGGATCCGTGGTAAGCTCCTTTGTTATCGGGTCCTCCTTGTACCGGGCCCTGACATAGTTCCTGGTCTGCTTGTTACCGCTGTATTTCTCGAAGCGGGGCGGTAGGCCTTGCTCGGCACGCTCCGCGTCCTCCTTGTCCCATATAGGCTCCGCCACTCTGTAACCACCGGGACCGAGTTTGTGTTCCCCTAAGTTCAACTCCCGCATTACTTTCCCCCACTGACTTGATTCGGAGGTTGCACTGCTCTCGCACTTGATCTTGAACTCCTTGTACTCATCTTCGCTCATCAAAGGATATTTCGCCTTGATCTTCTCATAATTATCACCTTTATCAATCATTCTCTTCACCGCGATTCTCCAAGTAGATAGGGCCGTGCTCATCTTCGTGAGGGCGGCACTGCTCACTTTATTCCCTAAGAGGCGTGTGTTTTCAAATTCGGCGGGGAACTTGTATCATTCGTGCAGCTTCGTGAAGAGGAGGTTGCGCAAATTCCCTCAGTCCTTATGCCTAAGGTTCTCGGTGTTGATCGAGACGGTGCTCCGGAGAATGCACCTGAGCTGAACCGAGTACCCCTTGACTATATGTTTGTGCTCCGTTGGATTCCCTTTGGAGTCCACTTGAGTGAATTCCTCCTTGAGGGTGCGGAGCGCATTCGGGCGCCGGTCCTTCCTTTGCTTCTTCGGTTGGCTGCCATCTGTGTGTGCACCGCCATCATCAGTGGTGGCATCCTCGGCGGCACCATCAATGGTGTCATCCCCGATGCCACTAGGAGTTGTGTAATCAGGATCTGTGTCTTCCGCGGTGTCGTCATAGCGGTGAGGTTGTTCCTCCATCTCCTTGGACAGCTCCCAGAATTGCTTGCCGCCCGAACCACCGGCCTCATCATTGTGGGCCATGTTTCGCTTTAAATAGGAAAAAAGTTTGGTCAAAAAGTTGGTTATTGTCAAGGAACAAGATCATGGTCTCATCATTTAGGGTTTGTCGACACCGAGGCACCGTAAAAGCCTAAGCTTTCACCATTTAGGGTTTGTCGACGCCGAGGCACCCTAAAAGCCTAAGCATACATCATTTAGGTTCTCATCGACACTGAGGCATCCGGGGCAGCCAAGTTAAGTTTTCATCATTTAGGGTTTATCGATGCCGAGGCACCCTAGGTTGGGCCTAATCACTTGGCACTAATCACTTGGCTCTATTTCCACCTATGTTGGGTTTATCATCTAGGGTTTATCGATGGCCTAATCACTTGGCTCTACTGGCACCTATGGTTTAATGCAGCAAGAATAAAGGGGCAGTTGATCCTACTTAATTAAGTACTAAGATACCCCGGCCCATGCATTAGTCGCAAGTACCCCATATGTCCTACTTTAGCGAAGTCATGCTAAAATTCACAGAAAATTTCAGCATGACCTTTGCTGAAAATAGGACATATGGAGTACCCGAATTTGTTGGAACAGAAGTTAATCAACATTCCGGCAAACTCAAGGGCCTCTCGGGGTACCTGAAAAATCATTATCCCCACGTAATGAAGTCGCCAATGGGTCATTTCAGAAGATCACAAGTAGCATCATCACAAGTACAACATCATCACAAGTACAGCAGCAGCAGCAGTGAAGACAGGCATAACAGCAACAAAACTGACTTGTTGTTAATGAACAGTGGCTAAAGATATATAAAACTACATTGCAAATGTGCCATCTCAATAAAACAACTCATGGAAGTAAACTACTAGCAGGCTCAAAAGTCAAGTAAATTGAAGATTATGACAGCTTGCAAACACAGGACCATGTCATTATCATGGCAGTCCACTATATATTTTTATGACAAAATACATCATTATCAAGGCACATTATGGCCATTTTCTTACATGATGCTAACTGTACCTAACTGGATTTTTTGATAGTAGCTCAAGTTTTATGCTAGCAGCTCAAGTTTGTGCCATTGGAGCAAATAAGAAGGAACCAACATATGTAAGGTTTCAACAAGACTCATTGTCAGTATATATAAGGAGGATCTTTGTAAACAAACGAACACTAAGAGCAGAATGTTCTTGCAACAAACATTATTGTGTGACATCGAAAGGCATCACTCTGCTTAAAGGGAAGGATGACTTAAGTGGCAGATGTATATGAGTGCACCACTTGATCTGCACTTCTCTATATTATATGATGTACTGAAGAACTTGAGCAAAAAAGATAAATAGGAACATATTTCTCACCTTGGAGGTGTTGCTGCTGCTGCACTATCTGAACTTCACTTCCTTTACCTCCTCGGAAACCTGAAATAGGCAGATGTTAGAAAGGTTAATGAACCAATAGATGCCCTAATGGAAGTAATAACAACATGACAGCAAACAACCAACAAACATGATGGGCTTAAGATTAATGAACCAACATCGACAAACCAGATGGACAGAGATGTAGTGAGAGGAAAATTCTTTTCTGAATTTTTTATTTGTCTTTGAATCTGTTCCCAAAGTCAGCCAGAACAAACACAACATTATTATATATGATGCGCTTGCTCCTTGCTGCCTTGTACACTTAGGAGCTCACTGAAAAGCAATGACATATTCATTAACCTTGGCCACGCGCAGGAAGAGACGGCGGGAGAAGTTATCCTAAACTAATTAGCCTAACCACCTAAGCCAATTATCCACGCGCAGCAATTATCCACGCGCACGAATCTAATAACCACTAATTAGCCTAACCAACTAAGCCAATTATCCTAAACTATAGCTAACTAACCTAAGGGTCGGCCTGTATGCGGCAGCAACACCAACGCAACTACTACAAGCGACAACAATTAGCAGAAAAAAGCAGCGGCAATAGCTTAGCATCAGCATCAGCGGCCAGCAGTAGCAAACAATGACTAAGAGCAGTAGCAGCTAGCGACAATAGAAGCAGTGCGCAGTGGCGGAACGGGGCGCGGCCAGGTGACAACGCGCACGGGGCAATGCATACACCAATTCAACTAATACCAAACTACAAATAATCAGACAATGCATACACCAATTCAACAAGTACCAAACTAAGACAATGCATACAACAATTGTGACATCTCTATCTCAGTCATACTAATAATCATACAATGCATACATCTCTGTCTCAGGTATGTCTAGGAACAGAAATTGCAAGTCTAACTTCCAATTCGGGGTTATCACCACAATACAACAAGGATCAGACAAAGCATACACCAATTCAAGTAATACCAAACTACCAACGAGAAAATTACCAGCGGGAGGTGAGGCGCCGCAGGGGAAGCAGGCCACGGCGGTCAGCGGAGGCGGAAACACGGAGGCCTCGCCCCGGGACGGGTGGCTCCGCGGCGGCGGAAGAACGGGGCCGGGGCGCAGCGCAGGAGGCCATCGTCGTCGGCTGCTCAGCTCGTCGCCAACGCGGGGGAAGGCCAGGGCCAGCAGGAGCGGACGGCCGCGCGGCGGGGGTGGG
>NC_041386.1:703613302-703613940 GCF_002162155.2 Triticum dicoccoides | reverse complement strand
CGGCTCAGAGGTTTCTAGGGTTTCGAGGGGGGTAGGCGGGGCTCCGGAGGGAGGCGGCGCTCGAGGGGGAGGAAGGGGAGGGGGAGGCGGCGGGGGCGCATGGGCGCCTGCGGCGCAGTGGGTCGGGGCGGCGGCGGCGGCGCGATGGAGGGAGGGGCGAGGGAGGGAGCGGCATGGTGGAGGGAGAGGGACGAATTGAAGTAGTCTGGCTAGAGGGAGGGGGAAGGAGCGGCGCGGTGGTGTATGGATGGGGAAGATTACTAATGGCGCACCCCCAGGCGGTGCGCCATTAGAATGTTTTTTTTCATAGCAATGGCGCACCAGCGCCACAGTGCGCCATAAGTATTTTAGATAGCAATGGCGCACCAGCCACCCATGCATCATAAGTAAGTTTTTTTAAATGAATATGAATATGAATATGAAACAGTAATATTTTTTTTATAAAAACAGTAATAATTGTTGTTTAACAACAATTGTAGTCTATAATTTTTTTTTATTATTTTTTAGAAAATGAATATGAATATGAAACAGTAATAATTTTTTATAAAAACAGTAATAATTTTTTAAAAAATATCATCAATTTTGTTACTTGAAAATATCATCGGCGGCGGCGGTGGAGCGGTGGAGGGTGAGGGGGG
>NC_041386.1:703600409-703613018 GCF_002162155.2 Triticum dicoccoides | reverse complement strand
TCGCCGACGGTGGAAATATTCTTTCTCTGCGGCGTCCCACGTATTGGCTGGCGTTTTCCACAACGCGTCTAGCTCCTCCTTCAGCAGCCCCAGATACAGATTGATGTCGTTCCCTGGTTGTTTCGGCCCTTCAATTAGCATACTCATGTGAATGTACTTCCTCTTCATGCACAACCAGGGGGGAGGTTGTACATCCACACAAACACAAGCCAGGTGCTATGTGTGCTTCTCTGGCTGCCAAACGGATTGACTCCATCGGTGCTCGCGCCCAGCACGATGTTCCTTGGATCCTTCCCAAATTCTGGGTATTCGAAGTTCAACGCTTGCCACTGGCTCGCATCCTTAGGGTGACTCAGCATCTTGTCTTTTTTATTTATCTCCGGATCATTTCCGTCATCTTCCCGCTTCTTCTCCTCCCTATCCGCGTGCCAACGCAGGAGCTTTGCTACCTTAGGGTCCGCAAAATACCACTGCAGACGAGGAGTGATCGGAAAGTACCACACCGATTTTCGAGGAGCTTTCTTCCTCTTCTTGTATCGAGTGACACCGCACACCGGACATATGGTAGACTCCGTGTGCTCGTCCCGATAAATGATGCAATTGTTCAGCACACATGGTATTTCACGTGCGGTAAATCCAGAGGACATACGATTTTCTTCGCCTCCTCGAAACTGGTCGGGCACTTGTTCCCCTTGGGAAGACATTCGTGCCAGAATGACATGTTCTCGTCGAAGCATGCGTCGGTCATTTTGTGTTTTACCTTCATCTCTAGAGCCATGAGCGTTACTTTCAGGCGGGTATCCTCGGGCCTGCATCCTTCATACAATGGAGTAACCGCGTCTATCTCCAGTTGATCCAGCTTGGCTTTCTCTCGGGCGGCAGCTCTTGCGTTATCCGTCTGCTTGAGAAGCAGCTCTTGAATATGAGGGTCCTGCACCCAGCCTCCATCGTCGTCTGCTCCGGCATCTTCATCTTCATGATCATGCCCTTCGTCTTGATCTTCCTCATCATCATGCACGACATCTTCTACATGATGACTGTGTACAACATCACCGCCGTGATCATGTCCTGGAGATTCTTCGTCTTCTCGCCCGCCCTCGCCGTGGTGGTACTTGTCTTGTTGCCCTTCCTCATTTCTTGCCCGGCCCCCATGGACGACTTCATAGTCATCTTCATCACCTTGCCACCGATAGCCATGCATGAAACCACGCAAGAGCAGGTGGTCCCGCACCTGCCCGGAATCCGGGTCCGCAATAAGGCTCTTCAGCTTGCATCTTCGACACGGACATCTTATCTCCGTATCGTTCTTTTGAATCATCTCGGCCTTCGCGGAGCTCAAAAACCTATTCACGATGCCTTCGGTCATCGTGCGGACCATGGTCTCCTGCGTGGTAGAGCAAAAAGATATTTTAGAACCAAGAAAAAATTTGGCATGACCTTCCCTAAAAATAGGACCAAAAAGAATGCATAGTGCCAAAATTCTCGCCGAAACGGAAATGAATCAACATTCCGGCAAAATATTGGCAACTATCGCATTTCAAATACCAGTACCTGCAAACACAAACATATATGCAACACCACAAACACAAGCAACACCACAAACATACATAGATCTAGCTAGGCCACAAAAAGTGCATGTGCACGTTGTTGGAGCGAGCTAGGGAGAAAAAAAGTAGATCTACATCATGAAGATAGCTTTCCCCTTACTTACCTATCAAAAAAGGTAATTTCACCACTTAATTTTGATGAATCTATGGTGGAATGAGGTGAGGTGGAGGAGGCAGCCGAGACAAGCTTGGAGGAGGAGGTGGAGAGAATGAAGTGGGGAAAGTGAGTGGGTAGGTGGGCTGTCCAAAATATATTATTGGTCCCAGGTTACTAATGGCGCACCACCAGCAAAATGCGCCATTAGTAACCCTGGTTACTAATGGCGCACTTGCACGTGGTGCGCCATTAGTACTTTTTGCAGAAAACTAAAAAAAATATGTATACTAATGGCGCACTGTGGAAAAGTGCGCCATTAGTAGTTTAAACTAGTAATGGCGCACTTTGACACGGTGCGCCATTAGTAGGTTTGCAAAAAAGTAAAAAAATATATATATATACAATGGCGCACTATCTGCATGGTGCGGCATTACTAGTTCTAACTAGTAATGGCGCACTTTGACATCATGCGCCATTAGTATGTATGGAAAAATGGGAAAAAAATATCAATAGTAGTGGCGCACCGTGTGTCTGGTGTGCCATTAGTGTCGTCCACACTAATGGCGCACCTCCAACCGGTGCGCCATTAGTATATAGTAGTGGCGCACTATTTACCTGGTGCACCATTAGTATCAGTCCTATCTATAGCCCTTTTCCTAAAGGTGAAAGTAGCGTAAGTATTTCCCTCAGTTTTGAGAACCAAGGTATCAATCCAGTAGGAGGCTCCACGCAAGTCTCTCGTACCTACACAAACAAACAAGAACCTCACAACCAACACGAAAAAGGGGTTGTCAATCCCTTCACGGCCACTTGCGAAAGTAAGATCTGATAGAGATAATTAGATAAGATAGATATTTTTGGTATTTTTATGATATAGATTGGAAAGTAAAGATTGCAAAATAAAGTAGATCGGAAACTTATATGATGGAAAATAGACCCGGGGGCCATAGATTTCACTAGTGGCTTCTCTCAAGATACCATAAGTATTACAGTGGGTGAACAAATTACTGTCGAGCAATTGATAGAAAAGTGCATAGTTATGAGAATATCTAGGCATGATCATGTATATAGGCATCACGTCCGCAACAAGTAGACCGACTCCTGCCTGCGTGTACTACTATTACTCCACACATCGATCGCTATCCAACATGCATCTAGAGTATTAAGTTCATAAGAACAGAGTAACCCATTAGGCAAGATGACATGATGTAGAGGGATAAACTCAAGCAATATGATATAAAACCCGTCCTTTTATCCTCGATGGCAACAATACAATACGTGCCTTGCTGCCCCTGCTGTCACTGGCAAAGGACAGGCAAGAATGAACCCAAAGTTAAGCACTTCTCCCATTGCAAGAAAGATCAATCTAGTAGGCCAAACCAAACTGATAATTTGAAGAGACTTGCAAAGATAACCAATCATACATAAAAGAATTCAGAGGAGATTCAAATATTTCTCATAGATAAACTTGATCATAAACCCACAATTCATCGGATCTTAACAAACGCACCGCAAAAAGATTTACATCGAATAGATCTCCAAGAAGATCTAGGAGAACTTTGTATTGAGATTCAAAGAGAGAGAAGAATCCATGTAGCTAATAACTATGGACCCGAAGGTCTATGGTAAACTACTCACAACTCATCGGAGAGGCCTTGGCGTTGATGTAGAAGCCCTCCGTGATCAATTCCCCCTCGGATGGAGCACCGTAAAAGGCCCCAAGATGGGATCTCATAGCTACAGAAGGTTGCGGCGGTGGAATTAGGGTTTTGTGGTCCTCCCCGATGTTTTCAGGGTATTCAAGTATATATAGGCAAAGGAGGTCGGTTAGGGGATCCACGAGGGGCGCACGAGGGTGGGGGTGCACCCTCCTGCCTTGCCTAGGCTGCTTCTTGACGTCCACTCCAAGTCTCCTGGATTGCGTTTGTTCCAAAAAGATCTCTCCCGAAGGTTTCATTCCGTTTGGACTCCGTTTGATATTCCTTTTCTTCGAAACACTGAAATAGGAAAAAAAACAGCAATTTGGGTCAGGCCTCCGGTTAATAGGTTATTCCCAAAAATGATATAAAAGTGTATAGTAAATCCCATAAACATCCAAAATGGGTAATATAATAGCATGGAGCAATCAAAAATTATAGATACTAGTCGTCAACCCGTGCATTCGCACGGGCTAGCATATTGAGAATGCCAGCTGGAATATCTCAATACTCTTTTGGGTTCCAGGGTGATAAAATTTGAGTTACTTTATGGGGGAAGTTTTCTTATTGTTTAATGGAGGATGTAATCGGTAACCATACTGTTCTTATTGTGACCTCGACAATGGTGTATAAATTTGATGTTGAGACCGATGGTTAAATGTATAAAGATTTAGAGTCGTTATGTTTATTATGCACAAATAGAATAGTTCATGACTCCAGCGAGAAAAACAAAACAAATCAATACAACAAACATGTTCTTGTATGCCAATTTACTTTTCGGGAAATATGAATTACATCATCCATCTTTCTCATCTTCAAAAACTCAAGAAGCTTGTAGAGAAAACCTTTAAAAAGGAAGCTTCTCTAACCTGATGTATGGAATGATTTTAATTATCAAATGAAGTAAATTTTGGCGGTGGTCCTCGACACAACATCCGCTTAATCTTAGACCACCCATGCTAATATTTGTACCACAAGACCAATGTAACTGCATAGACTATCGTTAAAAAAATACTCCCTCCATTCCAAAATGGATGACCCAACTTTATACTAACTATGTACTAAAGTTAGTACAAAGTTGAGTCATCTATTTGGAATGGAGGGAGAACATGGCAGTGAATCATATTGATCAACAAATTCTTAAGAATAAATATAAGAATTTAAATATAGGAAAAAACCTTCTAAAAGTCGTGCGATAATTTCTAGAGCATGAAAAAATGCCCGTTGCTTAGCCATATGGAAAATACACTTGGTTCAGGAAGATTCTGATTGTCAACACTACGTACATTGGTGTAATAACCATGAAGATGCGTAAATCTTTTATATGGAAGCAGTATGACATCTTCTCCAATTTTTAAGCACATACAACATAGGAACACAATGCTATAATGGAGGTTAGTATCCAATTTAAAATGTGGTGCAATTTCTCGCCTTCCATAATACTTTGAAGTAGATAGAACAGACAAAAGTTTCCAATATTCAGAACTAAAGTATCACCATATAGAAATAACACCACTCGTTGGAGATATTTGAGCCTGCGGGCTTAATATCTTAGTCACCAGTGGAGACCAGACTTGTATGGGGGATCAGAATTACGATGCATATTTAGGCTTATAATATTTGATCATTTTTTTTGCATAATAGCATTTTAGAAATTTAGCAACAACCGATCATAGAAGTCTAGTTCGAAAAGCAGCCACCTAATGGTCTATTTTCCACTGATATGTGCATAAGGAAGAAAGTACACTTAACAACTGACCTCCTGCATTTTTCTTACTTGATATTAAAGAGAAGGAACAATGTAGATAATATCAAAGCAATTGATAAAATATAGGTCATTTCTGCAAAGAGAAAACTAAGTAATTTACTGAATGATATGTGAACTAAAAGGATCGCAGAAAAGCTTAGGTTGCATCCAAGAAAAATTTAGTGGCACCAGTTAAGTTCACAACACTTTTAACGTTACAGTAGCTTATATCTCATTAATGCGCAAACAACATTTATGCACGAAAAACCTTCTGATAAGGAACATTGCGAATATAATTTCTCTTGTGTAGCACAATGAAGTTTTACTAAGATATACTAAACATGGAAGGAATATACATTATAAATAAAACTATAGAGTTTGGTTCCTATGCATGTGGAGACATAATTACAATAGGTTAAGGATTTCCTTTCTGAGTACTAATTAAACTGAGACCATACTTCATTATTTTGTGAAACTAACTTTTATATATTAAAAATATGAAACATAGACTATATTAGATGATAGGATATTTTATCTCAATAAAGACTGACGGCCGAAAAACATGGCTAAACTACGTATCGCAAAAATACATGATTTTCTACTGGCATATATATGTTATTGCTAAAAAACTATAAATACTTAATCCCATCAACTTGCTATCTCCATAACCTCGTAATAGCTAATGCGGCCATGGCCCCCAACTGATATTGTGCGATTGAAGTATGAGAAAAGCAAGGATTGTGTGATCCAACCATGAAATAGAAAATCATATGAATGACACATAGTGAAGTATTATTGATTCACATATTTGGATGATTACAAAACTGTACCGAATGCACACATACATGCTTCCAAATGCGATGGATGACATTAGGTGAATTGAGTCAAACATGCATTACCAAAATGAGCAAAACTGAAATAATTTGTGATGATAACATTACTAACCAATCCATTGGCTACTAAGCCACTATTGTTGCACAGAGATTAAAGCCAGGTTGCTCAAACCCCTCTTGGTCTGTAGTTTCAATAAAATTGCATCGGAATCCATGGACCGCCTAAAAAACTGGTGAAACTATGCATGCATGTTATAGACAAAGCTAAGAAATATATTTACCATACAATCACAAAAATGGTGGCATAACCACTCAGAAGCACAATATCAAGGTTCCGAGATCAACAATTAACATACGGAAGTAGTAGGAACTGAACTGAGACTTAAATCCAACAATCTTATAAGTCTACTGATTAGTAACACGTGATCCTAATAGAAAGAAGAGATAGCCTAGTTCTTAATCCCCGCAGGAAAGATAAGATGACTCAGATCAGAAGGGCATGAGGTATAAGGAGTAAAAAGAGCCTTACGTTCCATCCCACAATCAATTCCCTTATATAACTAAAGAATTTCTAGACTCAACTTCGACCAGTTTGGCTTGGTAATCCTACAGGCAGTCAAGCTCTGATACCAACGCTGTCAGGACCCCGACTCAATGCCACATCGATCTAGCATGTAACACCTCATATCACTTTGCGGCCTCACGCACGGTATTCCCACGGGTGTCGCCTTACCTTTGCCCGGGACCGTGTGCGCCTTTTGGCACACGTATATGACAGTGTCGCTAGCATCCATATGATAAGGAGCCCGGGCTGACATGGCTAGTCGTAAACCCAAAGCGGCACAGACTTACAGGGACAGGCATCCATGACCCAGCATCGAACGTGTCGGTCATCAGCGAGTGAATCCAGGCTGTAGCACTGGGCTAGCAGGACTCCGGTGAACCGGGCTGTAGCGGGCTAACAGGACTCCGGTATTCACCGCGTGACATTTCCCCGAAGGGACAGACACAGGAACGAAGAAGGACACATGCCGGCCAGCCTAAGTGTTCCGGAGCAGTAGCAAGCTAACATGGCTCGGTGGAAACACTAGGAGACATTTCCCCGTAAGAGAGGCTACTAAAGATAAACAACTAGATGGTCAGATCCCACACATACCAAGCATTTCAATAACATACACACAATATGCTCGATATGTGCAAATACAACATGGCATCACAACATGACTCTATGACTCAAGTAATCTATTCAATAGGCTCCGAGGAGCGAGATATTACAAACATGGGTCTCATGACCCAACATTCAGAGCATACAAATCAAGCACAAGCGGAAGCTATCATGTCTGAGTACAGACATCTATAAATGAAAAAGGCTGAGAAGCCTGACTATCTACCAAATCCTGCCGAGGCACAAGATCGTAGCTGAGGTAACAAGCTAAACGTCGAAGACCACGCGGAAATACTAGTGAGACTGAAGTCTCTCTGCAA
This sequence comes from Triticum dicoccoides, assembly GCF_002162155.2. Taxonomy (NCBI): domain Eukaryota; kingdom Viridiplantae; phylum Streptophyta; class Magnoliopsida; order Poales; family Poaceae; genus Triticum; species Triticum dicoccoides. The sequence goes on along the minus strand of NC_041386.1, from coordinate 703,605,552 downwards.
AAACATAAAATAGGCAAACGTGAGTACAAATGTACCCTGCAAGACTTACATCAGAACTATCTACATATGCATCATTATCAACAAAGGGATGGTGGGGTTTAACTGCAGCAAGCCAGCTTTGACTCGGTGGCTATCCTGAACTACGACTGCGAGTAACTATTTTGAGGTGGCGCACACGAGTCCACATATTCACCATATCAATACACCACTATGGATCCGCTCCCGTCTCCCTACGAGAACGCCATCCATAGCACTCACGCTTATCTTGCGTATTTTAGAGTATCCACTTTCACTTGTCTATGAACTGATATAAGCAACCCAGAAGTCCTTTTCCGCGGACACGGCTATTCGAATAGATTAGGTTAACCCTGCAGGGGTGTACTTCTTCACACACGCTCTCACCACTTACCGCCGTTTACACGACATGTACTCGGCAACCTTCAAGCGGAAGCCCAACGTGGGTGTCGGCCACGACCTACCTAATCACCTAAGTCTCTAGTCCAGGTTTATCGCCTATTCGGGTTCCATCCATGAGGAGATCCGGCCGGAGTTTCGCTCACAGCCCCAAACGATGTGAACAGGGTTCCCGAGACACCAAACGGGCGCCCGGTACACCGTCCCACGTGCCTACCGCATCACAGCCCACCCCTACGGTCAGCGCTGCCCACGGCCTCCAGCATACTACAAACACAAGAAACTACTTGCAACTCCTGGACAGAGGACAAGGGTGATCAAGAAGCCGAGAGGGTCCATAGGTTTCGGGCCCAATGTGTGGTAGTAGCTGAATCATGGATCACAAACACAGAACTCAGTTCCTGAGGACGGCTGCAATGAGACAACCCACCATGTACTCCTACATGGCCTCTCACCGCTACCTTTACCAAATCGTGTTCACACACTTAGCTCACACACAGTAGGACAGGTTCACACGCCTCTGATTCATCCCCGATGAATCAGACCTGACTCAACTCTAAGCAATAGCAGGCATGACAAACAAACATGAATGAGTAGGCACATCAGGGCTCAAACAACTCCTACTCATGCTAGTGGGTTTCATCTATTTACTGTGGCAATGACAGGTCATGCAAAAGACAAAGGGGTTCAGCTACCGCAGCAAGTAACAGATGAATCGGTGTTGTCCTAATGCAGTAAAAGAGAGCAGGAGCGAGAGAGTAGGATTGTATCGGAATGAACAAGGGGGTTTTGCTTGCCTGGCACTTTTGAAGATAACATTGAGTCTTCATCAGTGTCAACGATCACATCATCGGTATCACGTCTATCGAGAGGGGACAAATACCGGCAACACAAAAGGGAACACAATCAATGCAATGCACAATATGATGCATGATCATGACATGGCAAAATGAATGTGTTTTGAGCCAATGCAACTAGCAACAGATTAAATGAAGTTGGTTTGAATACAAGATTCAAATTCAAACTCCATATGTGATTATTTAAATGCCCTTTATTTGATTTGTGCTAAACAGCAGCTATAAGTTGTTCTAACATGCATGAAAATGGTACAGATGGATTCCTTGAATTTTTCTGATAATTTTTCATATATAAATTATTTAATTTGGAGTTACGGTTAATTTTCTATGAATTTTAGAAGTTTATATTCATTTTCTGGAATTTCAGAATTAAATTAAATCCAGAAAACATTACTGCGTCAGCATGACGTTGGCATGACGTCAGCAAGTCAACAGGGGCCGGCTCGGGTCAAACCTGACGTGTGGGGTCCACACGTCAGTGACACAGGGGCTAATCCCGCGTTGACTCGGGCTTTGACCCGCTACGGGGCCCGCTGTCATTGTCACAGGGTTAGTTAGCAGGGTCATTAGCCCCTAACGACGACGCCACGTCAGCACGCCGGAGACCAGCCGACGGCGACCACAGAACACGGCGGGGCACGCCGGACTTGCGCTAGAGGCGTCAGTTTGGCGCGCTGAGGGCACCAGGGGATGGCCCTTGCTCCCGCGCATCCAGAGGACCGAGTGGGAGGTCGTGGGGTCGCCGGAACTCATGCCGGCGACGAGCTTTGGCGGCGATGGTGTTCGGTGGTGCTCGGGCGCGTCGCTACGGTGCATCAGTGAGCAAATGGAGAGGCTGGGCAGCACCTGCTAGACATGGGGAGCACTAAGAGCAGCTCAGTGAGGCCAGGGGAGCACGGAGGCTATGCGTGCAGCAGCAATGGCGGACGGTGGCTTCGGTGCTCGTGGGGAACGGCGCTATGGCACGGAGGGGAGCATGCTGAGTTAGGGGAGAGGGTCAGTGACTCACGGCGATGACGAGGGGACGCTCGGCGAGGTCGGGGACGGTCCGGAGCCGGCGAATTTGACGAAGATGGCCGGCGGTCCCGAGGTTGAAGAAGGCATCAAGGGCGGTGTTGTGGCACGTCCGGGGCCTCGTGGCTCGTTGAGGAGGTAGAGGGAGGACCGGCGGAGCTTCCTGGGGCGTCGGTGAGCCGTGGGGTGGCCGGTAGCCACGGTGGCTCTCGTCGGTGGCGGCGGCTCCGTTCGGTCGCGGGAGGGGAAACAGAGGAGCGAGGGGGAGGGAGGTCCAGAGAGCGAGGGAGAAGTGAGAGGGGGTCGGGGCTGCGTGGCATCGCGGGAGGGACCAGGGAAGGAGGAGGCAGCCAGGCAGGGAGGAGGTGGCCTCCTCGGCCGCGCGCGTGCGAGCACGCAGCTGCTCCCACTGGCAAGAGGAAGACGACAGGGGGGGGAGTAGCGGTGGCGGGCTGGGCCGGCTGGGCCGGTTCTGGTGGGCTGCACGGGTGAGGCCAGGTAAGTCCTTCTCTCTCTCTCTTTTATTTTTTTCTTCTGTTTTGTTTTATTTAATTTCGTTTTGCCACTGTTTTGAATTTTAAACAAATTCAAACAATGCCAAAAACTCCTTTGAATAATTTTATTTGGCTAGATGGACTTTTCCAAAAGCTCATAAAATATTTCAGGGGTATTTGAAATTATATTCTAATTATATGAATATAATTCAAATTCAAATAGCTAATGATTTAAATTCAAAGTCCCAAAAATAAATCCTTAAAAATGTTCAATATTTTGGTTGGGACCAGAACCCTTACCAAAAATTATCAAACATTTAAGAAGAGCCTTTTGGAGCAATGAATGAGATTTCTAGGGTTTTTGCCCCTCTTTTATTTAGGGTTTTGAGGCTTCCAATATTCCTCAATTCAAGTTTCAAAAATATAGACATGATGCACACATGAAGCTAGCCTAGAGCAATGCCAGAAGCTAGGGATGTGACAACTCACCCCCACTAAACAAGAATCTCGTCTCGAGATTCAAGCGTAGGGTAGGATGAAGGGGAAACGCAAACTAGTACAATCTTCACGATCCAGGGTGCACTTCAGTTGAACGTTGATTCATTCACCATCATTGTCTTGATGTCTTGTTCTGAGAAATCCTGCCAACATGACATGGAGGGAAGAAGGAGGCTCTAGAAGGGTCGATCTTCTTGAAGATCGAACAACTCACGGAATGAGACATAGGACCATCTCTCGGGTTGAGACACGAGATACACATCAAGAGGGGTGGAAAGAAACGGATGACGAAGGTTCACTAGGTGGACAACAATTCCACACTTAAGAAGGTGGTAATCGGTTGTCAACGTAGCGAGGAGTTGAGTTGCCATGATACCACAACGAGACACCTTCGGAACCGTGACTCGTAGATATCTCCCCTTAAGTGGCAAAAGAATTACCTTTGATTCAGAGATCATTGAAACTCTTTATACCAGCTTAAGGCAAATCATAATCGATCATTTAGAGGGGTTCGGTAGAATGGCATACTCAAACTTGGATGATGTGGATTACCTTGTTGAAGACAATGTAATGGATGAATTTTGCTTATCACCGGAAATGGAAGAGACCCATGGTAGAATGGCACATTGGCGGTGCAAGCTGGGAACAAAATGCAAATGCTGGGAATGATTCTGGTAACTGGGGAAGAACCCAACAATAGAGAGTGAATTCACTGTTGGAGTGGTTATAGCATAACCGAGGAAATCTGGGGCAATCCCAGCTAGTGCCGATGATAAGACGTAGCGCTTGTGCGTGCTCTCAAGAACTTGAGCATTTCCACAATCATCAAGGTTTTATCAACAACCGCGTCAAGGGTGCTGACAACACAACATACTACCATGATGAATAGCGATGGACGATGCAGATGCGAAGGAGGATAACACTTTCTCATATTTCACCTTAGCGAGGCCAAGCAAATAAAATCTGGATGATCGACCGAGAGACATTTAGCACTCCGCTTCTATTGTTCTCCTTGATGTGCTAGTATAACCCATTCATAGATATGGTTTGATATCTAAAACATCAAGTAAAAGGTCGGACTCCGGGAACACAAAAATCCATAGGGGCAACTAGGGAGTAAATCCTACGAAATCCCTATGGGGGGGGTGGCCAACTTCCTCAAACACGATACTATAATAATAGGTCTACCGGATGGGTGTGTTGGCCACGACATCCACCTTACCGGTTATCGAGAGACCAATATTATAGTTCTTAGGGAAATGTTCCAACCATCATATCTGCCTGAGATTCAGCTCTGGTTGGTGTTAGGATATTCCAGGCTCATCGAGTCTTAGGAAGAAAAATGAAAGTTTGCAACACAAATCGACGAGATGACGTTGCGGGATTCTCGGGAGATGGACTACGATAGCAAGCTCCAAAACATGAGCTGGTTCTGCTACAAACATGTGAACACGTTGTCCCAGACAAGCATGACCACGTGGTAGTCTTATAATAAAACACTACCGAGTTCAGGAGGGGGAACCATCAACGAGGGTATCGAAGTTCTTTCATAAGTCCGGATTAGCTCTTATGAAGGAACTCCTTCTCCTTGAACAAATCAATCAGTGGCTTGGTGTGCTAGGGATACATATAGATTGAAGGTTGCAAGTCTTCAAACCACAGCATTCTTCGCACGTGTGCATGACTGATTTGGAATGATTCCAAAGAAAGCAACATTGACTTTCTCGAATCCACGGCGGCAACTTGCATCAGATGCACATGAATTAAAGGAAGTCACTACCTTCATCCAAACATATGCTTCATGAGCTAGCATGAACAAATGCTTTCAAAAGTTTCCAACACTAGCTTAATGTTCAGCAAAATTAT
>NC_041386.1:703597902-703599910 GCF_002162155.2 Triticum dicoccoides | reverse complement strand
CTAGACATGGGGAGCACTAAGAGCAGCTCAGTGAGGCCAGGGGAGCACGGAGGCTATGCGTGCAGCAGCAATGGCGGACGGTGGCTTCGGTGCTCGTGGGGAACGGCGCTACGGCACGGAGGGGAGCATGCTGAGTTAGGGGAGAGGGTCAGTGACTCACGGCGATGACGAGGGGACGCTCGGCGAGGTCGGGGACGGTCCGGAGCCGGCGAATTTGACGAAGATGGCCGGCGGTCCCGAGGTTGAAGAAGGCATCGAGGGCGGTGTTGTGGCACGTCCGGGGCCTCGTGGCTCGTTGAGGAGGTAGAGGGAGGACCGGCGGAGCTTCCTGGGGCGTCGGTGAGCCGTGGGGTGGCCGGTAGCCACGGTGGCTCTCGTCGGTGGCGGCGGCTCCGTTCGGTCGTGGGAGGGGAAACAGAGGAGCGAGGGGGAGGGAGGTCCAGAGAGCGAGGGAGAAGTGAGAGGGCGTCGGGGCTGCGTGGCATCGCGGGAGGGACCAGGGAAGGAGGAGGCAGCCAGGCAGGGAGGAGGTGGCCTCCTCGGCCGCGCGCGTGCGAGCACGCAGCTGCTCCCACTGGCAAGAGGAAGACGACAGGGGGGGGAGTAGCGGTGGCGGGCTGGGCCGGCTGGGCCGGTTCTGGTGGGCTGCACGGGTGAGGCCAGGTAAGTCCTTCTCTCTCTCTCTTTTATTTTTTTCTTCTGTTTTTTTTTTATTTAATTTCGTTTTGCCACTGTTTTGAATTTTAAACAAATTCAAACATTGCCAAAAACTCCTCTGAATAATTTTATTTGGCTAGATGGACTTTTCCAAAAGCTCATAAAATATTTCAGGGGTATTTGAAATTATATTCTAATTATATGAATATAATTCAAATTCAAATAGCTAATGATTTAAATTCAAAGTCCCAAACATAAATCCTTAAAAATGTTCAATATTTTGGTTGGGACCAGAACCCTTACCAAAAATTATCAAACATTTAAGAAGAGCCTTTTGGAGCAATGAATGAGATTTCTAGGGTTTTTGCCCCTCTTTTATTTAGGGTTTTGAGGCTTCCAATATTCCTCAATTCAAGTTTCAAAAATATAGACATGATGCACACATGAAGCTAGCCTAGAGCAATGCCAGAAGCTAGGGATGTGACAACTCACCCCCACTAAACAAGAATCTCGTCTCGAGATTCAAGCGTAGGGTAGGATGAAGGGGAAACGCAAACTAGTACAATCTTCACGATCCAGGGTGCACTTCAGTTGAACGTTGATTCATTCACCATCATTGTCTTGATGTCTTGTTCTGAGAAATCCTGCCAACATGACATGCAGGGAAGAAGGAGACTCTAGAAGGGTCGATCTTCTTGAAGATCGAACAACTCACGGAATGAGACATAGGACCATCTCTCGGGTTGAGACACGAGATACACATCAAGAGGGGTGGAAAGAAACGGATGACGAAGGTTCACTAGGTGGACAACAATTCCACACTTAAGAAGGTGGTAATCGGTTGTCAACGTAGCGAGGAGTTGAGTTGCCATGATACCACAACGAGACACCTTCGGAACCGTGACTCGTAGATATCTCCCCTTAAGTGGCAAAAGAATTACCTTTGATTCAGAGATCATTGATACTCTTTATACCAGCTTAAGGCAAATCATAATCGATCATTTAGAGGGGTTCGGTAGAATGGCATACTCAAACTTGGATGATGTGGATTACCTTGTTGAAGACAACGTAATGGATGAATTTTGCTTATCACCGGAAATGGAAGAGACCCATGGTAGAATGGCACATTGGCGGTGCAAGCTGGGAACAAAATGCAAATGCTGGGAATGATTCTGGTAACTGGGGAAGAACCCAACAATAGAGAGTGAATTCACTGTTGGAGTGGTTATAGCATAACCGAGGAAATCTGGGGCAATCCCAGCTAGTGCCGATGATAAGACGTAGCGCTTGTGCGTGCTCTCAAGAACTTGAGCATTTCCACAATCATCAAGGTTTTATCAACAACCGCGTC
>NC_041386.1:703591557-703596672 GCF_002162155.2 Triticum dicoccoides | reverse complement strand
GCACAGCAACGGTCGGAAATTTGACTCTCAAATTCCTCAGGGCTATCATGTTCCTCACTGTGTAGGCAATCCGCACTGGCGAATTCCTAACTCTCAGTCAGAACAAATTCCTCAACGACCAGAAGAACTTCGTCTCTATCACTGAAGAAGTTGACTGAACTGTATGAGATTTCCAGTGGCTTCACTCAAAGGGATTGGTAGATGTAGGATTTTGAGTTGAGCATCACATGGAAATTTTTCCTTAGTATTTCCTCGACCCCCTTTAATAGTACGGTGTTTCCTATGACTCAAGAAAGAGAAAAACAAAACTATGAAAATGAAAGTCTTCAAGCTTCATATTCCTCGCATGAATATCAGTCTTCACGGACACACCAATTTCTTCACTTTCAAAGTCTTGATGAAAGTCTTCAGGAATACCAAAATCTTCAGTCGAAGATATTCATTTTTAGGGGTCGACTTTCACTGTAAATATCAAACTCCTCATAGAATTATAGACCTGTGTACACTCATAAACACATTAGTCCCTTAACCTATAAGTCTTCAATACACCAAAATCACTAAGGGGCACTAGATGCACTTACAAAGGGAGCATAGTAACAGCTTAAGACTTGTTTCAAAAAACTTAATATTCCACATATATAGCCCCCAAGTGCCGGGTTGTCATGCTTGCAACAACCTGGGACTTGTAATTGCCTTATACTCATAAAAACTTCAACCAGTTTAGCCCCCAAGGGTCGGGTCATTATGCAATAATGAGCAGGGACTTTGTAGATATGATCATGTAGATTTGAACAGCAACGTGTAGCCCCCAAGGGCCCGCTCAGCGAGACAATACTGAGCTAGGACTTTATATATACTTCATTGACAATAACATCATATGATGTCACCCCCACCATGGGGCTCGAACCCACGTCCATAAGGTTAAGAGCCTTGTGCTCTACCAATATCCTTCAGTATAATGGATTAAGGCTTGTGTACTTTGAATATTTGACAGGAGCAATTGGTAGCCCCCAAGGGCTGGCTCATTACGATGTGATGAGTCGGTCTTCAATAAGGCAAGTAAAAATGATCTTGCATTAGCCCCCAAGTGTCATGGTGCATGCTTGCAGCGACATGGGACTTCCATATTTGGTATAATCATAATTTGAATAATGTAGCCCCCAAGTGCCGGGTCGTAAGCCTGAAGTGACTCGGGACTATTCCTTCCATTGCAGAACAAATCTTATCCATTGATAAAGAAATAATAGCCATTGCGCTGAAGCGACTTTGAAAACCTCAATTATTCAATACTGGTTATGATGACCATAAAGAAAATCCAGCCAAGTTTGGTTATTAAAGATTTGAATATCTTATCGGTTGACAAGTAAATCCAAAGTTTAAATACCCGGCGGCTCTTGGCTGATGGCGACTTAATATGCATCCATTGTAATCCGGGGATTTTCGTAACCCGACGGCTTATAGCCTTTGTGAAAATCAATAATTGATAACCCTTTTGAAACACCAATTTCAATTTTTCATGATGGGCTTGAACTTAATCATTTATATAAGTCATAGCTCTGCAAATCTTGCACAGAGTTTAAACAACATATGCCCTGGCGACTTAACGTCGAAAGCCAGGGCAGGTAACATCCCGAACATAATATAGTCTTATGCAATTATGGAAAAGACTAGCATTAGGGCCATTCAAGCCTAAACATATTGGCGACTTAAAGTCAAAAGCCAGTGCGGAATATTAAACCTCGCATATTTATATAACCAGGGAAACATACCTGTAGAATTGACTTATACTGCCGGCTTACATCGCCATATGCAGTGAAGGTAACAATCCAATGATTTATAAGCGCATGATTTCAATGGCGCAGTCCAAAATATGCTGGCGACTTACAGTCCATAGCCAGGGCGGGTTATCAAACCCAAAATATTCATACCATTATTGAAAGACATACCTGTAGATTAATACCATGGTGATGCCTTGATAATTATAATCCGGAACCAGTATCAATTTAGAAAACGAACGAAGATACTTGAGGGAATTTAGATATATGAGAACGAAGAGATCACGAGCTGACTCGATGATATTTTGATGATGCACCGGTAAGATTTGGAGAACGATAGCTACACACTGAGAATAAAGAATTCTGACATCATGGCCTTTGTAGGAAAGAAATGAAAACAACTCATGAAGTGCTCCGGATGGTAAGAAAAGAACTGTCACAATCAAAACAATTATGAGGATGGCATGAAGCTAGAACCATGAATCTTCAAGAAAATGGACCAAGATTTAGAGGAAACACTTCTTCGGTCTTCACATGCTGAGAATGATGATGAGAACCACCAAAATTGTTGAGACACTTCGGAACAAAGAAGAATAGAAATGATGAACCAATGATGAAAATATGTTGAAAGCGATCTTGGAGAAGGGATATGACTGATAAAAATTCATTCTTACGTCAAACTTCGAAAGACTTTGGGAATCGCACCGGATAAATTAGAAGAGTCAGGTAAGATCCTAGGAAAAGACATGTGGGTTAGGGCCCACTCGAAAGAAACATCGTTGAAGGATCGCTTGAAATGGAGATTGCACCGTAGAATTAAATAGCTTGAATGAGAGAAAAACCTCGAAATAACTCGAACGGATTAAGAATGGAAACATGATTCTTCTGAGATATCTTTAGCACTCCGGATACGAATAGAGAGAGGTGAAGTATTATGGGATGCACTGGCATGGGATAGCATTTGAAATGAGGAAAGGGGTATGATCAACACCGAAAGCTTGAGTTAAAATCACCAGAAAAGAATACGAAAATGAAGAATGATGAACTTGAAGCTCGTGAGCATCTTCACGAGGGATCACCGGATCAGAACATTGATTGAAAAGAGTGAAGAGACTTCACATGAAAAATGAATACTTGATTAAAATATATGGGTCCTTCAAGAAAAGGGTGGGAGGGCAGGAAAACAAAGACAACTCAGGACGGATGAAACAAACACTGTTGAGAAAACTTAGATTGATCTCGCAAATGTTGAAATGATTGGATCCACTTGAAGAGAAGCACACCATTTGGAAAAGAATTAACATGACGACCTCGATGATCAAGAAGGATTAGTATTCACATTGCAATATGGGAACACCATTTAGGAAAGGTATGGATTCAATATTTGACTTCGAAGCAACTCGAATACCACAAATAAAACAAAACAAAGGATTTGGCTTGCAGAATAAGCCGGAAACAAACCTATGATAGAGATTCCGCCCAAAGTGTTTGTGATGAGGCCCCACGGGCACGACGTACAGCAGACATCATGAATGACAAACGAGACATCCCCGAATCAGCATAGCCAAGAATTCTTTAAGATGCCTTGCGACCACTGTAAATCGATCGTGAAAAGTGAACCGCTAGACGTTGGACCCCAACCTCAAATCATACATCTGTCGGAAAGATATCCTAGGTAACTACTTGAATTCCCAAGTATGAACTCCCGAAACTTTTTGGTTATGCAATCTGGTGTTGGGGATACAGGGGAAGCAATATATCTCACCCAAACTAACAATCCCTACATCCAGCTTTATCCATCCGTCAACACATAACCAAGAAAACTCCAGAAATCATGTACCTCAACCTTCGAAAAGCATCTGTTATACGAGCTATGGCAATACTCCCAAACTCCCGCCCCAGTACTGGGTGGCGTCGAGGTTATCTCACCAACAACTGCATAAAAGAGATTTTCGATGTCGGCAAAACTCAGGTATTCCAGAACTGCAACGATAAAATTGTGACGACAACACCTCGAAGCTCACCTCCCCGGGACACTACCACAACCCCTAAATGTCAGGAGGCACCAAGAACAATGTTCTCATCACAAGAATATCAGAATGATCCCAAGATACCATTAGTGAAAAAAATGAGGAGAGGGAAGACAAAACATCTACGTCAGGAGGCCTCACCAGAGCGACGAATGGACTGAGGAGTAAAAAGAATCCTACTCTTCGATATATATAATCCTAAGACTCAAAACATTTTTGTTCTAGACTCAACAACGTCAGCGATTCGATCAAGCAGGGGGCTCCTAAGTCGAGGATGGCTCTGATACCAACTTGTAACGCCCACGATGCGGCTATATCTCCCACGTGTCGAGGCACAACTTAGAGGCATAACCGCATTGTGGTTTTGTTGCAAGAAGGGTCATCTCCACACAATCCCATGTAATGAACAAGAAAGGGATAAATAGAGTTGGCTTACAATCGCCACTTCACACAAGTACTTAAATAGATCATACATCATTCAGAGTACACACATAGGTCCATCTACGGACAAATCCAAAAGAAAGAAGACAACCCCAAATGCTAGATCCCCGATCGTCCCAACTGGGCTCCACTACTGATCATCAGGAAAAGACATGTAGTAACGACCAAGATCCTTATCGAACTCCCGACTGAGCTCGGTTGCATCACCTGCACTGGTATCATCGGCACCTACAACTATTTGGTAGTATCTTGTGAATCACGAGGACTCGGCAATCTCAAAACCCGCAAGATCAAGATTATTTAAGCTTATGGGTAGGATAAGGTAATGAGGTGGAGTTGCATCAAGCGCTAAGCAAATATGGTGGCTAGCATACACAAATAAGAGTAAGATGAGAAGGTACGCAACGGTCGTGAAGCTAGAAGTGATCAAGAGGTGATCCTGAAACTACTTACGTTCAAACACAACCCAAACCGTGTTCACTTCCTGGACTCCGCCGAGAAGAGACCATCACGGCTACACACGCAGTTGATGCATTTTAATTAAGTTAAGTGTCAAGTTATCTACAATTGGATATTAACAAATTCCCATCTGCCACATAACCGCAGGCACGGCTCTCGAAAGTTTATACCATGCATGGGTGTCCAACTTAGCCCATCATAAGCTCTCACGATCAGCGAAGGATATTCCTTCTCCCAGAAAGACCCGATCAGACTTGGAATCCCGGTTACAAGACATTTCGACAATGGTAAAACAAGACCAGCAAGACCGCCCGAATGTGCCGACAAATCCCGATAGGAGCTGCACATATCTTGTTCTCAGGGCACAATGGATGAGACAAGCTACGAGTAAAACCAGCCCTCGAGTTTCC
>NC_041386.1:703568867-703591547 GCF_002162155.2 Triticum dicoccoides | reverse complement strand
ATCACATCATCGGTATCACGTCTATCGAGAGGGGACAAATACCGGCAACACAGAAGGGAACACAATCAATGCAATGCACAATATGATGCATGATCATGACATGGCAAAATGAATGTGTTTTGAGCCAATGCAACTAGCAACAGATTAAATGAAGTTGGTTTGAATACAAGATTCAAATTCAAACTCCATATGTGATTATTTAAATGCCCTTTATTTGATTTGTGCTAAACAGCAGCTATAAGTTGTTCTAACATGCATGAAAATGGTACAGATGGATTCCTTGAATTTTTCTGATAATTTTTCATATATAAATTATTTAATTTGGAGTTACGGTTAATTTTCTATGAATTTTAGAAGTTTATATTCATTTTCTGGAATTTCAGAATTAAATTAAATCCAAAAAACATTACTGCGTCAGCATGACGTTGGCATGATGTCAGCAAGTCAACAGGGGCCGGCTCGGGTCAAACCTGACGTGTGGGGTCCACACGTCAGTGACACAGGGGCTAATCCCGCGTTGACTCGGGCTTTGACCCGCTACGGGGCCCGCTGTCAGTGTCACAGGGTTAGTTAGCAGGGTCATTAGCCCCTAACGACGACGCCACATCAGCACGCCGGAGACCAGCCGACGGCGACCACAGAACACGGCGGGGCACGCCGGACTTGCGCTAGAGGCGTCAGTTTGGCGCGCTGAGGGCACCAGGGGATGGCCCTTGCTCCCGCGCATCCAGAGGACCGAGTGGGAGGTCGTGGGGTCGCCGGAACTCATGTCGGCGACGAGCTTTGGCGGCGATGGTGTTCGGTGGTGCTCGGGCGCGTCGCTACGGTGCATCAGTGAGCAAATGGAGAGGCTGGGCAGCACCTGCTAGACATGGGGAGCACTAAGAGCAGCTCAGTGAGGCCAGGGGAGCACGGAGGCTATGCGTGCAGCAGCAATGGCGGACGGTGGCTTCGGTGCTCGTGGGGAACGGCGCTACGGCACGGAGGGGAGCATGCTGAGTTAGGGGAGAGGGTCAGTGACTCACGACGATGACGAGGGGACGCTCGGCGAGGTCGGGGACGGTCCGGAGCCGGCGAATTTGACGAAGATGGCCGGCGGTCCCGAGGTTGAAGAAGGCATCGAGGGCGGTGTTGTGGCACGTCCGGGGCCTCGTGGCTCGTTGAGGAGGTAGAGGGAGGACCGGCGGAGCTTCCTGGGGCGTCGGTGAGCCGTGGGGTGGCCGGTAGCCACGGTGGCTCTCGTCGGTGGCGGCGGCTCCGTTCGGTCGCGGGAGGGGAAACAGAGGAGCGAGGGGGAGGGAGGTCCAGAGAGCGAGGGAGAAGTGAGAGGGGGTCGGGGCTGCGTGGCGTCGCGGGAGGGACCAGGGAAGGAGGAGGCAGCCAGGCAGGGAGGAGGTGGCCTCCTCGGCCGCGCGCGTGCGAGCACGCAGCTGCTCCCACTGGCAAGAGGAAGACGACAGGGGGGGGAGTAGCGGTGGCGGGCTGGGCCGGTTCTGGTGGGCTGCACGGGTGAGGCCAGGTAAGTCCTTCTCTCTCTCTCTTTTATTTTTTTCTTCTGTTTTGTTTTATTTAATTTCGTTTTGCCACTGTTTTCAATTTTAAACAAATTCAAACATTGCCAAAAACTCCTCTGAATAATTTTATTTGGCTAGATGGACTTTTCCAAAAGCTCATAAAATATTTCAGGGGTATTTGAAATTATATTCTAATTATATGAATATAATTCAAATTCAAATAGCTAATGATTTAAATTCAAAGTCCCAAAAATAAATCCTTAAAAATGTTCAATATTTTGGTTGGGACCAGAACCCTTACCAAAAATTATCAAACATTTAAGAAGAGCCTTTTGGAGCAATGAATGAGATTTCTAGGGTTTTTGCCCCTCTTTTATTTAGGGTTTTGAGGCTTCCAATATTCCTCAATTCAAGTTTCAAAAATATAGACATGATGCACACATGAAGCTAGCCTAGAGCAATGCCAGAAGCTAGGGATGTGACATAAGGGGGCGCACCAACCTTGATTGCAGGGATTAGACCGAGGACTTGAGGCACATAACTGCACACAAAACTGCATTGCTGGATTGAAGTGCATTTTATTTGCATACTGGGACGATCGCAAAACTGCACATGTACATGCTTCAAAAAGAGATGGATGACACGAGTTAAATCAAGTCAAACATACATTCTCCAGTTAGAAATACTGAAATAATTAATGATGATTACTGACCAATCCATTGTATTATGACACTGTTGCTGCACTCAAACGAATACCAAGTTAATCAAAGCACCCTCGTTGTACAGTTTCAAGAAAAATGCATCGGAAACCATGGGCCAAAAACATCCCAGAATATGTGTGCATGTTACAGAGAAAACTAAAAAAATGTTTTCTATATAAGTACAGTATGTTCATTGGACAAAATATAAAACATATACATTCATAATGCTTCCAAAAATTCAAAACAATCAATAGTTCGTTCATACGTGGAACAGATTTACGAACAAAATAATCCATGGATCATCGATCTCAAATACTAACAGATTGTCACCGGTACTCAACTGCTCATCATCCATAACGTCATGTTTGGTAATATATGCAAATGAATAAAGGGATCTTTCCAATTCTAACTTCCAGTAATTCGTATACTGCTAGCCCAAAAAATTGACACCACTTTGTACAGCCGGGCGAGAGGGAACCTGCCGATATTCCCCAAATATGGTAATGAGATGATCCAAATTAATGTAGATGCGCCGCGAACTCTGTGAAGACAGGAGAAAGGACTCACCAGCCTTGATTTCAAGGATAGACGGAGGACTCGAGCGCAATGACAGCATGCTGGCAATGGAGGTCATCCCGCTCTCGCATTGGGGCCCTCGCTGAGGCAGTTGAAGCACGGAAGCAAGGGACGATTTTCTTTTGTGCGCGACATGAGAACGGGAGGAGGGTTTGGGGGGTGGGAACGTCTGCGTGCAGATAATCGATCCCATCATCCGTGGAGGCAGAAGCTGATTTGTACACCAATAATAAATAGAGGAGTCCCGTGCTAGATAAAGTAGGAGAGGAGTCCCGTGCTAGAGAAAGAAGGAGAGGAGTCCCATGGTCGTTCTTTCTTGTCAGCCAAACATTTTTTCCTTTCATTTACGCAGGAGATGGCCCCTTTCTGGTTAAGATGGACAGAAGATATAGTTTTTTTATGGACAGAAGGAGATAGCTGGAGTATATGAGTAGATATATACTTCTTTTTAAGAGATATAGAGATTGGTTAAATATTCTTTGAGAACAGTTTGATTTAGTTAGGAGAGAAAGAAACGGTGGATTAGTAGTACGTGGCCAACCCAAACGTTCTTTTTTATCTGCCCACACAACCGAATTCTGGACCTTGGATTGTTTTTTTTTCAGAATTGAGAAAAGTTTCCACAGAGTATTATATGGACCGATCTACACCGTAATAATTCGGTCCCACCAGATTAACGACTCCTAATTACTGATTAACGTGGGAATTTCTAGGAAGTCTAGGATTAGTATAGGTATAGAAGTTGGAGACGTATCAAGCATCCCCAAGCTTAATTCCCACTCGTCCTCGAGTAGGTAAATGATAAAAACAATTTTTTTGATGTGGAATGCTACCTAGCATATTTCTCAATGTAATTTTCTTTATTGTGGCATGAATGTTCAGATTCAAATGATACAAGATAAAAGTTCATATTGACATAAGAATAGTAATACTTCAAGCATACTAACAACCAATCATTTCTTATCAAAATAACATAGCCAAAGAAAGCTTATCCGTACAAAATCATATAGTTAGGCTATGTTTCATTTTCGTCACACAAAATACTCCCATCATGCACAACGCCGGTTTCAGCCAAGC
Organism: Triticum dicoccoides; assembly: GCF_002162155.2. Classification (NCBI taxonomy): domain Eukaryota; kingdom Viridiplantae; phylum Streptophyta; class Magnoliopsida; order Poales; family Poaceae; genus Triticum; species Triticum dicoccoides. The sequence goes on along the minus strand of NC_041386.1, from coordinate 703,587,679 downwards.
AATTGGTTCATACTTTTTAACACGCTTCATCTTTTTTCAATTCTCATGCAGTACATGAGCGTAAGCCATCGATATAGCATTATGGGTGGAATAGAATATGATGATGGAGGTTGTGTGGAGAAGACAAAAAAGGATAAAGTCTCACATTGAAGAGGCTAATCAATGGGCTATGGAGATGCCCATCAATTGATGTCAACATGAGGAGTCGGGATTGTCATGCAACGGATGCATTAGAGCTATAAATGTATGAAAGCTCAACAAAAGAAACTAAGTGGGTGTGCATCCAACTTGCTTGCTCACGAAGAGACCGAGGGCATTTTGAGGAAGCCCAACATTGGAATATAGAAGTCAAGTTCTATAATGAAAAATTCCCACTAGTATATGAAAGTGACAAAATAAGAGACTCTCTATCATTAAGATCATGGTGCTACTTTGAAGCACAAGTGTGGAAAAGGAAAGTAACATTGTCCCCCATTTTTTTATTTTATTTTTTTGGGCCTTACTTTTTTTATTTGGCCTTTCTCTTTTCTTTTTTTGGCCTTTCTTTTCAAGGGACAATGCTCTAATAATAATGATCATCACACTTCTATTTACTTACAACTCATGGATTACAACTTGATACTAGAACAAAATATGACTCTATATGAATTCCTCCGGCAGTATACCCACTAAACTACATCCCCAACACACAGGTTGGTTGGAAAAACTACGTCCACTGACAGACAGTCGGTCGGGAAAGACTATTGCCGACCAACATAGTCTATTGGGGAAAGTCCAGACGGGAAAAGCTTTTCCCCGACCAACATATATTTGCCGACAGACAGTTGGATGGCAATAGAGAGCATTCCCGACCGACTTTCTGTTGGCCATACCATGATCCTTCCCCGACCGACTTTCTGTTGATACTTCCGTAAAAGTTTTCCCTACCGACTGTTCAACGATACCATCTTTGCCGACCGATATTCTGTTGGGACAGCCATGAATCTTCCCCGACCAACTGTCTGATGGTGTCATTTTTGCCAACCAACTTTATGTTGGCCCAGGCATGACCCTTTTCCGACCAATAATTGGTAGGTATTTTCTTTGCCGACCAATAGTTGGACAACATTTAGTTTAGCCGAGCAATATTTAATACCCACTCATTATTTACCATCTGCTTTGCAATATCAATATAGGTATCTAATTTGCATGTACTCTATAAATATTAAATCAGGACAAAAAAGGATAACACATTAATTAATTCTCATCAGCATTCCAACATTTATGATCACCTGATAGATTTACAAAATGATAGATGCATGTTCGCCAATTAATTCATTGTTCGCTCCATTACACAAAATACCCAGATGACAAGACACCATATAGGTTTACAAAATGATACTAAAAATTGCTGTTTTTGCTTACACAAAATGTCTAGCTGACGCAAACTGCCATCTTCATGGTTCCTTCTGGTCCTTTTGTATGTCTTTCTAAGAAAGGATAAAAAAGTCACTGGTGAATTCATGCATTCATAGAGACAATGGCAAACATAGTAATTGTATAAAGCATCAATGTCAAAAACAAACTTTGAAATTTTAGTGTTACATAAAAAATAGGGAAAGTCTAGAGTAATGCCACAACATGTTCTAACTCGAATTTGTGCCATGTTGGACATAATAAAGCATCAATGTCAGATGACCATGAAGTATATTTCAATAAATAGGAGCAATATGAATCATCTGGCCAGAGTTTAGCTTGTCTAGACGCCCAATTATTGGGAGCAACCACTAGTTTTCTAGCATGCATAGAGTCTGGCTATTAATGCCAGATGACACATCCACGTACGAACTCATGATAGTCATTTTTGTAGAAAAGACCACTAGTTTTCTTTATTTCTTTTCTCTAGGGTGGAGAAGACTGCATTGCACCTGACTATTATATTTAGAAAAACATATGTACTTCAGTGCCATTTTATTAAATGAAGCCATTACATTCAGAGAAGCATATGTACTTTACATACAAATCTTCATAGGTATAAGAGCCAGAACGTATGAAACCATCGGGTTACACATAAGAAAAATAAAGATGAGTTGTGCTAACGACCAATATTTGCTTTACTATTCAGACCATACAAGGAAATATATGTCGGAGATTTAGAATTAGTAGCTCAAACAAAGAACCAGGTTACGCATTTCTGTTTCAATATATAAAGGCATAACCAACATCTGCACGACTACTAAATATATGTACACTGCTTATTAATCGGTACGTACTTATTATAAATACTACTCCCTCCGTCCTAAAATTCTTGTCTTAGATTTCTCCAGATACCGATGTATCAAAGTCACGTTTTAGTATTATATACATTTGTATCTTGACTAATCTAAGACAAGAATTTTGGGACGGAGGGAGTAGTTTTTTCCTGATACTTACTGATTAATAGCTCATGGGTGGGCGCCTTCTTCATGGCCAGTTACAATGGAGAAATTGCGCGTCCTGCCATATTGAAATATAGTTAGTCAAGATCTTAATAAAGATACAATGTACTATATCGGCCTAGAAACAGGATTAAGAAATAGCAACTTTAAAAGCAACTAGCAATGTATTATGTTCTGTTTTGTACTATAGATGTGCTAATAGGAGTGTTATGTACTGCCAAATCTAACTATTATTAAGCAATAAGCAACTAGCAGTGTAAGCAAGATACAATGTTCAGACAAATTAACTATTATTAAGTGCAAGTACCAGTGTTTTGTACTAATTGCAGAAAGTAGGCCACTCAAGTTTTTTCAATTTCAAAGACTTGATTATAAGTTCCTCAGCAGGTGTGCTCTTACAGTTTCTGTGTTACTAGTTTTAGGGAATCTGTGCTACTAGCCTATTGCTTCCTGATGCGAGACTATGCTCTCTGAATGCGGAACATACATGAATCAAATTTCGTGTTAATGGTAGACTAAAAAATGTAAAAAGGATCAGCTCAATCTACAGGCGACACCGCACGGCACAATACATCAGCTCAATCATTTAGCTAATCTCCCTATGGAAGAAAGCGAGATGGCAATGGCTCTGTACTCGTATACCATAAACCATATTCTAGTCTTCAATAGAACACAGGGAAACCAATTTAATGAATCTGAACATTGTTAAAAAATTGACAACAGCTTTGTTTCACTATTCTTTTAATTGAGCAATTAGTTCTTTTGATGGAGAGAACAAATCAATGCTGACCAAGAACTAAAAGTGTAAAACAATGATAAACTTATGTCCAGATTAACTTATGTAATCTGGTCATTATGGAATCTTCATGCACTTTGAGCTAGGATTCCATGATAAAGCAATGCTGACCAGATTCCATGATGCACTCTTTATGCACTTTGAGCTAGGAAGCACCAAGAATAAACTCTTGTACAGTACCAAGTGGTCATGATAACAGTAGGATCACATAAATAGGGAATCACATAAATACCTTAGCGGTGAGATTAGAAAGATGCCCCTGGCTTGTAGGGCTTCATGTAGCAAAGTGATCATGAGTCGGTATGACACGTCAAAAAATTCAAGCCAAGTAGACAAAGCACGTACTGTTGGTGATTACCTTGCTAAATGGCCATGCAATGGACCTTGTGACTGCATCAATGAAAAATCGTAAACCATCATATTAATAAGGCAGTGTAGCATCCCATTTGATCACAACATTGACAACAACCTCATAAGTGCTAGTCCAAGGGGATCCGAGCCCGCAATTGTGTCTAGACAACTGAGATAATTGCTGCCTTAGCAACAGGAGTTTCAGGACGAGTCCATGCATATAGAAGCACATCCATACCAATCTGAAAAATGATTATTTTAGGAACATGACAACAAAATAAGATTTAAATATATAAGTAGGGATGAGAAGATATACTAGGATTTCATCTTGATGGGATGAGGAGCTTTTTGCAGGAGGGGGGGGGGCTTTGCAATAACTCTTCTACAAACAAAGTGCTCTTCATCATCATTTTCATCATCGTCTTCATCATCTTCTTCACCATCATTGTTTTCCTCAGCTCCAACTCTTGAGTTCTATCAGACAACAATATGGAAATAGAGTTATCGCATGCAAGATGGATTATTAATTAATTGAATGTAAAGATGTGGAAATAGTTCATTACTCATCGAGAATTGGAACCATGCTGCGAGCTAGGAGTTATAAACATTAGAGGATCATACACAACACTTCTTTTCAGTATCACTTGCTTTAAGAACTAATCCATCTATATCTGTCCTAGCAGAAAGAGAAGAAAAACATGTGTCCCGATCTTTATAGTTGAGTATTCAGAATATCATGGCCTGTCCAACCAAAATGCGCACGCTGAAGAAAGGAAAAAGATGATTTGGTACGCAGTTTGCATATACTACTCGGCATTCTGACGTTTACTCTGTCTGAAGAAGATTTGGTTGGTTCGCTGGCATTTAGCTTGCTTGCGGTGAAGGCAGTAGACAGCTGATTTAACACCTGCAAGGACCAAAATGGTGATTTGATCCTAGCCTCATTTATGATCCCAGCGATTTAATTAGAATTCTATTAGAGTAACTGTTTAAGTGAGCAATGGTACTGACCACTGTGACTTGTCCCCAGGTATATATAATACTCCTTTGGTTACATAGTACACCCTCCGTCCAAAAAAGCTTTTTCGGACGGAGGGAGTATATGCTCACAGAACAGGTAGCAACTTCCTTTGGTTACCACAACACCAGACTTGATCTGAATGTTATTTGGGGAAGGCAACTGTCTCCCCTAGGATGATTACTAGATGAAATCAAAGAACATGAATATTTTGGCTCGCAGCATGCAAAGAAAATAAATGAAACTCTACCTCAAGATTTTTATCCAAGCATTGTGAAGAAAAGAAAAAAAACCTTTATCACGATGAAAATTTATGATGCATACAACCCAATATTGTATTAGTATAATAGATATATCGGTTGGATGGTCAAGCTATTGTAAATTCAAGTGTTGCAAATACTACATGGAAAGTCTACACACTTGCTTGTTCTTTACCATTTGACCCATGCTGGTTTCGACTCATGCACTTTCTTATGATACGAGACTTCATAAGAATATTAACAAAGGATCAGAATATTAACAAAGGCGTACATCACTAGTTCCCTTGACACGTCATGTTTTCTTTTGACCAGGTGGTTTATTATAAACGGAGCACCCTTTCCCTCCCATATCACTTACTCTGATGCATCAGTTTCAGACAACTAGAGATTGGGAGGCTCTCAACTAACAAACTATAGAATTCAGACTAAATATATGCATAATAACCGGAGGAAAAGAGATATGAATGAATGGAGGGAGCATCTAGTTGTACCTCGCCCACATCGGTGCCCTTGCCCAGCCAAAGACAGAGGGATGCCCTTGACCATCGGGCGTCGGCGTGCGTGGGGAACGAAAGAAGCTAGGGATTTCATGGTGGGAAATGAAAGGAGCATGGGACGGTGGCGTGCTTGTGATTTTGAGGAAAACCTTCGCGGGCTGGCCCGCTTATTGGCGCTGAAAGTTCAGCTATTCGCGCGCGAGGCCCATATAGCATCCAACAGTCGGTCGGGGTTATTTACCGACCGATAGTCCGTAGGCCATAACAAAATTCCTGACCGTCTGTTCGACGGTATATGTTGCAGCATCGCCGACCGACAGCTCCTTACTGTACATAGGTTTGCCGACCCACAGTCTGTTAGAAAATTTTCTGGCTAACTATGGGTCGGCAATAGTAACCTTTTCCCAACAAACGACGGTAGGGAATTCTGGTGCGTGGTGTAGTGACCGGGATATGGAATGAATCAAGAGCGACATGTATGAAATAATTATGAAGGTGGCTTTGCCACAAGTACGATGTCAACTACATGATCATGCAAAAAAGCAATATGACAATGATGGAGCATGTCATAATAAACGGAACGGTGGAAAGTTGCATGGCAATATATCTCGGAATGGCTAGGGAAATGCCATAATAGGTAGGTATGGTGGCTATTTTGAGGAAGATATAAGGAGGTTTATGTGTGATAGAGTGTATCATATCACGGGGTTTGGATGCACTGGCGAAGTTTGCACCAATTCTCAAGGTGAGAAATGGCAATGCACGGTACCGTAGAGGCTAGCAATGATGGAAGGGTAAGAGGGCGTATAACCCATGGACTCACATTAGTCATAAAGAACTCATATACTTATTGCAAAATTTTATTAGCCCTCGAAGCAAAGTACTACTATGCATGTTCCTAGGGGAAGGGTTGGTAGGAGTTAACCATCACGCGATCCCGACCTCCACTCATAAGGAAGGCAATCAAAAGAGCATCCCATGCTACAAATTTGTTACACAACTTTTACCATACGTGCATGCTACGGGACTTGCCAACTTTAACACAAGTATATATCAATTTCATAATTACCCAACCAGCATGACTCTAACATTACCACCTTTATATCTCAAAACAATTATCAAGTATCAAATTTCTCATAGTATTCAGTGCACTTTGTATGATAGTTTTTATTATACCCAACTTGGATGCCCCATCATATTAGGACCAATTTTATAACCAAAGCAAATACCATGCTGTTCTAAAAGACTCTCAAAATGATATAAGTGAAGCATTAGAGTCTTAGTATTTCCGACAATTGCAATGACTTCTTTATTTCTTTATGTGCAAAAAAATAAGATTGTCTAGTATTTTTTAGTGTAAGTAATATAATATGGTAGGGATTTCTATGTAAACAGAGTATCCTATTTCCATAGGCTCGAATGACCACTTCTCATAATAAGAATGTGCACGGTCTGGTTCGGTATGGAGATCAGTAATTTCTACAATATAAAACCACCGCTGTGCTCTAAAAAGATTTAAGTGAAGCACTCGAGCAAAATTGTCTAGCTCAAAAGATACAAGTGAAGCACATATAGTATTCTAATAAATTCCGAATCATGTGTGTCTCTCCCAAAATATGTGTACAGCAAGGATGATTGTGGTAAACTAAAAAGCAAATACTCATATCAGACAAGACGCTCCAAGCAAAACACATATCATGTGGTGAATAAAAATATAGCTCCAAGTAAAGTTACCGATAGACGAAGGCGAAAGAGGGGATGCCTTCAGGAGCATCCCCAAGCTTAGGCTTTTGGTTGTCCTTGAATTATCTTGGGGTGCCATGGGCAACCCCAAGCTTAGGCTGTTGCCACTCCTTATTCCATAGTCCATCAAATCTTTACCCAAAACTTGAAAACTTAACAACACAAAACTCAACAGGAAATCTCATGAGCTCCGTTAGTGCAAGAAAGAAAAACCACCACTTAAGGTACTGTAATGAATTCATTCTTTATTTATATTAGTGTTAAACCTAATTTATTCCAACTTCTCTATGGTTCATACCCCCCGATACTAGCCATAGATTCATCAAAATAAGCAAACAACACACAAAAACCAGAATCTGTCAAAAACAGAACAATCTGTAGCAATCTGTAACTTTCAAATACTTATGGAACTCTAAAAATCTTACCAAAATAGGAAGTCCTAGGCAATTTGTCTATTGATCTACTGCAAAAATAATCAACTAAAAATCACGTTTTTGTGATTTATTACAATTATTCTCGCGCGCACAAAAGTTTCTGTTTTTTAGCAAGATCAAATTAACTATCACCCAAGATGATCCTATAGGTTGTACTTGGCACAAATACTAATTAAAACATAAAACCACATCTAAAAAGAGCCTAGATGAATTCTTTATTACTAAACAGGTGCAAAAAGCAAGGAACAAAAATAAAATTGGGTTGCCTCCCAACAAGCGCTATCATTTAACGACCCTAGGAGCATAGAATAGATCTACGTATCGCCATCTTTGGTATTCAATTCTTCAATAGAGCACTTATAACCCTTAGGAGTTTCTTTCTAGTAATGATTAAACTCTTAGGCAAGAAATCAAGAAATTCATTTGTAGCAAAAGGTTCCTTAATGATAGCGAAAAAGCAGGGGTGAACACTTATGGATTTGAGATCCGCATTTTCCTTACTAGAAGATTCACCCTTATTTTTAGGAACATACATTAATTTGGCAAATTTGGTAGGAGGAGTTGCAGTATTTTTCACGGATGAAAAGGCAGACCCTAAGTTAGTAATAATATCCTCAAGTTTACTGATTCTTGTAGAATCTTGATATATTCTTTCCTTAACTATAGGTTCCTTCTCTTTAAAAAAATTCAGAATGACTCCAACCTTAGATCCATATTCGGAAATTTGCTTGTGGATCTTTTTATCCAAAGTTTCAATTAACTCAATAGTGGAAAATTTATTTTCAATGATTTCAAGCCTTTGCATCACATGTTCCAAGGTTAAAACAGTTCCATTAACCAAAAGAGGTGGTGGACCAAATAAATCTAACATAGCATTATAAGCATCAAAAGTATGGCTACCCATGAAATTCCCTCCGGTAATGGCATCAAGAATGCATCTGTTCCAAGGAGTAATGCCTACATAAAAATTGCGAAAAAGAACGGAAGTAGATTGCTTCATAGTAGATCTATTTTGAGATTTGCAAATTCTATGCCAAGCATATTTTAGATTTTCTCCCTCCCTTTGTTTAAAATTAAGAACTTCATTATCGGTAGTACTAACGATGATAGGAGGACTAGCCATGACGACGAAATAAACGATCTAACACACGAGCACACAGGAGGCAAGCGAAAAAGAGGCGACCGGGAAAGAAAGGGCGAATAAAACGGCAAGGGTGAAGTGGGGAGAGGAAAACGAGAGGCAAATGGCAACTAATGTAATTCGAGGGAGAAGAGTTTGTGATGGGTACTTGGTATGTCTTGACTCGAGCGAAGACCTTCCCGGCAACGGCGCCATAAATTCTTCTTGCTACCCCTTGAGCACTGCGTTGGTTTTCCCTTAAAGAGGAAAGGGTGATGCAGCAAAGTAACGTAAGTATTTCCCTGAGTTTTGAGAACCAAGGTATCAATCAAGTACGAGGCTCCACACAAGTCCCTCGTACCTACACAAACAAACAATAACTTCGCAACCAACGCGAAAAACGGGTTGTCAATCCCTTCATGGCCACTTCCGAAAGTGAGATCTGAAAGAGATAATAAGATACGATAGATATTTTGGTATTTTTATGATATAGATTGGAAAGTAAAGATTGCAAAATAAAGTATATCGGAAAATTATATGATGGAAAATAAACCCGGGGGCCATAGGTTTCACTAGTGGCTTCTCTCAAGATAGCATAAGTATTATGGTGGGTGAACAAATTACTGTCAAGCAATTGATAGAAAAGTGCATAGTTATGAGAATAACTAGGCATGATCATGTATATAGGCATCACGTCCGCAACAAGTAGACCGACTCCTGCCTGCAACTACTACTATTACTCCACACATCGACTGCTATCCAGCATGCATCTAGAGTATTAAGTTCATAAGAACAGAGTAACACATTAGGCAAGATGACATGATGTATAGGGATAAACTCAAGCAATATGATATAAACCCCATCTTTTTATCCTCGATGGCAATAATACAATATGTGCCTTGCTGCCCCTGCTGTCACTGGGAAAGGACACCGCAAGATTGAAACCAAAGCCAAGCACTTCTCCCATTGCAAGAAAGATCAATCTAGTAGGCCAAACCAAACTAATAATTTGAAGAGACTTGCAAAGATAACCAATCCTACATAGAATAATTCAGAGGAGATTCAAATATTTCTCATAGATAAACTTGATCATAAACCCACAATTCATTGGATCTCGACAAACACGCTGCAAAAAGAGTTACATCAGATAGATGTCCAAGAAGACCGAGGAGAACTTTGTATTGAGATTCAAAGGGAGAGAAGAAGCCATCTAGCTAATAACTATGGACCCAAAGGTCTGTGGTAAACTACTCACAACTCATCAGAGAGGCCTTGGCGTTTATGTAGAAGCCCTCCGTGATCAATTCCCCCTCCGACGGAGCGCCGGAAAAGGCCCCAAGATGGGATCTCACAGGTACAGAAGGTTGCGGCGGTGGAAATAGGGTTTCGTGGTGCTCCCCAATTTTTTCAGGGTATGCAAGTGTATATTGGCGAAGGAGGTCGGTCAGGGGAGCCACGAGGGGCCCACGAGGGTGGGGGGCGCGCCCACCCCCCTAGTGCGCGGCCTCCTGCCTCATGGCCGCCTCAGCTGCTTCTTGACGTCCACTGCAAGTCTTCTGGATTGCGTTTGTTCCAAAAAGATCTCTCCCGAAGGTTTCATTCCGTTTGGACTCCGTTTGATATTCCTTTTCTTCGAAACACTGAAATAGGCAAGAAAACAACAATATGGGTTGGGCCTCCGGTTAATAGGTTAGTCCCAAAAATGATATAAAAGTGTATAGTAAAGCCCATAAACATCCAAAACGGGTAATATAATAGCATGGAACAATAAAACATTATAGATACTTTGGAGACGTATCAGTGGGCCGTTAGGGTTTGGGCCTCCACTGGACCCCACCCACCTATTTGTCGTCTGCTAGCAGACGGCAACGAATGTTTGCCGCCGGCCAGCAGACGGCAAAGAATTGGCTGATGGAAAATAATATCTTTGTTGTCAGCCATTTCTTTATCATCCATTTTTTAGAAGCCGATGACAAAGGCCTTCTTTGATGTCCGCTAGCAGACGACAAAGAGCTGGCTGATGGCAAATTCTCTGATTCCAGTGGTGTGGGGAGGGTGCCCGAGTGCCCTAACACACCATTCCTTGCACAGACAACCCCTTATTAATTCCCTTCCAAGCACATAGCTACTAGAGATTTGATGTCATCAGCGAGGAGTAGGCCATGGTGCCCAGGGCGACATTAGGTGCGGTCGGAGGTGGTTGGGATGGCGAATCGGCACATTAAGAGCATCGGTGGCTGCTGCCCAGCTGTCCACACGTGGTGGGGCACTTGCAGTTTACATCGGCCGTGCGAGGAACAACACCTGAGAAGGAGCACTGGCGCTTCTTATTTCCTATCGTGACTGCCCACCCGATCGGAGCAACCTTCTAGATAGGATGGCCAAGTGTTCACGCAAGAGGCCAAAGCCGGGCGACGTCACCGCTCTTCGACTATCGTGCCATCGATGCCAACACCAGAATCACGCCAAGGTCATTGTTTGATGCAGCACCGCTAGTGCAGCGCACCCAGGGGTGGGTGTGCCCCCCTTCTGATTGGTCATGGTGTTTGTGGCCAGCAGGGTTCCTACGCTCCCTGGCGCTGCTCCTGTAAGTGCATCTAGTGCCACCCCTAGTTGGTTTTGGAGTATTGACGACAAAGTTGGTTGAGGGACTAATGCGTTTGTGAGAATTGCAGGATAACGCCGGAAGTGTCCCTCAATGATTCGGTTTACCTACCAGAGATGACCCCTAAAAATGTATGAAGACATTGACGACAATGGTGGTATGAGAAGATATTCATATTGAAGACTATGACATGAGAAGACATTGCGTGAAGACTATGGAGCATGAAGACTGTGTGGTTTCATTGTTTCCTTTTCTTCTTTGTTGAGTCATAGGAACCACCGTACTGTTAAGTGGGGTCCAAGTGAACTAAGTCAGAGTGACTGAAGTGATGCTCAACCCAAATCCTATGTCTTCGAGCGAAGACAATGAGAGCAAATCTTATCCAGAGTTGGATGAGTCAGCTTTGCTTGTAGCCCAAGTAAAGTTTCCGTGTGTGTTTGAAATCTGACCGTTGGAACACGTGTCAGTTCCTTAGTGACCCAGGGCCATTTCGGACAAATCAGGTCTGGTTGCCTAGTGGCTATAAATAGCCCACCCCTACACCATAAATTGGTGGCTGCTCAGAGTTAATATACGGCTTTTGTCGTTTGAGAGCAACCCACCTCGAAGCATTTGAGAGAGAGAAATCCTTGCGAGGACAAAGCCCAAACACCAAGAGCCAAAGAGTGTTAGGCATCACTGAAATCTTTCTGTCTGTGTGACCTAAAGACTTATTACACTTGAGGACTGTGTATCCTCCAGCCGGTTAGGTGTCGCGTTCTGAGCATCCAAGAGTCATTGTGGATTGCCGGGTGAACGAAGTCTGTGAAGGTTTGGAAGTCTACCTTGAAGACTTACCAAAGTGATTGGGCGAGGACTAAGTGTCCTTAGCTCAAGGGGAATAAGGTGAAGACACGGTCTTCTGAGTTGAATCTCAGCCTCCCTAACCAGACGTACAGTTGTCACAGCAACTGGAACTGGTCCAACAAATCATGTGTCTTCAACAAGCAACTGGTTCTATCTCTTCCCTCCTTTACTTTGAGTTTGTCTTCGTGAAGTTATTGCTTATCGTCTTACCTGATTGACTTCATTGCTTGACTACTATTGTTGATTGGCTTCATACTATCTTCCATCCTGATCCTACTACCTAGCTGCTATTAATCTTCGAACGTTAATGTTGTTGCATACTTGATTATGGCTTGCTTGTTGTAGTTTATCTTCCGCTGCATATCAATTAGGTTGTTTCTATTGTTTGTCTTCGAAACTTCCATGTTTTGAAGACTTCCATAAAAATCGCCTATTCACCCCCCCTCTAGTCGATAACTAGCACTTTCAATTGGTATCAGAGAAAGGTACTCCCTTGTTCTGTGTGATTCGGTTTAACCACCTGGAGTTTAGCTATGTCGACTGCAGGGATAATCAAAGTCTCCGCTGCTTGCCCCGTGTTCGATGGAACAGAATATCCCTACTGGAAGAATAAGATGCGCATGCATCTTCAAGCCATTGATGTTGACCTATGGTATGTCGTCAAGAATGGTGTTGCCAAAACTGGTGAAGGTGTCACCCCTACTGATGTCAAGAAGTTCATTCAACTGGGCTCGACTGCAAAGAACATCATCTGTGGTCATCTGACCAAAGGACAGTATGGCCGTGTGAGTGCTCTGGAAACGTCAAAGCTAGTCTAGGACTGGCTGTCCAAGGTCAATGAAGGTGTCTCTACACAGAGAGACCAGAGGATCAGTGTTCTTCGCAATCTCTTCAATCGCTTCAAGAGAAACGACAATGAAAATGTCCAGCTCACGTTTGATCGCCTCACCGACATCACAAATGAGCTTCAGGCTCTCGGCGCCACTGAGATCACCAAGCATGAAATTGTCAAGACACTGCTGAGATCACTTGACACCTCCTTTGACACCCTTGCCCTCATGATACAAGAACGTCCTGACTTCAAGACCCTCGATCCGTCTGATATACTTGAGAGGCTCAACACACATGAGTCCCAGCTTTCTGAGAAAAGAGATATTTATGGCCCCAACTATGGCCGAACTCGTGCTTTGAAGGCAAAAGTTGTTTCCTCATCTGAAGAAGAAGAATCTGACTGCGGTTCTGACGATCCTAAAGACATTGGAAGGGAGCTTGCTATGCTTGTGAAGAAGTTCCAGAAATTCACCAAGAAGAAGGGCTTCAGAAAGTCTTCACGATCCAGTTCAAGAAATGATGAAGCTTCCACTCAAGACAACAAGAAGAGAACAGGTCACAAGTGTAAGAAGTCTGGGCACTACATCTTTGAGTGTCCTCAGTAGGACAACAAGAAGAAGAAGAAGAAGAAGAAGAGCAAGGAATATGACTGCGGTGACAAGAAGAATAAGAAATCTTCGAAGTCTTCTTCCAAGTCCTCATCAAGGTCTTCATCTCACAAGAAGAGCTCATCTGGCAAGGCTCGTGCTTTTGTTGGCAAGGAAATGGATTCAGAGGAGGAGTCTGCGTATGAGGAGGCAGAGGTGGAATCTGAAGCTGAGTCCGACTCTGGCGTTGCAAGTCTGGCTCTGGCCACAACCTATGTCGCAAAGTCCATCTTCAACACTGAAGACAATGACTCCCACTCCAACGCTGATGATGACAAGGACGATCTCGCTCCCACCTACTGCTTCATGGCACATGGTGCCAAGGTAAAATCGCGCGATGCTTACTTTCAAACATCAAGTGAAGATGACTCTGATTGTGAATCTAAACCCAGCTACAAAACACTTGCTAAAATTGCTACTGAACAACAAAGGGCTATGGAACATACTCAAAAACTATTAGACAAAAGCGATGACCTGTTGGATGCGGAAATGACACGTTCACAGTCCTTAGTTGAAGACATAAAAAATCTTCATGCTAAGTATCAAGAACTTGAAAGTCTTCATGAGACGCTCTCAACCACTTATGAAAAGCTCTCCTATGATTATCTTCAAAGGAAGCAAGACCTTGAGAAACTGAAAGTGACTCATGAAGATCTTCAAAAAGATAATGAGTTATTTCGCGCTCAACAGATCAGTCCCGCTCAGGATGAATTTGAACCACCATGCTTAAAATGCATTGAGCGTGATAATGCTACCTCTATTGCTGAATGTTCCACTGCTGCTACTGTTGCTCTGTCTTCAACTACTGATGTGGTAACTAACCCCTCTTCTGAGGATACCACTACTATTGCTGATGAAAATTCTAGGTTGAAGACATTGCTTGAAACAGGGATGTATAAAAGTCTGAAAGGGCATCAGAAACTTTGTGATGTCCTCAAAAAGCAGATTCTGAACCGAAACCCTAGGAAAGAGGGTATTGGGTTCGAGAGGAAAATGAATGCTGACGGTTCCTACTGGAAGCCTGAGCAGTATCCCAAAACCACATGGGTTGCTGCAAAGGAACCTTCAGTGGATCCATCTACTTTATCTGGATTTACCTGTGCTAATCCTATTATCATTGATGAATCCTTTGATGCAAACTATAAACTGTTCAAAAATCAGAATGGTGAAGTGTTTGCCAGGTATATTGGTACTAAATGCAGGAATGGACCTCCTATGAAGAAGATCTGGGTTCCCAAAAGCTGCCTTGAGAATCTTCCAGTGAATGTCATCATGACACCACCAGGGAAGAAGACAAACCCCAGACCAAAGGCATCATATGGTCCAACGGCTACTTACGAACACAGGACTCACTTGAGTCACCCTAACACCAATGTTTTGCAGGGAAATCATACTCAGACTCATGAATATGAGCGTGTGTCTTCAAATCGCTATGTTCATAGAACTAAGAACTTTTCTACTTATTCACATGAGTATCATTCATCTCCTGCAAGGCTATTTGCTAGGGCTTCAAAGCCGAAATTCTCAGATGCTGCACTTAGACTCATTGCTTCTAAGCCACCCCTGAAAATGTGGGTGGTGAAGAAGAATTAACTCTCTTTTGCAGAATGTGGTCTCCAGCCAGCAATCAATGGCGTCCGATATAATTGCTGGGGACCTAAAACACAAAGGGACGCATGATGAAATAACTTAATATGTATTCCACATATGAATCGCTTACATGTCATACTGTGTGCTAACTTTCATCTATGCTGTGATAATCCAAGTGTGCATCAAATGCTTATTCTTCACAACATACATTGTGAAGCCTATCCCTCTAACTGCACTGTAGGGTACACCAAAAGCTTCAGAATGGATTATTGACAGCGGATGCACTAATCATATGACTGGCGATCAAAGTCTTCTCATGGACTCAACCTTACGTCCATCCGACAAGAGTCAAATCACATTTGCTGACACTGGTAAAGGCAAAGTATTGGGTCTAGCTAGAGTTGCAATCTCAAAGGATCAACACATGGATAAAGTGATGCTTGTTGAATCCCTTGGATTCAACTTAATGTCTGTCTCAATGCTTTGTGACTTAAACATGATTGTGATATTTGGAAAATATCGTTGCCTTGTACTAATGGAATCTGACAAATCTCTAGTCTTTGAATGGTATAGGAAAGGTGATCTATACATGGTAGATTTCTCAGCAGGTCCAAAACTTGCCGTATGTCTTCTTGCTAAAGCTTCAGAATGCTGGCTCTGGCATCGAAGGGTGGGGCACGCTGGCATGAGGAACTTGCACACTCTCGTCAAAAAGAAGCATGTCATAGGCATCGAAGGTGTCAAGTTCAAGAAAGATCATCTGTGTGGTGCCTGCGAAGCTGGAAAGATGACAAGGGCCAAGCATCCTTCGAGGACAATCATGACAACATCTCAACCCCTCGAGCTGCTACACATGGACTTATTTGGACCTACCCACTACTCCACCCTCACAACAACGACGTGTCTCTATGGCTTCGTCATTGTTGATGACTACTCAAGATACACATGGGTGCACATAATTCTCCACAAGACTGAAGTACAAGATGTCTTCAGACGATTCGCCAATCGAGCAATGAACAACTATGGCGTCAAGATCAAGCATATCATAAGTGATAACGGCACTGAATTCAAGAACACCGGCCTTGATCTTTATCTGGATACAATGGGAATCACTCATGAATTTTCTGCTCCATACACACCTCAGCAAAACGGCATTGTAGAGTGCAAGAACAGAACCCTCATCGAGATGGCTCGAACAATGCTTGACGAGTACAAGACACCAAGAAAGTTCTGGCCTAAAGCCATTGATACAGCTTATCACATCATCAACCGTGTCTACATCCATAAGCTTCTGGGCAAAACATCCTATGAGCTCCACACTGGCAAGAAGCCAAATGTCAGCTACTTCAGAGTCTTTGGTGCTAGATGTTGGATCAAGGATCCCCATCACAAATCAAAATTTGAACCCAAAGCTCACGAAGGTTTCATGCTTGGCTATGGAAAGGATTCGCACTCTTACAGAGTCTTCAACCTCTTCCACTACAAAATCGTTGAAACAGTGGATGTGTGATTTGATGAATCCAATGGTTCACAAAGAGAAATTCTGCCAAGTACACTTGATGAAGCTCCTTCCTGTGAATCTATCAAGTTGATGGGAACTGGTGAGATCATGCCCTCTGAAGCACAGCCTGAAGAGGAACTTATCATTTCTGTACCAAACCAACCTGAAGACAATGCTCAGACCGAAGACAATACTTCCAATGATGACAATGATCAGCATGAGCAAGGTCTTCGTCCAGTTCATCCTCGTGTTGCAAATGAAGTACAAATTGAGAAGATAATTGACAGCATCAATGCGCCTGGTCCGCTTACTCGCTCAAGAGCAACACAACTAGTAGATTTCTGTGGGCATTTTTCATTTGTGTCAATATCAGAACCCAAGAAAGTTGCTGAAGCTTTTATGGAACTTGAATGGATTCAAGCCATGCAAGAAGAACTTCAACAGTTCAAGCTGAATAATGTTTGGTAACTTGTCAAGCGACCTGACCCTCGCAAGCATAACATTATAGGAACAAAATGGATATATCGAAACAAGCAAGATGAGCATGTTCAAGTCGTCACAAACAAAGCACGTCTTGTGGCTCAAGGATATACTCAAGTTGAAGGAATTGACTTTGATGAAACATTTGCTCCTGTTGCTAGGCTTGAAGCTATTCGCATACTGGTAGCCTATCCTAATCATCACAACATCTTGCTATATCAAATGGATGTAAAGAGTGCATTTCTCAATGGCAAGATTGAAGAAGAAGTATATGTTGCACAACCACCTGGCTTTGAAGATCCAAAACATCCTGATATGGTGTACAAACTGAACAAAGCACTGTATGGCCTCAAACAAGCTCCTCGTGCCTGAAGTACAGTGATGAGTTTGGGTACATGATGCAAGAGCAATATCAAATGTCCATGATGGGAGAGCTGAAATTTTTCCTTGGTCTTCAAATCCGTCAACAAAGAAATGGCATCTTCATATCTCAAGAAAAATATCTCAAAGATTGCCTGAAGAAGTTCGGCATGCAAGATTGCAAAGGTTATACGACGCCAATGCCAAACATCATCTTGGTCCCGACGACAATGGTAAAGAGTTCGATCAAAAGGTATACCGCTCCATGATTGGTTCTTTACTTTACCTATGTGCATCTAGGCCAGATATTATGATTAGTGTTTGCATGTGTGCTCGATTCCAAGCGGCAACAAAGGAATCGCATCACTTAGCAGTGAAGCGAATTCTTAGATATTTGGCTTACACCCCAACACTCGGATTATGGTATCCAAAGGGCTCAAGGTTTGATCTGGTTGGATTCTCGGATGCTGATTATGCTGGTGACAAGGTGGATCGCAAGTCAACATCAGGCACATGTCATTTTCTTGGTCGATCACTTGTCTGTTGGTCTTCAAAGAAGCAGAACTGTGTATCACTCTCAACTGCTGAATCTGAATACATTGCTGCTGGATCTTGTTGTGCTTAGCTTTTGTGGATGAAGCAAACTCTCAAGGACTATGGCATCGATTTGAAGCAAGTCCATCTCTTCCGCGACAATGAAAGTGCCATCAAGATTGCCAACAATCCAGTCCAGCACTCGAAGACAAAGCACATTGAAATACGTCATCACTTTCTCAGAGATCATGTTATGAAGAAAGATATAGATATCATGCATGTCAACACTGAAGAGCAACTGGCAGATATCTTCACAAAGCCCTTGGATGAGAAAAGGTTTTGCAAGTTACGGTGTGAGCTAAATATCTTGGAATCCTCTAATGTCCTGTGATCAGGCACACATCCTACCACTTATGCATGTTGATGACTTAGATGTGCAACACACAAAGTAATGTATATCTTCAATCAATGAAGATTTACACTCTGAGTGTGAATACATTAACATGGAATTTGACTTCGGAGCACCACGATAATTGTGCGCCGTGTCTGGGTCTAATACTTCCTATACGGTGGGTAACGCCACCACCAAATTTCTCAGTTTGAAGTGTTTCACTCATGCCGTTATTTTGCAAAGATTTCGCATTTGGTTTGTCTTCAGTTTCAATTTATCTTTGTGATTTTTCTGCGCTATAGTGATTTGATTGCATATATATATATATATATATATATATATATATATATATATATATATATATATATATATATATATATATATATATATA
>NC_041386.1:703553463-703568470 GCF_002162155.2 Triticum dicoccoides | reverse complement strand
TAGCGTTCTATCCTATACAACATTCACTTATAGCTATGTCTTCAAGTTGAATCTTTTGAACTAAGTGAATGTGATCGGACCCTAATCTCTCTATCCTTACTATCTCAAACTCTATCTGTCCAAATCATATGCATTCTATTGAAACTGTCGAATGTCTTCTCTGCATCCTTGTCAGCAGAAGACACGGAGACAAAACATCAAGTCCTATTTAAATGAATCATCTAAACTGTCGATATCCGGAGAAGCCGGAACGAACATCCGACATACTTGGCGGGCGTGGGAACGTGGGACAATTCTAAATGTGTTGCATGCTTTCCACGTACCCCACGGATGTGAACAGAGAGGGGCACCTGCGTAATTGCGCTGTGTTGCACACCTACTTATAAATATGTGTCCCCTGCGGTAAAGAAATCCTTCTTCCACCTCTCCACCTCCGTCAAAACCCTAGCACCACCGCTAGCTCGCGACGACGCCGGCGACGAAGCGCTTAGCTGCCGCAACTTCTCCGACGCCGTCCTCACGCCGGCCACGGACATCGTCCTCTCCGCTGTCGCCGTAGGTGTCCTCCGTCGCCAAGTTAGGGCACGGTGGGCTGAACTGCTCGGTCTCTCATTCTTCCCATCTAACAGTTCGTCGTGCGGTAATTATAACTCTATTTTTACCACCTTTTTGATCTTCATAGATTCATCCTACTTACCGAAAGTGGTTTCTGCCTACTCAATGTTAGATCTATTCTATCTGCATCTCATAATGCCTAGTCTATTCACTTAGATTTCCTATCTAGTTTGATTCCTCACTTGTACTTATTCACGGATTGGTACAAATCTGGAACCAACTCACCACATATAAGTGAATGTCTTCGCATCATGAGGTCAATGTCTTCAAACTGACTTATCTTCAAAATCTTCTGAGAATGCATATGACCTCTTCCCCGTCCCTCGCATCTCTAATGCTGTCACAGGTACATGTCCGTGGGAGAATCCCTAGGTTCTCATAGTCTGCATTCGTTTGCAGAATACTTACAACATCATATCAATTCTCCTAAAGCCAGTTCCTGTTTTACCAGCAAGCGTAAATCTCTGAAGCCTTTGAGCATATTGAAACCATTTAGTTTGAAGTTCATGGCTGTAGAGAAATCAGTCAGGAAGGGTGGCAGACAGCGTCGTGGGGGAACTTGTAGGGATCTGCCTGATGATCTTGCAGATGTATACAAAACAGATCCTGAAGAAGATTACAATCAACGCAAGACTCGAATCCAATGGATTCGACGCTATTGGGCTGAACAGTGGTACAAGTATAGGTTCGTCACCCAGGAGTACACAGAGAAGTATGCTATCAAGAGTCCTTGGGGCGATATTCTCTATCGAGGCCTTCCCCCCAAGAACAGAGCTGAAGCCATTGAGCAAAAATTCTATCCGTGCATGGTCCGTGGACCACAGCCTGAAGAAGCCGACCCATCATCATTGCTCTGGTGTCGCGACGACAATCTCTTCAAGCGCAACTTCCAGTTTGCTATATCTTCAGCAAAGGAAAACAAGAAATCATGGGGATTAGACTTCAATCCTGGTCCCTCTGCTCCCCGTGAGGATGGGACACGTGAAGCTGAAGAGAATAGAATTGGCCCCTTTGCAAACCTTGATGGTCTCATCTCCTACATCTTGGTTCATGGTGCCAGAGTGGATCATCCCAACAATGATGCTGATTCTGATGAAGCCCCTGCTCCTACTCCAAGGCTGAAGAAGCCAAAGAAGGTTAAGGTTACATCATCAGCCGCACCTCCAAAAGCTTCTCGTGTGAAGCCATTGGCCACTGAACCTCCTGAAGCCAGTGTGCAGTCTGAAGATCAATCTCGTATCTCCAAGAAGACGGAGAAGAAAAGGCAACTTGTCAGGCATACTGATCAAGCTCTGACTCCTGCTGCTATTCTGCATGAAGAACCCATTGATCTATCAAGTGATGAAGATCTTGCGGATGATGCTCTTGAGCAGCTGATAAAGAGCAAGGAAGAAGCAGAAATCTTCAGCAATTTGCCTCTCTTTGATGTGGCCATCATCCACAATTTCATTGATGAGTGGTTCGACACCCCAAACGTCAGCTTTGAAGATTTACAGCTTCCAATTGGCCTCAGCGTCTCTTTCAATGGCGCCATTGCTTCTGAGCTGGCTCTCACTCAGCGAATCGTTGAGCTCAAGCACAAGATTGATTATGAAAAGGCTCAATTCAAGAAGCATATGGCCAAGCTGAGTGTTCAAGACTCCAAGAACTTTAAGGTCATGTTGCATGAGCTTAAAGAAGCTTTTCTGAAGAAGCGCCAAGAAGCTAGAGGCTCTCGTGAGCGCAGGAAGAGTTTGGCTGATAAGTGTGTGCTTGCCTACAATGAGGCTGAGAAGCGCAAGTCACTTGGCCGTCCTGGCATTGACCCCAGCATGGCAGCAAAGAAAAAGAAGAAGCTTCCTGCTGATCAGCCCGCGCCTTCAAGCCAAGAAGCTCTACGCATTATCTTCCCAAGTAGCATGACTGGCTCGAAGCCAAAGGTCACCACAACCGCTTCAGAACAGAAGAAGACGAGGGCTGCAGAGGCAGAAGCCAGAAAGAGGAAGAATATCGAAGCCTCTGATGCCGCTCCCTCCAAGAAGAAGCGCAAGACTAAGAAGAATCGGGCTGCTCCCACAGAGCCCCTTTTTGTTGAACCCATCTCAGTGATTCATCCTGCATCTGCATCCCAAGAACTTCACATGACTGTTCATGAGCGTGCTTCCACAGAGGCTCCTGAAGCTGAAGATATTCCAGCAGCTGAACCCATCGCTGCTGAAGACATTGGTCATCATGACAATGTTGAAGATGATGAAGTTCTTCCTCAGATCGAATACAATGTGGTATCATCGCCTGTTCGTACGAACAGCAAACTCATCAGCATTGGTCGTCCTCTGACGCCAATTGCACAGGATGATTCATGGGCTGATCGCCCGCAAGAACAAGACTCCCCCAACACTCCCCAACAACAACAAGTCACAACATCCGTACAAGCTGAAGAGGATGAGGGCCTGCCCACTCCATCTCCAAAAGCGTCGCCAGTACTTCAAAGGCTTCGCAAAGGACCAAGGCCTCAAGCTCCTCTTCCGAGCGTTCCAGGAGGAGAAGTGCATCATCAACCTGTTGCACGTCAAGTGTTTTCAGAAGCCACTCCTGCTGTGAATGTCTATGCGTCTGAAGCACCTGCTGCTGAAGACAATCCGGCTGCATCAGCCGATGAAGAACGTCAAGAAGAACGTGTCTCTACTCCCCCCATTCCTGAAGAAATAGTTCATGAAGTGAACGTGTCAATGCCTGACCCTCCAGCTCCTCTAGTGGAGGTTGAAAATCCTGAAGCTGCCACAACCAACGCAAGTGAAGCCGATGACATTGTCATGGCTGAAGCTAATGTGGAGCTCGCAACAACAAGTGTGCCTGAAGCTAATGCAGCCACTGCACCTGAAGCTAGTGAGGCTACTACTTCTGAAGCACCTGTTGTGCAGCCTGAAGCCTCAGTTGCTGCCACTGCTCCTGTTCCGCCACCAAGGCCCTATACAATTGAGCAGGCATATAAACACGGAGAGCTAACAACAGTCAGATGGCCCGTTCTGGTCCCTCCACCTAATGTCTCTAGTCCTCAATTTGACTATCATGTTGAGCATAGGCCTCAAGTCCAGAAGCCCAAGCCAAGACTGCCAGGGTTTCCAGGTACTGCAAACTCGGCAGGGTCCTTTGATAGCTCGAAGAACCCCTACACGAAGCCAAGAATTGCATCAGAACTCCTGTGTTTTGTATGATCAAGGGCGCATCTTCCCTCATATGCGCCTCGACACTGAAGCCATTACTGGACTCCCCTGCTTAGAAGAAGCACTTGACTGCTTTCGTGATGTTGGGCTGCTCAGTGACAGATAAAGAACAGTGGAATGAAGAACTATTGCTTCAATTCTATGCCACATTGCACATTCGCGGCTACAACAGAGATACAAAGACCTGGGTTCTCGAGTGGATGACCGGAAACGTTCATCATGAAGCCAAAGCTATGGATATCATCGAGCTTATAGGCCTGTCCACTCCCGGAGAACTCTATGAACCTGGCTGTCAACATCATCGCAATGCCCTGGAAAGCATCTTTCATAGGCCTGAACCCAATATGAGTCAGATGCTGAGCATGATGAAGCCTTTGCCCCGTGATGCTGAATATCCAACAGAGTTCTTTGTTGAAGACCTTGATTATCTACCATGCACCATATATCACATCATTAGGCGGACTCTATGGCCTATCATAGGACATTCATCAGTGGCAAAGCTTGAAGGAGCTATGAAGACATTGGTCTTCTACATTTTCAATGGCATCAGCTTCAATGCACAAGATTTCTTCATCAGACAACTTGCTGCCTCCGGCTCTGATCTCTTTGGTCTGAAGTTTTATGCTCCATGGGTCATGCGCCTCATAAAGCGACACTCTACTGTCAACTATCAACCTTCTGCTCGCAATCATGTGATTTTTCTACCTGAGGTTGATATGTTAGTTGAAGCTATATATCCTGACCCAGCCAAGAAGCCTCTTTGTCTTCAGAATGCCGAGCACCAAAGCTTCACTCAGCCCATTGAAGGTGTTCAAGCAGCTACACGAATCTATACATTGGCTGGAAATACTCGTCTGCCTCATCGAGCACCTACTGAAGCCACTGAAAGCACCATTGCCCAAAGGCCTCAGAAGCATTCTCGCGTTCTCAATGATCGAGAACTTCTTGTGGCCCTTCATCAGAAACAGGATAAACATCATTTTTGGCTCAAGAGACAGATGCAAAGCCTCTTGGTGGATGTCAATCGCATTCGCAACCTTGTCACCAAGAATGCCTTTGTTGCTCACGAAACTTGTCGGCGATCATGGAAGAGTTTGACCCTGCTTAGTGCTGAAGCAGATCTTCAAGACAATGGCTTCAATGAAAGATTTCAGTTTGACTCCACTCCTTCACGGAATGCTGTCTTACGAAGAACTCCATCTCTTGAAGACTCTGAATATTCTTCCTCCACGACAACGGTAAATGCCAGAGTGATCAATGATGAAGATGATACTACTTCACCACCTCCTACTACTACTGCGCGCATCGACACTGTACCAAGTTCATCTGCACCGCCACCCAACGACGACAACCCTGCTGCTTCACCTACTCATCAAGAAGACGAGTAGATGCTCTATGTCTTCAAACCTTTTTGGTCATTACTGACAAAAGGGGGAGAAGCGTATGAGTTGATAGTCTTCAAGCGGGTTCAAATGGGCGGTTGCGTCATATTTTGCCTCGTGCTTACAACTCTTGCGTTTTGAAACATTTGGTTCTCTGAGTTGTAACACTTAAACTTGATGGTCGTCTGCTACTTATTTGCATTTCCACGTGCGATGATAACTTCCGCACTTAAATCATCCTGCAGACGTCCATTTTTCATTATGCATGTCATCCTATATGCTATATCATTTCATGCATGATGAATTATCTTCATAAGTTGAAGTGGATCTCCACAAGTACAACCTGCCATGTGCATTTGCATTCCAAAAGCAAAATTATTTATATGCACATCTTCAGGGGGAGCCCTTGCTACTTATGAATACAAATTCCTATCCTTTACAATTTCACATACTTTATCCCCGTTGAAACCTTCAACCAGTTTGTCATCAGTCACCAAAAAGGGGGAGATTGTAAGTGCATCTAGTGCCACCCCTAGTTGGTTTTGGAGTATTGACGACAAAGTTGGTTGAGGGACTAATGCGTTTGTGGGAATTGCAGGATAACGCAGGAAGTGTCCCTCAATGATTCGGTTTACCTACCGGAGATGACCCCTAAAAATGTATGAAGACATTGACGACAATGGTGGTATGAGAAGATATTCATATTGAAGACTATGACATGAGAAGACATTGCGTGAAGACTATGGAGCACGAAGACTGTGTGGTTTCGTTGTTTCCTTCTCTTCTTTGTTGAGTCATAGGAACCACCGTACTGTTAAGTGGGGTCCAAGTGAACTAAGTCAGAGTGACTGAAGTGATGCTCAACCCAAATCCTATGTCTTCGACGAAAGACAATGAGAGCAAATCTTATCCAGAGTTGGATAAGTCAGCTTTGCTTGTAGCCCAAGTAAAGTTGTCGTGTGTGTTTGAAATATGACCGTTGGAACACGTGTCAGTTCCTTAGTGACCCAGGGTCATTTCGGACAAATCAAGTCGGGTTGCCTAGTGGCTATAAATAGCCCACCCCCTACACCATAAATTGGTGGCTGCTTAGAGTTAATATACGACTTTTGTCGTTTGAGAGCAACCCACCTCGAAGCATTTGAGAGAGAGAAATCCTTGCGAGGACAAAGCCCAAACACCCAGAGCCAAAGAGTGTTAGGCATCACCGAAGTCTTTCTGTCTGTGTGACCTGAAGACTTATTACACTTGAGGACTGTGTATCCTCCTGCCGGTTAGGCGTCGCGTTCTGAGCATCCAAGAGTCATTGTGGATTGCCGGGTGAACGAAGTCTGTGAAGGTTTGGAAGTCTACCTTGAAGACTTACCAGAGTGATTGGGCGAGGACTAAGTGTCCTTAGCTCAAGGGGAATAAGGTGAAGACACGGTCTTCTGAGTTGAATCTCAGCCTCCCTAACCAGACGTACAGTTGTCACAGCAACTGGAACTGGTCCAACAAATCATGTGTCTTCAACAAGCAACTGGTTCTATCTCTTCCATCCTTTACTTTGAGTTTGTCTTCGTGAAGTCATTGCTTATCGTCTTATCCGATTGACTTCATTTCTTGACTACTATTGTTGATCGGCTTCATACTATCTTCCATCCTGATCCTACTACCTAGCTGTAATTAATCTTCGAACGTTAATGCTATTGCATACTTGATTATGGCTTGCTTGTTGTAGTTTATCTTCCGCTGCATATCAATTAGGTTGTTTCTATTGTTTGTCTTTGAAACTTCCATGTTTTGAAGACTTTCATAAAAATCGCCTATTCACCCCCCCCTCTAGTCGATAACTAGCACTTTCAGCTCCCCCTCGCACTGCCCGGCAATGAGTAGGCCACTAAGAAAAACTACTCACTCCATCGGGATCACATGACATTTTTCTCAGGGATTTACATTTCTGCCCATAACTCGAAACCATTCTTCAAAATAGCCCTAATTTCAAAGGGTCGTCAAAATTTCCCCTCTACTGTTAGGTGACCTTATATAAATACCCTTCTATGTCGTTTTTGTCTAGCCAAGGGATTTGACCAATTTCCCGATGTCTCCTTGACACTCCCCTCTCTCAATTTGACACTTAAAAGTGGAACCTACAAAAGAAAAACAAAAACAAAAAACACTATCCATCCTCTCACTCACTTGCATGTGGGACCCATTCAAGAAAAATAATAACAGAAATGCAACTCTCTCACTTACATGTGGGACCCGACCCAAATAAACGGTGACCCCACATGTAAGCGCCTTTCTATTTTTCTAAAATTATTTGATAGTTTTGTTAATTGGTAGGGCCCATAGATTAGTTCCGCTAATAAGCTTGGGTTAGGGTTAAATTAATTGATGGGCCCCACATGCCATAGCAAGCCCACTAATCCTAAGCGCACAAAATGCGAGATCACCGGAATTAAGCCGCCAGTGACCAAATTTCGGGAGTGCCTTCGACCATGAGATCATGCAACTCCCGGATACCGGAGGAATACCTTGTGTGATCAAACTTCACAACATAACTGGGTGATCATAAAGATGCTCTACAGGTATCTCCGAAGGTGTCTGTTGAGTTGGCGTGAATCGAGATTAGGATTTGTCACTCCATGTATTGGAGGTGTCGCTAGGCCCTCTTGGTAATACACGTCACAAGAAGCTTGCAAGCAAATTGACTAAGGAGTTTGTTGCAAGATGATGTATTATGGAACGAGTAAAGAGACTTGCCGGTAACGAGATTGAAATAGGTATAGAGATATCAATGATCGAATCTCGGCCAAGTAACATACCGACAGACAAAGGGAATTACGTCTATAGTCATAAAGGTTCAACCGATAAAAGATCTTCGTGGAATAGGTACGAACCAATATGGGCGTCTAGGTCCCGCTATTGGTTGTTGATTGGAGAGGTGTCTTGGTGATGACTACATAATTCCCGAACTCATAGGATCGCACACTTAACGTTTGTTTTGACATTAGAGTAGTATTGGGATATTTGATGAGTGGTAACCAAATTTTGTTCAGAGTCCCGGATGAGATCCCGGATGCCATGAGGAGTTTCAGAATGTTTGAGAGGTAAAGATTTATATATGTGAAGTCATATTTTGGGTTCCCAAAAAAGGTGTAGGTTTTTCGGTATTGTACCGGGAAGCTTCCAGGGATTCCGGAGGGTCCGGAAGTCAACAAGTGGGTTCACCATGACCCAAGGGCTAGAATGGGCTGCGGGGAGGCGCCCTGGCCTTATTGGGCTAGGCGCACCAAGCCCTCAAAAGCCCATGTGGCTAGGAAAGGCAAAAAAAAGGAAGGAGTCCTAGTAGGAATAGGATTGGACTTGTAGTCCAAGTCCTCTCCCCATTAGCTACGCCCTAGGGCTTGGAGGAGCTGTTTCCCACTTCCCTCCACCTATATATAGAGGGGAGGGGGCACCCCAAGAGGATACACCAAGCCCTTGGCGCCCCTCTCTCTCCCGTTACTCCGTAGTTCCACCGCCTCATCCCGGCGACGCTTAGCGAAGCACTGTCGGTGATCCACCACCACTATCACCACCACGCCGTCATGTTGGTTGTGATCCCATCTACTTCTCCTCTCCCGCTTTCTGGATAAAGAAGGAGGAGACATCATCGAGCCGCACGTTTTTTAAACTCGGAGGTGTCGTCCTTTCGGCACTAGATCGGTTGGATCGTGATCGAATCGCAAAGAGTATGACTACATCAACTGCATGATAAACGCTTCCGCTTAGCGATCTACTAGGGTATGTAGACGCTCTCCCCCTCTCGTAGCTATGCATCTCCATGGATAGATCTTACATGTGCGTTGATTTTTTTGTTTGTTTTCCATGCATCATTCTCCAACAGTTGCATCATGAGCCCGGTCTATGCGTAGATGATATACACGAGTAGAAAACAAAGGAGTTGTGGGCGGTGATGTTCATACTGCTTACCACCAATGTCTTATTTTGATTCGGCGACATTGTGGGATGAAGCGGCCCGGACCAACCTTACATGTACACACACATGAGACCAGTTCCATCGACTGACATGCAACTTATTTTGCATAAAGGTGGCTGGCAGGTGTCTATTTCTCCTACTTTAGTTGAATTGAATTTGACTACGGGCGGTCCTTGAAGAAGGTTAAAATAGCAAACTTGATGGTCACCGTTGTAGTTTTGCGTAGGCAAGAACGGTTCTTGCTAGTTGCCCGTAGCAGCCATGTAATACTTGCAACAAAAAAGTAGAGGACATATAACTTGTTTTTGCAGGGTATGTTGTGATGTGATATGGTCAAGACATGATGTGATATACATTGTTGTATGAGATGATCATGTTTTGTAATATCGACAACAGGCGGCAGGAGCCTTAGGGTTGACTCTTAATTATTGTATGACATGCAAGCACCATGTAATCGCTTTACTTTAACGCTATGCGTTAGAAGCAATAGTTGGAGAGACGACCCCGACGCAATGATGGATATTAAGGTGTCAAGCCGGCAACGATGGTGATCATGCCCCTGCTTTAGAGATGGAGATCAAAAGCACAAGATGATGATGGCCATATCATGTCACATATTTTGATTGCATGTGATGTTTATCATTTATGCATCTTATTTTGCTTAGAACGACGGTAGCATTATAAGATAATCCCTTCACTTAATTTAAAGATAAAAGTGTTCTCCCCGAGTATGCACTGTCGGTGTCAAAACCGGCGGATCTCGGGTAGGGGGTCCCGAACTGTGCGTCTAAGGCTAATGGTAACAGGAGGCGGGGGACATGATGTTTACCCAGGTTCGGGCCCTCTAGATGGAGGTAATACCCTACTTCCTGCTTGATTGATCTTGATGATATGAGTATAACAAGAGTTGATCTACCACGAGATCGTGGAGGCTAAACCCTAGAAGCTAGCCTATGATTATGATTGTTGTTCCCTTCTATCGACTAGCCTGGCCTCGGTTTATATAATGCACCAGAGGCCTAGGATAACAAGAGTCCTAGCCGAATACCCCTGTGGGGAGGAGTCCTTGTCTTGATCACCAAGTCTTGTGGAATCTTCCTTGTATGCGGCAACTGTCCGAACTGGCCCATGAGTATACGGCCATGGTGTTCCTCGGCCCAATCCAACTGATCGGGAGACGACGTGGTGAACTACCCCCTGGTCCAGGACACCATCAGTAGCCCCCTGAACCGGTCTTCAAGTTGGGGACGCTCCTCGATTCTTCTGAACTGTTCTTCATCTTCGGTCGTCGGTCTTGAAAACTGGTTCAACAAATCTGCTCATCTTTGATCTTGAGAATCGCCGAAGTAAATCCGAAGAGTTTACATGTCGGGTATTCGAGGAGCCCCTTTAAGTTCTCGATCTTTATCAATGCCTTGTTATTTTAATGCCACACCTCGGGTTTGAAGTTGTTCCCGGGCGGCAGTGTCCTCTTGCGTCCGAGCTCCAACGCCGAACTGCATTTGAGGTGTCTTTTGCAGCCGAGCACCAACACTGGACTGCTTCCGAGCTCCAACGCCGGAATGTATCCGAGCTCCAGCGCCGGACTGTGTCCAAGCTCCAACGCCGGACTATATCTGAGCTCCAATGCCGGATTATATCCGAGGTGTCATAGATCACCTTGGTTCAAAAAAGTTGAAAGATTTTAGCTAAGCTTAATATCGAAAATGCCCACTATGGAGCCAGCCACTGGCGCCTGAGCTTTATGCCGGACTACTTCCGAGGTGGTGCACCACCTTGGCCATGGGCTGATTTTTATGAATTCAATTCCGAATTGTGCAATGTAATCTCGGACGCGATGTATGGCCAGTAGTCCTCAAGGTGCGTGTTGGCCCAATATCCGGGATGCACCTGAAGGAAAGAATCAGACCGCTGACCCTAGTAGCCCTGAGACTCAGGTCGATTCATAAAATCAGCCTAAGGATCAATTCCCAGCTTGGCAGCATACCTAGGAATAAAAACGCGGTGTGCAAAGTCCTCAAGACTTAGGTTGGGTGCGGCCGACCAACCTGAGGATAATAATCTCCTCGAAAACTATATTGCACTTTAAATTTTCTGCATTAGATTGTCAATGCAGTAGCCCCCGAGCCACTGGTCGGGTGGCAACACCAGATCAGGGGATCGATGTACCTCTTTAATATTTGTAAATGATAAGCATGAAGCCCAGTAGCCCCCGAGCCTTAATGTGGCCACGGGTGGCCGAATTAAGGATCGATATCCGTAGTAAAATCACAAATTATGTGTAATGATTATATGTATCCAAGTACTTTACATCATTAATGCTCGGATCCGCATTGTAAAAAACTTTGTTAACCGACCATCGGCTTCCACCTCCTTGGCCAGCAGTCGAGGAGTGTTTGTCCTACTTTATAAATCCTTTATGAGGGCAAAGATTTATGGCAAACAAGGCAATCCGGCCATATGGTATTATAAACAAAGGTACACGGACAGATATGTTATATTACTTTTTAACGTAAGAAACATCTTACAAAGAAAATAGTCCCACTATCGGTTCCTTTCTTTGGGTTGTCATGCTAAGCGTGATCATGAAACCTCAGCTCCGATCAATGTGGGAGGAAAATATTGAGGATTAAGTTCGGGGAAAGTTCCCAAACTCTATGGTATTAATGAACCAAAATTTTTACTTCGATCGTTGCTGACCAATGTGATCCTTTAAGATTGCTAGCTTTCGGCTTCACCCAATTTGAGGTACTAACTCGGATGACCCGGTAGTAACAATCACAGAGGTGCTCCCGTTACCGCCTAGCCAAACAATCGGGAATGTAGGGGTAAGCACAGGAGCCAGGCAACCCAGCTTGGCCAAAATCTTAAGTCAAATTGATGCATATTTATGGCTTTATATAACGATAAATACGGAAGGCAACACTTGTATAATGACTACAAATGTTGATGATATATACTTATTTTGACTCCATTGCGACCGTTTAGCAGTTGAAAGTGGCCCATTGTCGGCTTCTACCTCTTTGCAGATACTACGCAGGGTGTTTCCACAATAGCAAGATAACCCTTAGCCGACGTCTCGGTGCCCGGAGGCGGTTGTGTTAGCGGAAACGAGGCAATCAGATATCTTGGCTTTATAACTTTCATTTAGTCATAGGAGCTTTAAACTAGGGAAGCTAGCTACGAGCCCCCGGCTAGTGTTCGACGATAGAAGAGGTCAAGCCGTAAATACTTCGGCCAATGTTATGAACAACTCATCATTTAACATGGTCATCGGATCGCTGACCAGTTTGCGCTTATTGTGACAGTCAGTTTTCGGCTTTCTCCACTGAGGTGCTTAACCATGCGAGCTGGAAGCACAATCGCAGTGGTTCTCCCGTTGCACACCTAGCCGAACAAAGCGGAACGTAGGAGGCAAGCACAGGAGCCGGGAAACCCAACTATTGACCGAAGACACAATTCGAAACCGATGCATATATAGCAACATCTGAGAATGTTTTTGCTGAATCTCTAAAGGTGTTCGGCGTTGCACTGTGAGACTTATGTGAAAAACACACAAATAGTTTAAAAGTGCCAAAAGCTTGGAATACCAAAAAAACGCCAGTAAAAACATGACGTCGGAACAAGATCAAGTGTTCGATGCCAATCCGAAAATTGGAAAAAAATTGTGCTTCTGTCGACCAAGAAGAAAACACATTTACATCTCATATATCAGTTTAAGAGCCCCCAAGTGACTTGGGCAAAAGGATTTTATGTATAATGATTGTATGTACCGAAGTACTTATATCATATATGTGTTCACCCGAACTTTATACGCGTCTTAACCGACCGTCGAGTTCTCCCTCTTCGGTCAAGGACCGAAAAGTGTTATGTACTCCCTCTGTCGAGAATATCGACGGTGTTTCCGATAACCAGGCAATCAGGCCATAAGGTTGTAACAGACAAAGCACGCTCAGGGAACTTATGCTATATTACCGACGAAGTGTAAGAAGCATCTTCGAAGAAACTAGTACCCCCACCGATACCTTTCTTCGGTTGCTCATTATTACTATGAGACTTGTGCAACAGATTTTTTGTACTCATGAGTTCCGTTGTGTGCCGACCATTATTGAAAACAGTAAGAGCGCTAGCTTTTGGCTTCACCGAGTCTGAGGTCCGGCTCGGATGACCCGATCGTGACAATCACAGAGGTGCTCCCTTTACTCCCTAGCCGAACACTCGGGAACGTAGGGGTAAACACAGGAGCAAGGCAACCCAGCTTGCAAATCGTTTAGGTCAATAAGGTGCATATTGTGGCGTAATACACGAACAAGGAACGAAGCCGTACAAGTATAATCATATGCAAGAGGAAAAGCTCTATCAAAGGAGCCTCCAAATAAACGGGGTATTTGAATATGTGCGTCACAAACAAAGTTTTGACAAGGAACTTTGTCACAAACAACTTTGTGCCAAGAAGTACAATCTTGGTCGAACCGAACAAAATTTAAAACTGAAACTTTTTGAGCATGAAAGCAACTTAACTGGTTAATGTGTTCGGTGTTGATGACGCGATTCAGGCTTGTGGCGGGACGAAGACACCCATTGAACCGACAAGGTTCGCAGTCTTCGGCATGGCCGAGGTCCCAGCCCCCAGGACCGAGGTGTCCGAGCAAGGAGTTCGGCATTCCGGAGTAGTGACCACGTAACGCGGTCAAAATCGATTACCTGCACACATAAAACACGGTCCAGGAAATAATAATCATACATATATATCGATGCAACAATAATTCTTGAATAATTGCTTTATGCAACAATAATTTATTTAAAGAGATGTGGCCTGGCGCCAAAGCCAATGTCGATGCAGGGCGTCGGCGTGACGCAATAAAGGCGTGACAAAGCCTGAATTTTCAGGGTGGTCTGAGTTTGGGATGCGACGTTCGCTGAACTATGTACGGAAACTGACCGAACCACCACGCAACCATTTTTAATGTGGCCGCCATTTAATAGACCATTGTACAGATGATGGAACAAACCACAGTAATAATTCCTTAAGAAAAATAAGCCCAACAAGCAAAAATTATTAGGATTAATAGCACCTGGTTTATTTGTTAAAGTAGTCCAAAGAAAAGGCGACTCCTAAAATTGGGAATCGATCCGCACACCCATTGCCTGATGGGCGATAAAGCGACGGCATGGAGATGCTGGCAAAGGTTGGCTTGCTGAGGCAAAGCCCCCGGTCCATCTAACGTGACGAAGCTGGTCGGCTGGTGACGCCGAAGTTACCGGAGTATGTTGATGAAGAAATAGCCAAGTCCCCGGTCTAGCCGAGGTGACGGAGGAGGCCGGTGAGGAGTTGTTGCAGCTGCCATGTCAGCCTACGTGTTGAAGTAATTCGGCGTGACGGACATTGGCTTGAAGAGGCAACAGTGCGACCATGTCGACCCAGGTCGTAACTTGTAACGCGTCCAATGCTGGTTTGATAGAGTGACTATGCGGCGATGCCGGTGTGCCTGCTCCGTGTAATCCGTGGGGCGGCGATGTTGGTGATGATTTATCCTTGGCAATTCGAATTCTTATTCGGCTCGCCGAGGTGAGGATCCGAAAAAGTTGAGCTCGGCTCAAAAGGCGACGACATGTCTAGCGCAGGTCAGCAGCCATGGAGCTATATTGCTGGACTGGTTTGACACCAGCATGTTGGCGAAGATTACCTCAGAGGAGGATTAAAATTTTATGGGCGCGTGTTAGAAACAAGAAACAATTCCTTATTTAACACTATCTTAAATTTTGTTTCCTTATTTAACATTGGATTTTTTTTCTTTCCTATCTGACAACGAGTCTAAATGGTACTTGAAAAGACTCTTTTG
>NC_041386.1:703545226-703553154 GCF_002162155.2 Triticum dicoccoides | reverse complement strand
TAGCATACGCACAACATCAGTGGGGCAATAGCGCGTACACACGCATTGGCAGTAGCAAACACGCAGCAGCACATACGCACACACATACACACTCTAGCACACACGCACGCATCACACACATACAACATCACATGTGCATGCATCACAAACACACTGAAGCAAACTCGCAGGCAGCACACACATACAACATCACACGTGCACGCATCACACACGCAGCAGCAGCACACAAACACGCACGTATGCGCGGCAGCTGGTACACGAATACCCGAACAGGTATTTCATCGATCTCATTGTAAGAGCACATAGCTAGCTAGCCTGGGTACATGGGTATTAAAAGTATGTATATGTCCGCGCAGCAGCCGGTACATGAATAGCCGAACAAATATACATACATGGCTATGTGTATTGTGTACGTCTAGCAGAGACGTGTGGGTATTTAAAAGTGTATGTGTACACCGGCTAGAGCCATAAGCCAAGTAGGAGTACATGCTACTGCCGTGTGCATGGCCTTCGATGCATGCATGCAATTGTACGTGGGCAATTTTGCCATGCACCACGTACAAAACTAATGATAGACCTTCTAGTATATGCATCTACTATATTATGATAGACCTTCTATTAATAAAGATGATTAAAAAATCATCGAACAACACGCGTGCACAAACATACCACATGAGGGGTAAAATGGTCTTTTCAAGTGTCATTTAGGCTCAAAATGGACAGAAGTGTCATAAAAGGCATAAAATTTAGACTCGTTGTTACATAGGGAAGAAATTATTTGTCGGTGCCAAAAAGGGCATAAAATTTAAGCACGCTGTTAAATAAGGAATTCTCTCTAGAAACAACGCACAATACCTTAAAAGAAAATTCCTTTAAAAAGGTTGTCAAATATCACGTTCATAAAGAAACATGAATTCGGGTCGGATCCGTATTCGCGCAGGAAACAGGTCTGAAAAGTGATGCACTAATCGGAAGGTTCCCGAAGTTTGGACGGTTGGATCGAGCTGAAATTTTTTGGGGAGGGAGATGTGAGAATTCCGGAGAAAACGAACGGTTGGATTTTCCAAAGGACCTCCGAGCAGGGCTCTGGAGGACACGCCCTAAACTCGTCCAGATTCCCGTCCAGGTTTGACAGGGCTCCGATATATTGGAGATTGCCAGAGATTCCTTCATCGGAACTCGACGAAATTTTCCAGTGTTGTTGTAGGATCAATTCCGCACAATCCCACCGAAGCAATCGTTAAAACGACACTCGAGGAGGCGGTGGCGGCGGATACAAGTTCGTTGTCCAGAAAAACAGCACGGTCGCCCGAGGGCAATGTTGACGTTGAGCCCCCGAGCTCCATGGATGATTCCTCAATGATCTTGATAGAGATCAGAGTTGGTGTTGATGAAGGCCCTCGTCCGAACATGACGATTGGAGGCACGGCACAATCCTCGGTCAAGTCAAGGTTACCAGTCGAGTCGGTGACAAACATGTCGACGTCGTA
Organism: Triticum dicoccoides; assembly: GCF_002162155.2. Taxonomy (NCBI): domain Eukaryota; kingdom Viridiplantae; phylum Streptophyta; class Magnoliopsida; order Poales; family Poaceae; genus Triticum; species Triticum dicoccoides. The sequence continues at coordinate 703,551,664 of NC_041386.1, read as the reverse complement.
GTTAATCTGCAGACGAGCCATTGATCCTTTTGCCGATCACACAGCGGAACTCTCAATGAAAGCACCAATGTCGGTGTCAAAACTGGCGGATCTCGGGTAGGGGGTCTCGAACTGTGCGTCTAACGCTAATGGTAACAGGAGGCGGGGGACACGATGTTTACCCAGGTTCGGGCCCTCTCGGTGGAGGTAATACCCTACTTCCTGCTTGATTGATCTTGATGATATGAGTATAACAAGAGTTGATCTACCACGAGATCGTAGAAGCTAAACCCTAGAAGCTAGCCTATGATTATGATTGTTGTTCCCTTCTATCGACTAGCCTGGCCTCGGTTTATATAATGCACCAGAGGCCTAGGATAACAAGAGTACTAGCCGAATACGCTGGTGGGGAGGAGTCCTTGTCTTGATCAACAAGTCTTGTGGAATCTTCCTTGTATGCGGCAACTGACCGAACTGGCCCATGAGTATATAGCCATGGGGGTCCTCGGCCCAATCCAACTGATCGGGAGACGACGTGGTGAGTACCCCCTGGTCCAGGACACCGTCATGCACCGCTGCCAAACTTCGTCGTTTCGAATCACGACGCGATGATCGGGTGTGATAGACTCTATGTTCACATACAACGGGTGTAAGCCAGTTTTGCACACGCAGAATACTTGAGTTAAACTTGATGAGCCTAGCATGTACATACATGATCTCGAAACATTAGAGACAGAAAGATTGAACATGAGTTATATAGTAGATATGATCAACATGGAGATGTTCATCATTAATGACTACCCCATCTCACATGATGATCGGACATGGGTTAGTTGATTTGGATCATGTATCACTTAGACAACTTGAGGGATGTTGATTTAAGTGGGAGTTCATTAGTAATTTGATTAATTGAACTAAGATTAAGCATGAACATAGTCAAAATGTCTTTGCAATTTATGTTGCAGTTCAATAGCTCGCGATGTAGCTCCCCAATCTTTTTGATACATTCCTAGAGAAAACAAGTTCAAAGATGATGGTAGAAGTAATGCGGATTGGGTCCGTGATCTAAGGATTATCCTCATTGCTACACAGAAGGACTATGTCCTTGATGCACCGCTAGGTGAAAAACCTGCTGCAGGAGCTGATGCACACGTTATGAACATTTGACAAGCTCGATCTGATGAATACTTGATAGTTTAGTGTGTCATGCTTTACGGCTTGGAATTGGGGCTCCAAAGACGTTTTGAACGCCATGAAACATATGAGATGTTTCCAGAGTTGAAATTGGTTGTTTCGTTTGGATCAGAGAGAGTTCAGTATTTGTTATTTCGTTTATCACTTGCGAATTGAGAACAATAAATTAAATGGATCAGCAAAAAATCAGGACAATATGAGCATCATTGATTTGTACTATAGATGGTAAGTCGCGGTCTGCTGCCCCCGCAATAGTTGCACTTGGCAGTACATGAAAATCTTCTAAAGCCGATTATTCAAAATACTCGAGGAAGGGCGACCTTGGCTTATAGTAAACCGAGTGTTGCATCTGGCTAGGACATATCTTATTTAATACACGGCGTACAGGTAAGCCGAGTGTTCCGTTCGGCTTACACATAAACTGGGCAGTGTCATTTGGTGTCGGGAGTTCACAGGGTTTGACATGTGGCATGTAAGCCGAGATACACACTTGGCTTACCCACGTAGGGCAACAAATGTCATAAGAAAAGTGGGAGTCAACAGACCGTTATATGTTACATGTAACCATACCCGTGACATTAATTAAGGACTAAAGGAAGAAAAAAAATCCTGGGCACGACTACCTTTGGCAATAAGCCTCATTGGCATGCATCCTATCAGGAATCCACTAGCTTGGAAAAATGGATTAGCTTTATTCATGTGTATGTTTCAGCCAAAAGTATTGGCTGGAAGCAATCAATCATTATCACTTCCGCCATTATACATGGGCGAGACGTGAGTCGGGGCGAGGGGCACGCAACCAGGCTGTGGAAGACAAGGTGACTACAGACAACAAACAATTTGATGACCTCCAATTCTATCCCGATCTAGTGCAGTGCGTGTGTTCTTGTTATTCACGTGTCTTGGGCAGCACATACAAAGTACAAAATCTGTTTTGGTAGATTTCCAAGATATCATGATAGTGTGACAGAAGTTACCTGTAATTAGTTGTCTTGCATCTATGTACCACCCACGCTGCAACCTCAAAGATGTTCACAATACGTCATATGTGACACGGGTATGCCTACAAACAATTATCAGCATAAAGTTGAAAAAACAATTGGACGACATACTTTTGTCTCGATAACTAACGTGTTCAGGTGAGTTGAACTAAAGTTGGAAGATGTAGATGTCGAGTCAGCAAATTAATCCCAGATTATCGAAATTTGATATGGTTCTTTCTCTCCACGCTTTGGCGGCTTGTGGTTCTACCTTTTCCAAGACTCGGTTTTGGTAATCGCATTCCACGTAATTAACCCCCCTCCTCTCTTTTTCTAAAGAATAATCTCGTCCTCATTCATCCATGGATTCAATGCCAACAGGTGGAAAATTGATGCATAAATTATTTTACCACTGGGGAAAACATAATGAAGTGGAAGGAAATTTAGAAAAATGCAATCACTGCATATAATATACCTTATATTAGCACCTAGGAAATACATTCCTTGTATTGGATTTATTCATTCTTTTTGTAATCCATATAAACCCCAACATATATAAATATACACTTTAGGAATTCCTACTATTAGCCCAAAAAATGTACTTGTACCCCAACAATTGTTATCCACACCTACTGGGAAAGATGGTTATAGATGGATGCTTTTCGACATTGTGAATGTTGAGCTAAATTCCATCGAGAGGAACTTTAGTTGAGATATGCAGATGCAAACTTTAGTAACTCCAGGTTGTTCCTTTATTGGGCTCTATATCGGTAAATGTGCACCAGTCACCAACACAAAATTAACCTTCTCCTATTTCATTTTTTTGAAAATAGACCCCCCCCTCCCTTCCTCACACTACCACCGAAACACGACAAAGTGACATCTAAATGTTTTGTGGTAGTTAGGATATTTATCACATGACAACTATAAAATGCGAGGGGGGGGGGGGCAGCGGCCGGAAGAGGTGCAGATCCCCCAAGACAACATACTGCTAGTAAGATTACCAAATATCGTAGATGTGCTCTCAGCGAATTTCCAATAAGAGTTCTGACCGCCAGAGCTGAGGTATTATTTGTTCTAATATCATACTCAACTGAATCTTTGTTCAAAGGTTGAGTATTTGGGTAATGGTACAATTAAATTAGTTTACAGATTTGATCTTATGCCATTAAATAGTTAATTTTGTGATTAAGTGCTCAACCTTATAATACGAACCTATGTAGCTCGCAATGCTCAAGGTCTAGCCATGATTTTCATGTGTGTTGCAATCGCTCGATGACGGGGTTTGTGTTTTACTACATGGTGCAGGATTTGGTTGGTTCGTAATTAGTTATCCACATAATAGCAATTGATAGTGTTAAATTTTAGATCCACTAAGGAACTATCCCTTAAGTAATTTATATGTTTGTAAGTGTTGTTATGTAGCTATACCGAACGAAAGAAACACTCAAATTACTGAAAAAATCCTTTTGAAGAAGAAGTAGAGAAGGGGGTGAATATATTTAGTTGGCATTTTGAGTTAATGAGGGCAACTGAATAGTATGTGATGTTGGACCGGGACGAATGAAAATAGGCATGTGATTCTTAAGAGGAAAAAAATGCCAGATTCACAAATAGAAATATACACAGTAGGGGGGGGGGACTCCATATTGGTTTGCCTAAAAACGATTATGAGTTTCTCCAAAAATGTAATGAAGGGAATAATTATTTGAAGATTTATGCAAAATCGTACATAAATGCATTGAGCATTTAAATGCTAATTATAAAGTTGCGAGTTAAAACTAGCCATCTTCATCCAAATTAACTTGCTCATGATACAATCTAGATGTAACACTACAGAAAATTGAATTCATATTGCATAGCTTTGAAAAAGGTAACATAAGTACTCTTCAAAATACCACATCGTGTTAACGAGAATTTTGAAAAATGGATCCAAAGTCCAACGCAAAACCTTTCAATATTGTAATTTCGAACTAAGGCCGCATCTATGTAATGCAGCAGTATCACAAGAATTTGAGAGGAAACAGTTCAATCTATGCTTGTAGTAAATTGCATGGAGGAGATGACGTTAATGGTGTTTGAGAGGAAACAGTTCGACCTAATGGTGTTAATGTTTCCATACCAAGGTACTAAGTAGGATAAACTCTTACGCAAAAGAAAAATCTTTTGGATGTGCTCTCCCAACACTATATAAACCCTATCCTCCTCCCCCTCCTCTACACATAGGGCAGTTGAATCCTCTCAAAGACAAAGGAGCAAGTACCACTTTTTCTACCAGACTGTGCTTGCAATGGAAATTCCAGGGGCATCATCTCGGCGCTCCATAGCCATGTCATTGGCCTCACTGCTAAAAAGATTCAGGGGCATACCACAGTCGCCAAAAGGGTGCCTCTACAACCCAAAGAGTACCGGCGTCGGGATTGTCTCGGCTATTATGGAACCAACTGCTGCATGCCAATGCATTGTTGGGCCTCATATCCACGCCAATGCGCGTGAGATCCTAGAGGTTACACTACCAAACCTTTGTTGGAGCAATAAGAGGCCATTCCGACCAGCCATACTGTCGTGCGGTCTATGCCGCTGCTGGATCGGTAGTGGCACCATCTACATGTTCAAGTAAGCAATCGATTGTGAAGTCGGCACTTCCCCTTAGCATCCAAGAAATGTTAATTATATTCTATGCATGCATGGCATGTTTTGTGTCTTTTTGGCAGAGGTGAGATGGGATTCTGTAAAAAAGAGTGTCGCGGCGACTATATCAGGGAGCAATTGGAAAAACAGACACAGACAGTGAGGTGGTGTGCAAGAGAAAAGGTGCCACCAATGGAGGAAGATAAGGAAGGCGACCAGAGCTGCATTTTCTTCACCTGCGCTGGCAGGCTATGATGCACATACATGTATGTTTGAGAATTGTATGGGCTTAGAAGGACTGGAACCTATTTTTCACAACTGTATAACTTGGTGCTTTTGCAAGTAATAAAACATGATCGTTAGCAAATAGCAATACACTTTTGACGTGGTACGCGAATATCTCTTCATTCACATGTAACGAGGCATACATACACTCAAGATAGTGGTATACCACACATTACATGCTGGCTGTACAACACTTCCAAGTATGTTGTCACCACTAGCTCGACTTGAAAGCTACACTGATTTGTACTTTTGCGAACTATGGAACAAAAAGTATTTGGCTTCGAGACAAGATCTGTTAACTCGCTCGGATCCAGGGCTTACATGCAAAACATGCATGGTCCTAGTTGCATAATAACACATCTAAAATATGACCGAGTGTATGTACGAATACATATGCTAGGGTAAGATTTACCCCTCATTGGAAGGGACCACTTAATTGACAGACTGTGTATGCCTTGGCCAAAAGCACTGGCCGTTAGTAATCCATCATGAGCACTTGGGCCAGCTTTCATCAAAAGACGTGAGACGAGGCGAGTGGGTGCCTGACAAGCCCGTGTTGACCTGTAGGCAACATCTAATTATTTCCTAACCTAGTAGCTAGTGTGTGCTTTCTCAGTACCCACATGTCTCAGGAAGCATAAGCATATACGTCGCACACAAAAAATGTTTTGATCGAACCAAACTAGTATCATAGTGTGCCGCAAGTTACCTATAATAAGCTATCTTATATGTACCGCATAAGCTCCAATATCAAAGGTGTTCATGATACATTAGCGTGACACAAGTCTACCTACAAACGATCATAACAATAAAGTTGAAAACACCGAGACAAATCTATTTAATTACTTTTGTCATTGGAAGGGAGACGTTCAGGCGAGTGCAAGTAAAGTTGGAAGATGTAGATATTATTTGATATGGCTCTCTCTCCTCACGCTTAACCGACTCTCGATTCTAGCTTTTTAGAGTCTCGGTTTTGGCAATAGCACTTGAATCACTCGACACTTTCGATACAGTTGTTCAGGATTGGTGGGAGGGACAATGCTAGCTGTTAGGGGGTGATCTATTGCCTCCAGACCCGTGCGCGTCTTCCTAAACCTACTCCTGCACATGATCAATATGTAGTGATGGCCATCACCGGGGATGATGTGCTGGCAGCCAGTGAGGGAGGAGCCGACACTACCTAGGCCTACGAGGAATGCCTCTGAGAATTTATCAATACCAACTAGGCTAAATTCTTCTACGAAAGAAAAATGCTTTGAAAGTTTTGCAAGTATATCATGTATGCACTCCCTGACAGATGCATGGGTTTTGAACGATTTGATTCAATTGTTGGTATTGTCACAAACTGTACAAATTAATTGAGGGGTGG
>NC_041386.1:703543595-703544979 GCF_002162155.2 Triticum dicoccoides | reverse complement strand
ATGGCCTGGAGGTCCTTGGTTCGAACCAGCCTCACCTTGTGTGTGAGCTTTCGTCACGGGTTACGCCCTTTGTACAAATTAAATGAGCCTCAAGTGAAATAATGTCAAAGTTGAGGATTGTCCCTAGAAAGTTTACGCTCTTGTTTTCCTTTTTTTTTTCTTTGTGTTCTTCTCAGGCCCAATTTTATTGTGACTTGATTTCTTGTCCTTTGGTTATTTGTTACCTTTGATATATGTGTGTATCTAATTCACGAGTGTCCAGTGTATCAAAACTGGATTATGCTTGACAGCATACAAAACAGAGAAGGAAATCCTTATAGAAGAGTCCAAGCATTTTGTTATAAGTCTTTATGGTTCTCTCCACATATTTCCCATATGTCTTTTTGGAAGATCGCTTACTTGAGTATATGACTATTTCCCAAAACTACATTTGCCACAACTGCAAAAGCTCGTAAATTAGTAAATACTTTATGTTTTTTTAATTAGAATCTGATAGTTAGCAAATAGCAGTATCCTTTTGACGTGGTACGAGCTTATCTCTTCATTCGCGTGTAACGAGGCAAGCATACACTCAGAGATAGTGTTACACTACGCACACATTGCATGCTAGCTATAGAACAATTCCAAGTAAGTTGTCACACTAGCTGAACCTTGAATAAAAGCGGCACGGTTTTGTACTTTAGCTAACTATGGAACAAAAACTGTTTGGCTTTGAGATGATGAATCTATTAGCTCGCTGCAACCCAAGCTGTACAGGCAAAACTTGATCGATGGATTGATCCCAGATGCATATTAACACATGCCAAACATGATCGAAGTATGCATGGACCGAGGCTACACTAACCAAATTTTAACATATTCAACCAATGGCTTGATGGCCATTTCACATGCAAGCTCATTGGCACGGACAGGTACAACTCTGTTTTAGAGTGCCCTAGGGCGAAGTGGGTGACATGGGTTCTCTTTTTTGTGAGACACACACACGCATGCGCACACACACACACAAATTCGTGCCACTACTAGAAAAACGGCTATAGATGTAATGGACACTAATGGCGCACCACATGTATGGTGCGCCATTAGTATATAGCAATGGCGCACCACATATAGGTGTGCCATTAAACTTTAAATACTAATGGCACACCACATAAATGGTGCGCCATTAGTAACAATTTTTTTTTTACAAAACTAGTAATGGCGCACCAGGGATAGTGCGCCATCACTAGTTTAACTAGTAACGACGCACCACACACTCAGTGCGCCACTAGTAATAAATATTTTTTTTATTTTTTTCAAAGTTAGTACAAAGTTAGTAATGACGCACCGTGGGTGTGGTGCGCCATTACTAGTTTAACTAGTAATGGCGCACCACACCCACGGTGCG
>NC_041386.1:703517544-703543186 GCF_002162155.2 Triticum dicoccoides | reverse complement strand
TTTGAAAAAAATATAAAAAAATGTTAGTAATGGCGCACCGTGGGTGTGGTGCGCCATTACTAGTTTTAACTAGTAATGGCGCACTACACCCATGGTGCGCCATTACTAATTTTGACCCAGAATTCCCACGAATGCACCCGTCCCCCCCATCGCCTTTTCAGTTTAAAAAAATAAAAGAAAATGATGGAAATGTCAAAAAAATAAAAGAAAATAAGTTTTCCATGTGATATGTGGTCTAGTTGTTGGGAAAATTTACAAATACGAATTTCGAATTTATTTGCAAAATCTCTCAGGAATTTGTAAAATGGGCATAACTTTTGCATACGAACTCGGATTAAAAAGTTTTTATATAAAAAATCATCTACACGAAAAGTTACATCCAAATTTAGCTGCAGGAACCCCGTTAAACATTTTCAAAATCCTCAAAAACCTAATAGAAAAAAATTTACGGGGCTTTTCAGATTTGGAGGCAAAAAAATTCAAAAAATTTCAAACTTACTAGTGGCGCACCGTTTGCTAGGTGCGCCACTAGTAACAGGAAAAAAATTGGTTTTGAATATATATTTTTTGGATTTTTTTTTCAAAAAATGATACGTAATATGACCGGGAAGTTTGAAGTATTTTTCAAAATTTCATCATACTCATGAACATGAACAAAGTCCTAGACATCAACAACGTTTAATAAGATTGATATGATAGATATATCAACAAGTGCCTTTTAAGTGTGACCTTCCGGGAAGTTTGACCACTTAGTGTGATTTGACTTGAGATTAAGCATATTGACCTGAGATTAAGCCATAGTGACCCAAGATTAAGAAAAAAACAGGAAAAAAAATTTGAAAAAAAATCTGAAAAAAATTTGAAAAAAAGTATGAAAAAATATTTGAAAAAAAATTATTAGTAATGGCGCACTTCTATGTGGTGCGCCATTACTAAGTCAGATAGTAATGGCGCACCGTGGGCTATAATAATGGCGCACTGCCTGGTGCGCTATTAGTATCTGGTATACTAATGGCGCACCAGGGGTGTGCCATTAGTATTTAATTCTAATGGCATGGTGCTAGTGGCGCACCAGTAATGCGCTATTAGTAGGTAAAACTGGTGCGCCACTAGCATGCCTTTTTCTAATAGTGTGCAGTTACCTCAAATAAGATACAAATTCCGCTAACTCCATGTATCCATCGACAATAATGCTTAAGTGTTTATAAAATTAGAATCGATATATAAAGCACCCCATTGTGATTAAGTAAACCGATCCCCTCATATATATTTCCTTTTCACAGCATCAGGCCAATGTTTTTAGACGACACAATAACACCTATAGTTGTTAAGGAAAGAAAATAAACAGAGTTAGAATCATATAAATCAGAACCATAACAATCTGACTTTGTTTGCTGGCAAGGACTAAGAAGAGAATTCACAAAAAAGAAGGATAAGAAGGGAAGGATGAAGGCATCATGCGCGTACCAAATCTGAGAGGACGACAAGCTCACATTTGGGCTGCTGGCTGGATTTGGTAGAAGTACGTATGCGAGTACCTGCCATTTCACAACCAAACAGGCCCCATTCCTTCTTTCTTTTTTTCTTTTTCTCTATATACTTACCTAGACAAGCTCGTCTCCAAAAAGCGAGAGCACTAGTTAAGGATTACCCCTCGCAAAGGTCACTACCACAATCTTAGATGCTGACAAGTGGTGCACAATATGTTCCCCACTTGTCGCAACTTGAGAGTTTTCTTTTTTTAGATTTCTTTATTCGAAAGGTTTTATCTCTTGAACCATGCGTCCAAACCCCAAACCGTTTTCATGCTTAGATTTGTCGGGTAAAGATCTTCAAAAGTAGTTTCCATGTTCATTGGTTTCGAAGAACTTTTTTATGAAAAAAATGGATTAAAAAATAGATAAGAGTAGTAAAAAAACAAAAACATAAAAAATCGTCAAATAAAAGACTGATGAAAAAACAGAGCCAAAAGCACGGTTGATATTTTTCACTTTGTTTCCCTTTTTTTGTGGAAGCAAATATGTTCCACGAGAAGCAAATATGTGCTTCTTGTGAAAGCATAGTTTTTTTCGAGAAGCACATAACAAAACTGTGTTTCTCGTGGAAGCAAATTTGTGTCCCGGAAAGAAAATCTATGAATCTCGTGGAAGCACATATGGTTTTCCTTTTCGAGAAGCATAAATGTGCTTCTTGCGAAAACATATATGTGCTTTCATTAGTGCTTCTTGTGGAACCATAGTTTTTTTTTTCTGGTAAGCACAATTGTGCTTCTCACGGAAGCAAATATGTGTCTCCATGAGAAGCAAATCCGCATTTCTCTTAAATGCACAAAACGAAAATTTCCACGTAAAAAAATCTCCAAATTCTGAAAAAAAAACCAGGCAAAAACTAAAAAGGAGAAAAAACCCATTTAAAACGGAAAACGTGTACAGAAAAATTTAAAAGCAAAATCAAGAGGGAGCACCTGGCATGCGATACGTGGCGATGAGTATGTTTTGATTTTCGGTTTGTGAAAGTTTTCGCCCCAGGCCGAGATGGCTGAATCTTGGCTATATTCAAAAATATCGGCTGAAATTTGACCAAGATTTGAGCAGAGTTTTGACCAAAATCAATTTTTACGCCAAAAGATATATTCCACCCCAGGCCAAGATGGCTGAAATTCGGCTGAAATCCGTTTTTTCGGCCAAAATTCAAAACAAAACTGAACGCGCCACTAGTCATGCTCCTAGGCTATTATAAGTTTCCTCTCAAAGTCTACGCAAGAGATAACCACTAGTTAGTTACTCTCAACAACGAACTCTCTTTTCGGGAGGCATATGTCGCTCTCCAATCATTACTATTAGAGCAGCCCAAGTAACTTTTTTGCCGTTTAGTTAGTTTTTCTTTTCTCCCTTTTCACTGAATTGTTTTTATTTTGTTCATATTTTTAAAAATATTCCAAGTACATATATTCTAAAAACTAAATTACTTAAAAAATTCAAAACCAAGAATTTGAAAAATGTTAACACGGTGTAAAAGTTTTGTTACTGAAGATAAAAATGTTGATGGCATTCAAAAATATTTATGACATTTAAAAAATATTCATGCATTTCAAGAAATGGTGTATGGCATTTAAAAGATTGTTCATATGTTTTTTAAAAAAATTCATCTTATTTAAAAAATATACAATTTCAAAAAAATATTCGGATAGTATCATCAGAATTTGATAATGTTTCAACGTCTTTGAAAGTTGTTTAACATGTATTTAAAAACATGTATTTGAAAAACATATCCAAAACATGTATTTGAAAAAAATTGTATCTGAAAAATGATTAATGTGTATAAAAAAAATGTTTGAGATGCACACGAAATAAATGTACAATGTGTGTTAAAAAGGTAGACATGTATTGAAAGAAATATGTTCACAAAATATTAATCATGTATTTGAAAAATGTTCAATACGCATATATTTTTCCAAATGTAGAGGAAAAATGTAAAGTCTGTGTCGAAAATGTGGACACGCTTTAAAAAAATATGTTCAAACCCTTGTTTTTGGAAAAAAAATAATAATCATTTACTGCAAAATGTTTAGTGTGTATGAAAGAAGAGGTTATTATTAGTACTATCAACCCTTGGATCATACAATATTTATGGTTGTTATTTGTTAAGGGGCAACCTAAAATGTCTCAGTTAGTAATAGAACTACTGCTGACACTAGGTCACTAGTACATAACTAGATTTTCTAGGAGATTTTTGGTACATGGGTCGGCGGTGGTTTGTCGTTCCGCCTGAAAACAGGTGTCAATCATACTAAGCATAGCGAAAGAGGTTTCAGAAACCGCCTCCAATTTCTTACCAGCACAAGTGATTTCGCATGTACAAACTGCCTTCAACTCATGTAACACCAGAAGCGGCATCCAATATATAACCACCTAAAGTTATCATTTCAAGCGGCGTTCTGATACAACCTCATAGTACAAAAAATACCAGAGCGTTCCATTGCAATTCAAATGCTAAAAAGATCACATGTCCATCTCAAGAGGCATAAATATTCCCATTCATCACAAAAGTCAATTACATTGCATAATACATTCAAATAGGCTGACCGATCTTACATAGTTCATATCCCACATATGAAGGAAATATCTTATAAATTCAAGAATCTGAAACGTCATAACGAACAAGAGAGAGGACATAGATCTAAAGTACTCATCATCTAAAGATTTCTATTCACCCTCATAAGAAACTAGAGAGAGGACTTATATCAAAAGTACTCATCATCTTGAGTAGTCTACTTGTCACGCCTCTTACCGAACTAGAGGGTGCACTATAGGAATGAGATGGCCAGAATGATTATCTCACTACTCTGTACTCAACTTTCTAGTCCAATCACCGATGGAATAATCCCGATGAAACATGTTGATGCTTACGCCAATAGGTAAATCTGTAGCGGAACTTGTTAACTTCATTTTTGCTATGTAACCAAAATATAACTCTGCATAGAACAAAAATTGTCAAGAATTAACATAACTAGTAAAATGCTCGTGTGTTGCCACAGGCTTCTGAAATAATTTGCTGACGTTATATAAGAGATAATGCATGCTAAATTTCACAGGTAGAGACAATATTACACGGTCACAATTGCATAATAATTGAATTGCACATCACTTGTAATGTAAATTGATAACAAAATAGCAAATTGACAACATATACATATAAAATGATGATCCAACTAAAAATCTATTACAAATTATTGAAATCTACTTGATGTGCTTAAAAAAATCTCGCACAATATCAGGCAAGTTGTCTTTAGCTTGATTCGCACGATGTTGGAGCAAGTATAATAAAAACCGCTTCCTCAACTCATACCCATCCTCCAAAAGAAATATATGTAGTTAGCAGGAATACTTCACGTGGAAGGTCTCAAAACATGCGACGCACAATACTCACTGCACAAACTATGTAAAACATTTAAATGCAACAAATGGTCCACAAGAGCATAAATTCATGCATAGTTCTCATAAAACAACATACAACTATCTAGAGCATCTAAAACATGCATATTGAAACTAACATGCAACTATGTAAAACATTTAAATGCAACAACAAATGCGATCAAAATCGCAACTAAGGTAACAATTGATCCAACAACATAATGATACCAAGCCTCTTTATCAATGGCATGTTTTCTAATCTTCAAGCGCATTGCATCCATCTGGATCTTCTATAGATCGACGACATCGGCAACATGCAACTCCAATTTCATCTTCTCTTCTTCAATTATTTTTATTTTTCTTTCAAATAATTGTTTTCTTTTTCAACTAAATTTAACCTCTCCACAAGAGGCTTGGTTAGAATTTCCGGTTCACATACCTCCTACATAAAAATATCTTTGTCAAGTAGGTCGGCATAATTGTTATAAACACTAAATGAAACAAATAGTTATAAAAGATAATATACCACATCCGAATCATAGACCATATGAGAGCCGACAGGCCCGGATATCAAAACCATGGAACTATATAATAACAAAAAATAATACAAGTAAGAAAATTATACAAGTAACTATCTAAATCATACAAGTAAGATTTTTAAAAAATATATAAGAACAAGAGGCTCGCCATGGTTGTGCTGGCGACGAGATCGGCGCGAGCGATCGTCAACGGTGAGGACGGGGACGGGGACGGGACGGCACCCTACACACTGTAAAAATTAAGAAGTTAATTTGAGCTCAAATCGCATCTAAATCAAATAAACTCCCACATACACCTCCACTAAAACCCACAAATCACTCTACACATCTAGAGCATGAAATGGGCTAAACTAGCAATGAGAGATGAAATGATGAAGTTCCTAACCTTTTAGAACACTTGGATAGTTGGTGCACCACCAAATCTAGACAAATCTTGGGGAAAATGGAGCTTGGGGGTCGAGCTTGGAGGAAGAATAGAGGAGGATAAAGAGGAGAAAGCTTAAGTGTAGCTCGGGCACCTCATATCATGTTCGTTTTGTGTGAACTCAAGTGGCATCATGCTCTCAGGCATTTCATAGAGCACCTCTTGTGCATAGGAAGGGAAAACAAACTAACACGCACCTTCCACCTTCTATGCGGAAAAAACAGAGGAGAGGGCGCGCAGGGGCGAGGATATATATAGACAAATTTTTAGTCTTGGTTGGGGTCTAAAAAACTGGGACTGAAGACAGACCTTTAGTCCCGGTTGGAGACACCAATCGGGACTAAAGGGTATCGTGCAAAGGCCCCATTCAAACCGGGACTGATGCCTGCCGAGTCCCGTCCGGCGTTCTAGCCGCTCGACGGTACTATTGCTCCGATCCGCCTAGAACGAAAGCCTTGTTTTCTACTAGTGATCTGTCCCTAGACAGTGGCATTGGAAGGTTCAATGATACTTCCGTCTCTCCAAGTGGAAAGAAGCCTCCAAGCTATGTGATTGTGCCTCAACTTGTTTCAAATGCCCGTAACACCACTTGTTCCATTAATGAGATGCTAGTTATTGTAGTTAATTATTGATGTTCCTTTCATCCTCTACTACCTGAGGTACCCTTCGTCCCAAAATAAGTGTCTCAACTTTGTACTAGCTTTAGTAAAAAATTGCACTAAACTTGAGACACTTATTTTGGGACGGAAGGAGTACCATCAAAGGCAGCCACAAGGAGTTAATGTTGAGTATAACAATGATATATCGACATTAGGGAAAGTACTAGCTAAACCCGGGTAATATCTCTCAAAACAGTATTTCACCCTGTTTTATGAATAATCCCACATGACCATACGATACATAGTACTGACGAAATCTCCACACACGCTGATCAGAAGAAAACACGAAGTCAAGCATGCTAACAAGCACTACCCTACTAGACGCGGGCCAAACCACAACAAAGACGCAACCAAGACCGCTGATTACAAGTGAGTACCACCAGGAAGAAACCACCGGACCTCGCCGCAGCACCACCACCAAACTGTCTCCGGACCGGAGAGGACCCCCCTGCCCTCACCCTTCGCACCAAGGAGTACCAACCTTGCCAGCACGGTCAGCCCATAGGACTCCGCCTAGATCATCACATATACCTTGGTCTGCTTTTATTTACTTAGTCAGGACATGAGATGCAACTGTGCCTCACGGTCAGCCCATGCATGCATCTTCCATGATTTTCTTCATGTGGTTATTATTTCACGTTCATGCTAGTTGACGGCCTGCTCACGAGTTGCTCCATTCAGCATCACACTTGCTTCTGCTGCAAAGTTTGTTACAGTAATTTTTTTTATTTAACTCTCTGCCTCACTATATATTTGCTAGGCCTTTGGAATTTGCACCAGCTTTCATCTCTTTCGCGAGTTCATAGATGTAGCTACATATGATCATCAGTCAACTGCTTTGAGCTCCTACATTTTGAAGAAATTTATGTTGTGTCGATCGATATCAAGTGAATTTTTTTTAAAAGGAGGATGACCCCCGGCCTCTGCATCTGGACGATGCATGCAGCCACATCGATATCAAGTGATATATTAGAGTAAACTGAAACCCGAAGTGCGCAACATACTAGATGGATCTAACTTACCAATGAAGGAGGAGGACCAGGTCCGCTGCAGCAGGAGAACGTGGAACAATAGGATTCTACGGAATCATTTTGAGCAAATAGGATTTGGATATGGAAACATTTGGTCCCGTGAAAGGTTTTCCCAGTATTTCCAAATCTGGGTTTATTTCTTACTCTTTCTTGGCCTTCAGGTTGTAACTTGGCTAAATATCTTGCGAAGTTTCTATGTTTAGAGATAAGAGATAACATTTTAATTTCGTTTCAGATGCGAAGTTTGTATGTTCAGGGATTAAATCAGACCACTACATGAGTTGCTAGCTTTTTCCACCCGCATCGAAATCCATTCACTACACGAGTTTGTATTCACTTCTGGGTTTAAAATCAGCATCACGCTCGGTTCCTTGTTGCTTCTGCTGCGAAGTTTGTTACGGCATTTTTTTTTATCTAACTCTCCCCCTCACTATATATTTGCTAGGCCTTTGGAATTTGCACCAGCTTTCATCTCTTTTGTGAGGCCATATATGTAGCTACATATGGTCATCAGTCAACTTCTTTGAGCTGCTACATTTTAGAGAAATTTGTGATTGTGTCGATCGATAACAAGTGATATATTAGAGTAAACTGAAACCCGAAGTAGACAACGTACCAGGTGGGCCAGGTCCACAGCAGTAGGAGAACGTGAAACAATAGGATTCCTGGAATTATTGTTAGCAAATAGGATTTGGAAATGGAAAGGTTTCATCCCTTAGAAGGTTTTCCCAGTATTTCCAAATCTCGCTTTATTCTCTTATCTTTTCTTAGCCTTCAAGTTGTAACTCGGCTAAATATCTTCCGAACTTTGTATGTTTAGAAATATGAGATAATGTTTCAATTTCTTTTCAGAACAGCTTACCATGTTTGTATGTTCAGAGATAAAATCGGACCCCTGCTCGGGTTGCTAGCTTCTTCCAACCACATCAAAATCCGTTCAGTTATGAGATAGCAGGAAATTCTCTTTTCCTTGATATTTTTTATTTTCTTGAGGATTGAAAACCATAGGACTGGGGATTCTACGTACCCGCCATCCACATGGATCATGGCATTCTAGCTTTTTTTAGACAAAGTCTTACAACCTGCTCTTTATGAACTGATACAAGGGTATGTCGGGACGAACCCTAAAGTCTCTCCCTCTCTCACTCGCTCAAATGAAGGTGGAAGAAGAAGGGCATTTGCCGGACTGAAATACGTTGTGAAGCACATTTGCTTCGATTTTTCTGCTATGCCCGAAGTGAGATATCCTGAAAATTTAACATGAAAGAGTGATGATGCAGATCCAACATCCATAGACCATATTCTGTCCCATTCAGAAGCATGCAGGCTCCGGAAAATGGAGCTAATTGTGTTCCTGAGAGAAGTTCTCAGTTTGTTCGATTTGAAGTGTGTATGCAAGAGCAATAAATTGCTCAGAGAGAACCATTTGCATTGAAAACGCGTGAGAGATAACATGATCATGCATCGAGAGAGAGCCCATGCAGCCGAAATTTATTTCTGCAGCATATATCTTTCATTTTTTAAACAACATTTTACTGATGAACTTACTGGTTTGTCGCTGGTCAATGTTTGGGAGCTTGAAAGTTGAAAGTATATTCAGACTTCTGCATGTTTCATCCACCAAAGGCTAATTAGAGACGTTGTCTCGCTTGTGTAGTCGTCATGGTATTGATCATGGAGAAGTTATGCCATCCTTCGTTAAAAAAGAAGATGTGTTACTGCTGAAACGGTAGCCTTTGTCAGGCTAGAGGTATGCCATTATTACATCAGCTTGTGCACATTTAAACCACCATTTCCTAATTAGAGATGTCTAGTTTGTGCAGCCGTCATGGTATATCGAACAATTTCATCTTCCAAGCCAAGGCTTTCCAGATTTAGGTTGGGAAATGAGGTTTAGCTTAGGGTAACTCCAATGGGCCTACCCAAATGGACAAAAAAATTGTCCGCTTTTTGTCTGTTTAGTTGACCGAACGGACATGCGTCAAGCCCATATCCGCCCTTTCCTGGTTAGTGCACCTAACCGGGCGATACATTTGGTCCATCATGTCCCTTTTTTAAATAATGTGATGATTTTGCAAATATTAAAATAAATCTAACATTCTTTATAGTACGAAGAGAATATCTATGCCATGCTAGCATACAACATTGGACCAAAAGAATCATACAAGCCCCACACGTGTCCTGGCCTCATAGTTCATGCAAAATAAATAAATCTATCTATCTATCTATCTATCTATCTATCTATCTATACCTATCTATCTATCTATCTATCTATCTATCTATACCTATACTAATTCTAGACTTCCAAAAAATTACCACGTTAATTAGAAATTACCGGCCATTCATCTGGTGGGACCGAGTTATAACGGTGTAGATCCACCCATATAATCCTTGCAATCTAAGAAAAAAACATAAAGTAGCTATAAAAAAACTAATCTAGGGTACCCGTAAAAAAAACAATGTAGGCTAGGTGTAAGAAAAACCAATATGTCGTATACTACTTTTTAAACTTCAGGATCGATCCATCCCAAAGAATCCTCACGCTGTATTCTTTTTAAACTTCAGGATCGATCCATCCCCAAAGAATCCTCGCGCTATGTTTTTCTCCCTATGCCTTCTCCCCTTTGATCCTCTTGATGTATTCTGTATCTCATCCAGGAAGTCCCGCCTCCGCTTGATCTTGCCATTTAATCTAGGTAGAAGCCTGCACCAGAGACTCCCTCACCCCTCTCGATGTCGTTCTCCCTCACGACCTGCTGGAGTGGAACTATCAGGGCTGCACCATCCGACAGAAGATTATCCCATGCTGTCCGAGGTATTCACACCAGCGGGCATTATCAAAGGCTACATGCCTGACCCTAATAGTTACTACTTCAGAGGTATTTGTAATCTGATTTAGCAGGTACTGTTAATGGTATTGACAACAAGATAAACGTGTTTGGTTCAACATCTGTATTGGTAATACTCATCCATCCAGAGAACTTTGATGCGTCTGAGAACAGGAAACTCGATTGAACATCTATAGGAGGTAAAGGAGGACAACGGCATGACTACCTGAGAAGGACCATAGCAGTGTGGATGGAAGACGCGGCCGCTGGCTTCCTGCTCCTAGCGTGGCTGGACTCAATGAAAGATCGGAGAACAGTTCATGCGATCTTGCTTCTCCCCGCTTGAGGAGGGTCTACAGATAAGATATAGTGCAGAGGACGGAGGAGAACGAGCTTGCAGAGAGGATTGGCTAGAAGATGTTGTTGCGCCTCGCCGCCGGAGGGTAGGAGGATCGACAAAGTAGATTGTGCAATCTCTTGAGTTGATGCTACAGCATTGCTGACAGCTTGAGCAAGATTTCTGATTCAATCTTGCTGTGTGCTGCCCATGCTTAATTTATTTTTTAAATATCATGACATGGCTTTCCGTATTGTTCATCTTCCATGTTAACTTAGTCTTTTGCTTGCATTATATGGAGCCTAATCTTCAGAATCATATATCTATACTCGGTTCATGTACCATCTAATTAAGTTACATGTCAACAACTGGACCCTTCTACCCGAACATCTCCCACATTTACTGAAACGTATATGCAGTTTTTGTGGATCCTAATTTAATATAGATGAATTGTGTTAATGTGGAAGTCTATGGTGCAGCCATATTTTCTACAGTTTTAATTAAGGAATACATACTCGCCGTCAATCTACCATTCATACCAGAAAGGTAAGAGCTACTATAGATTCTTCATTATTTATCCTGCCTAACTTCTGTGCAATTTTATTCAACACGTGTGCACAAGTAACATATGTCAATTGTTGATAAATCCACCAGTTCATAAGTTTCTAGATTGGTGTGCTCGCACGTGCATAAAGATTGACTATACCAGAGTTTGGGATCCCTACCGAAGTTTCTAATTATGAATGATTTGCAGCATGACAGTCGCACGGCACGTCGTCCATTCCAGAAGTTTCCAACCTGTTGTGCAGCAGCATCAAATTCATCTTGAAAGGCCGGCCAAGGGCACTGCCAAAAGTGGGATTGATGCACCAATGCACATGCACTTCCTTGAACATGATTCTTTAATTTTTCCTATACTGTATCTTATTTCCTCTTATTCTTTGAACCAAAGGATCGGGCTATGCAAACATGCAGATTGCTTCCTTAATTTGATCATCACCAAGTTGTGTTAGGAAGAAACTCTAAATGGTTGTTCTAATTCCACACCGAAGTCTCTTACAGTCACTGCCTATATGTGCTCTTGCCTCTTGAACAATCAGTGGAGCACCATTGTGCTATGCAGACATGCAGGTTGGTTCCTTAATTCAATCATCACCAAGCTGTGTTATGAAGAAACTCTAAATGGTTGTTCTAATTCCACACCGAAGTCTCTTACAGTCACTGCCTATATGTACTCTTGCCTCTTGAACAATCAGTGGAGCACCATTGTGAAGTCGGCGAAGTATCAAGCTAATGTGGTTGTCGCCTTGCAGGTACAACAGCTAAGAAAGATGGGAGAGAAAAATGCCATTGGAATACAATTAAATTTGGAGGTGCACGAATCTGTGAGTATTTTTATATACTTATTAGTTGATACACTTACAAGTAACTTTTTTTAAGCAGGATTCAATATTAAAATCATTTGTTGATGAGCGCTTCCGCACGTCTTCCTAGATTTCTGGCTTGATTCATCATCATATAGTTGAAGGGCTTCATTGATGATATTACCTTTCTTTCTCTGAATAACCATGGTGGCCTGATCAGGTGCTGTATCGTCATATGTTCGTAGCACAATTTATCTAGCGTCATTGATTGTGAAAGCATTACCAGATGAGACACACTCATATCCCATCACTGTTTGACACACCTTTCTCCACAGATGCATTGCTTCATGGTCTCGATGCTTACAGGAAGAAAGTAGTCCAGGCTAAATGCTCGAAATACCCCAACGGTGGTAGTCTAGCCATCATTCTGCAAATTTTTCGTCTGGTTTTTTCCCAGTTGGTTTTAAGTTCTCCATTTCACATGTAAAGATCAATAAAACTGAAGCAACTGCGCATAATATTTATATCGGCACTGCATAGTTCAAGTCCGCTTTCTTTTTCTACCCGTGTTGAATATAGATATTTTTGTGGTCAATATATATAAATTTCTAACTACAGTAAGACTCATACACACAGTAAAAATTATTATGTCCAATAGAGAGGAAAAAAGGGAAAATACATCTTGCCTTCTATCCGGTAAGACTGAATTTCTTTCCCTGCCTTGGATATCCCACTATTTCAAAAAATAATAAAAACCTTGCGGTATCATTGGTGCTATATCTGATACAAGATAGAGTTGGTGTTCTATATTCCATGTCCATTAGAGAAAAAAATATCAAAGAAATATACTAGGCATTTATCTGTAGAGAAAGACAATGTGAGATATCCCTACACTAGTACAGAACGGAGTTTTAAAACCGGTTCGTAAGGGCCTTTAGTGCCGGTTGAAACCGGCACTAAAGAGTGGAGACTAAAGACCCCCCCCCCTTTAGTACCGGTTTGGCACGAACCGGCACTAAAGGCCCACCACGTGGCGTGAGCTCGCGCGCTGGTATGGGGGACCTTTAGTAAGGTTTTTTTTTTTGAAAATTTTGGAAAAAAATTGATTTTTTTTTATTTTTATTTTTTCTAAATTATTTGATGATTTAGTCTCTAATCACCTCTCTTAACTGCTCAAGTGTGGATCACTCATTCCAAATCGCCTAACTTCCTGGCTGGTCACCCATCCCTCTCATTACTCCAGCCTGAGCACGCTTAACTTCCGAGTTCTATTCTCCCTCGTTTCTAAGTCTGCACTTGTTGTTTTCCTGACAATAGTAAGATATGAATCCTATTAACCCTCAGGAGTTTAGCTTGAGCATGAAGTCACACGTTTCACTGTTTGAGTTTGAAACTATTATTCTAAAAAACAATAATTATGTAGTAACACTAATATTTCTTGAATAAGTAGTTTGACCATAGTTTGACCACAGTTTGACCAAAATTCAAAAAAACTGAGATACTTATTTAGTAACACTAATATTATTGCGTAATTATTTAGTAACACTCTATATTTGTTGAATCAGTTGTTTGACCGGTTTCACAAGATTTAACCAAAATTCAAAAAAATATAAATTAGAGCATATCTTTTTTTCCTTTTACATTTTTGTCATTTCAAAAATTGTCCTAAACCCTAAACCCGGGACTTAAAACGTCGGAAACTCTATGCTAAACAGTAAAAACTAAGGGTTTAAACCTTAAAACCTAACCCTAAACTCCGAAATCTAAACCCTAGCACTAAACGCTAAAAACGTCTAAAACGCCCAAAAACTCTATTTTCCCTTTGGAATTTTGTGATTTTAAAAAATTGTCGAAACGGATCAATCTTTTTGTTCTGCAAATTTTGATATATTATATGTATTTTTCTAAATTAGGATGATTTAGTTATGATTTTTTCAAGTTTGAAAATTGCCCTATAGTCCCGGTTTGTGTCTCCAACCGGGATTATAGGTTAGACCCCTTTAGTGCCGGTTCGTGGCACGAACCGGTACTAAAGGTTGTCCCTTTAGTACCGGTTTGTACCGGTTATGTGATTCATTTTTAGTTCCCTACGTTTATCCCTAAAAATGAGCATTTACCCCCAACATATTCATGTGATGGGCATGTGAACAATGGAAAGTTATCTGCAGGTGACCAACACGGGAAACACGAATTACTACTCCTCATGACCTACCCACCATTTAGGATCATCACACTTATCACGCTGCTAACCAAACCCAAGTTTTTAGCATTGCCCACTCTGTCTCTTTATATATCCCCAAAACCGTAAGCACTTTTCTCTGTTCCTTCAGTTGGTCATCAGGTATTGAGTGAACACTCATTACTGAACTTTTGATGTGTTCTTCCTGATGAGTTGAGAGTTTAGAAGGAACTGAAATTAAGTGTTCACAAATCATGCCTGGGCTGGGTGTGTAACCCTGCTGAGAAAACTTGAAAGTTTGACAGGAAAGTTTACTGCTGCAGATCCAGCTTTCATAGCCCAATTTTCGATTATGTCAGGCTTTACATACCGTGCCGTTGTAACCAACGTTTTGAACATCGCCCGCTCTGCCTCTTTATATATCTCCTAAGCATATGCACCTTTTGAGTTGGGTTCCTTCTGATTGTCTTCAGGTTATGAGTGTACAGTACTACTGAACTTCTGATTTATGTTCTTGCTGATGAGTTGAGATTTAGAAAGAACTGAAAGAGAATTTCGACAATGTTCCTGGTAGTCGTGGTCCCACCAAGAAAGCAGGAAATTTCAATAGGGAAATGTTCCGCTACAAATCTAGGTTCTGTCCCATGGAGAAGTGCTTTGTTTGTGCGACTTGAAGTACTGCAGAGAAGTGCAAACATGTTAGAGTGTGTCCCGTTAAGAAGAACTCAGTCTGTGCATTGAGATTCAATGTGTGTAGAGCGGAGGTGCCTGATTTAGTTTTCGCTTGTTCGGAATGACTAAAGAGTGTGAGCGGTACTTTTTCCTTTCCCAAAGATATGATGAGAATATAAAAACAAAGTTATCCATCTTATACAATGTTTATAATATCAATTTGACACCATCCATGAAAAAACTGCCCGATATTTCTAAATTGTTTATTCAGAGCTCCGAGCCGGTGGTTGACGGATTCATTCATCGCGGCACACATCAGACATAAAGGGCAATGCAGTCAAAATATATGAACTCAGAATGTGATTCTAACATTCCATGTGGAGATCATTCAGTCGACAGAAGTACAACTGAAAAGCAGAGCATTTCAAACAGCCCAAGGGCTCTGACGGTGTACAGAAACAGCCGACGAACAGAACTGAATGCCAGGCTGACATTTCCGTATACATCCTGGCGTCATAGGTTTCACAGAAGAAAAAAGTGAAATTTGTGACAGCATCCTGCTGTGCGTTATTGGGATGAAACAAAATGGGACGCTAATCAATCGATCAATTAACACAAATGGAATCGACCAACTTAACAGTTTCCTCGCCGACTGTCACAATTTCTTCTTGAGCTGGCATCGCGTCCCAGGGAACTTCCTTCCAGCCGCAATGTATATCAGTACCGTTGTTTCCAGATCTTTCCACACCTCCTCCAGCATCTCAATGAACTTGTTTCTCCACCAACATAAAAATCCCCCACGTCTTCAAGTTAAGTCTTCCTCAGCCACCTTGGCACGCTTCTTGAGAGCAACTGCCTTGTCAAGCATACCCTCTGCAGCAAATGCTTTGATCCAAATCCATCGGGCATGAACTTCTCCAAATTGTGGAAAGGCAAAGTCAAGCATAAATTGTGGACAGTCAGGGAAAGAATCCTGACGGACAATGCCCTGGAAGCCACTTATGGTCAGGAATCCTTTGTGGTCAGGAATTGGAGAATGCCACTCTCATGTGCTCATGTCCATGGCGTGTGGATGCGGCTTGCAGACAGGGCTGACGAGCCGAAACAGCTTGTTTACAGCACCAAGGACGAACTCCAACTCCTTCGGTTTATTGAGAATCAGCATCCTACCAGAGCCAGGCTCTTCAGGAGCAGTAAGTTTGTTTCTTCTGTTAGTTTACTTTGCGGCTGTTTTGTTCTTGCTAGATTCTCTCTGGTAACTTGTAAAAAATTCCTTCCAGTTAGTTGAATTAGGAGAACACCTACCGTTTATCCCTAAAATATTGAGTATTTACCGCCAACATATTCATGTGATCAGCATTGACAACTGACCCCTGCGTTGCTGCTACTGGCGATACCGGGGGAACCCTAGCCGCCGCCGCGGGAATCCCCCCTGCCGCTCAACCCCGGGTCACCGCCGCCGGAGGGTCGGCCAGCAAAGCCGTGCCGAAGTTGGAAAACACGGGAAACAGAAAAATGTACTTCTACTAATGTAGGAAGTTGGCCCTCGTACCCCCTCGGGCGCCCCCGTGGGCGACCAGGGGAAACCCTCGCCGCCGGCGCCCGTACTCCCCCGCATCTCCTTCATCCTCGCCGCCGCCAGCAGCGCCGCCAGGCGAAGCCTGGCCGGCAGGGGCGGCGGCGGGGCTCCCTTCCCTTTCGCGCGAATAGGTTGGCGCGGGATGGCCGTTTGAGAGGAGGCGCCAGACTTTTGCGGGGTGCGGCGGCGCTGCAGATGGATGCTGGCCGCGACGTGCGCAGCGCATCTGCGGTTGGGGTTCATGCTCGCGGCATGGTGCGGCCGCTGGATCTGGTGGTCGCGTGCGCCGTCGGTCTCGGGTCAGATCCTTCTGGATCAGGCGCATGAACGCCGTCGGCCAGCGCAGGATGGTGGCTTTCGTCACTAACCAAGTCGGATCTTCATTGATCCGACGCCTGGATGGATCTACGACGGAGGTGTTGAGACTTATGGTGCTTCCCTCTCTAGAGTTTTCGGGTCTTGGCTGCTGCCAGATCCGAAGCAGATGGAGATTGGTGGTACATGAAGAGGACCGGAGGAAACTTTGGTCGGCTAGCTCGGCCCTGCATCGGAGACGGCTTTGACGTCTTTACCCATCTTGAAGGCGAAGCCAAGGTCCCTCCTATCCACCTCCATCCCCTTCCTGGACGCAAGTCCAAAATCCGTCTTGGATTGGATGGCAGCGGCGCCCTTCGCGTCGTAACCTTCATGGAGGCGCCGACTTGGGAGGCTTGGGCGTTGGGGGGAGAGTTGCTATGGGTGAAGGGCTTTGCATGTTAGCTCCAGCAGCGGCAATGGTGTGGAGGTTGGCAGGAGGAGCAGCGTTCTAACCGTGTCGGATGCGTCTGGTAAGAGATGTCAAGTCATGCCTGGCCGACAGGTGCTATTGTGAGTCATGCCAAGTTTGCAGGTGCTACACACAACAGATCTTCCAGAGTGTCCGTGTCGGGATGGACAAGCGCAGAGCGGTGGAGTCGTTGGGCGCCGTGGTGGCGTCGACGGATGGACAGACTAGCAAGAATGATGCGGATCTCTCTCCTGAAGATGGGACAGCGGTTCGATGATGATGGCGGCCTCTAAAACTTGTGCAAGGGGTGTACGCTTTAGGTTTGCTGCACCGGTTGTTTGTTCCGATACGTTAGATGGATGGATCGGCGACGGCATCGGCTTTACATTATCAAGTTTGTAGGTGTGAGTGGTGGCTTCGGGTCGCTTGATGTATGTTTCTTGTCAGACGGTCTGGTAAGTTGGCTGCATGCATGGATTGATGCAGAGGCCGGGGGATTAACCTCCATTTCCAAAAAAACAAACTGATGTAGGAAGTTTATCTGCACATTTTGATTTCTGAATATATATTTCAGTCACTTTGGGCCTAATGCTTGCATAAGTGGAGCATGATGAGGTCCTTCATGCTTTTCTTGCATTCTAGTCATACTGGTCAAGTTCTTGTGAGCAAGATACCATTCAGCAACATCATACTTTCGGTGCTGCCAAGTCAACTAAGGTTTGAAATATTATTCCCTCTGTCTATACTATATATTTCCATGTACTTCTAGACCAATTACAGAGTCTGTATATTGTGCACTTGGTCCTCAAGTTATGTGATGCTGAACTACACAGACTTTTGGTGTGTGTTCTTGCTAGGG
The DNA here is from genome assembly GCF_002162155.2 of Triticum dicoccoides. NCBI lineage: Eukaryota > Viridiplantae > Streptophyta > Magnoliopsida > Poales > Poaceae > Triticum > Triticum dicoccoides. Next base: position 703,525,036 of record NC_041386.1, on the reverse strand, counting down.
AGGTGAGATCTTAGAAGAAAGCGAAGGGAAATGTAAATAATTGTTCAGAGTACTCGTGTGTACCACTACCACCCACTGCAGAACAACTCGACTAGAAAATGTGCTGCTACAAATATGACTGGGCGTACTTCCCACGCATACGGCCCTGATCATGCCCAAAGATAAGTGCACGGTGTCATGCACTTTTATAGTGCCGGTAAGTTGGTAACCAAGGCCACTTCTTTTTCGGTACAACCCCTTCAACACATCAACAGTCCAGATTAGAAGATACCCCTTGGCGAGGATAAGTGAGTAGGGGTAGGATAGGAAATTAAGATTGGGGCGGTGTACCGCGGCGTAGCGAGGCGCGTGACCGTACGTGGCCGTACGGCCCGCTGTACGCCCGTACGTGGGCGGTGTACGCCGCGTGAGGAGGAGGGCGGGCCCATAGGTAATAAACCCTAATTAGATTAATACATTAATCCGGCGCAGTACGGCGTGCGAATCCATTAACACCGGCGCAGTGAGAGTCCTGTCGGCGGCGTCGGTCCGTGGGTGGCGCCGATTCACACGCCACCGCCTGACCGCCTGCCGCGCGCCTGCCGCCCGCCTGCGCACATCACCGCTTGACCGCCCTCGCACGCCGCCGCCTGACCTTCTGCGCCCTTGACCGCTCGGCATTAATCGCCGGCACCAATTCGCACGCCGCCGCCTGGCCTTCTGCGCCCTTGACCGCTCGGCCACCCCGGCATTGATCGCCGGCACCCATCCCGCCCACCAATACGCCTATAAAAGAGCGCCTCGCCCCGCGGTCGCTCGCACACCGCCCCTCGCCTCCCCTCTCCTTCTCCCCTGCCGCCGGCGTCGCCCCTCTTGCGCCCTTCCTCTCCCTCGCGCGCCCTACCTCTCCCTCTCGCCGGCGATGGCACGCTCCACCTTGACGCTCGAGGAGGCGGAGGAGCTCGCCCACTTCGTCATCCCCGCCGCGCCCGACGTGCGCCTGCCGGCGAGGTGGCGCCTGAGCGTCGACGGCCGCCTGCGCCGCTTCCATACGTACGCCGGCCCGCGCCCGCCCACGAAACACAACCGCGCGCGGCGGCATTAGCTCTGGGATGGGCGCACCTTCGAGGAGGTGGTCGCGCCGTAACGCGCGCAGGCGGCCGCCGGCGCCGTGCCCGCTCCGCCGGGGCATGGCTACGCGTTGTTCCGCCGCGGCGAGGCACGGTCCACCCGCGAAACTGTCGGTGCGCGCATGAGCGTCGGCCCACGCCCGGCGTCGCACGGACCCCTCACCGGTGATTGCGGCGCTGACCGCCTCGGCAGCGGCGATAGTCGCACGCGCGCGGGATGGCGCCGGGTCCAGCCGCGCCCCTCCACCACAGCCGGCGCCGGAACCTGAGCCGGTGTTGCTGGCCGAGTACAGGCGGCTGGCGGCGAAGGCCGGCGACCCGGAGGACATGCCGGGCTACCTGACGGCGACCCGGGAGTCGGAGAACGCGCCGATGCCGCCACCCCTCATGCAAGAGTACATGCAGCTCGCCCCGGTTGCCGTCAACCCAGAGGACCCGCCGGACTTCCCCGGCTGCCACGCCGCTGTGGCCGACTCAATGGCTGCGCCGGCCGCGCCAGCCGTGCCGGTGGTGGACCTGGACGACGACGACAGCAGCAACGACGGCGACGACGGCGACGGGCTCTACGACGAGATGGACTTTGGCGGCGTCGAGGACGAGTAGTTTAGTTTAGATTACTTTCAAAATAACATTTAGTAATGTTTAATTATTTTCCTAGTGTTGTTTAGTTTAGTTAAGTTAAATTTCTAGTATTATGTAAAATATTTATGAAAACTATGATGAAATATCGAGTGTGTTTAAATGCATGGTTTTAAAATATTATTTGCAAATTGAGTGTTCGAATTAATACTATTATTTAAAAATGTTATAATGTATACAATTATTGTTTAAAATATAGAAAAAGAAAAATTTAATCTACAAGTGGAAAAAAAGTTTGAAAGTTAGGAAAGAAAATAAAATAGAAAAAAAGAGGACAACTAAATAATATTAGCAAAATAGAATGAAAATAAATTTTAAAAACAGAAATGAGTTAAACTTTGAATTAAAAAAACTATAAAAATTAGGAAAGGAAATAAAAAATGAAACAAAGGTGGAAAATAAATAATAGTACCAAAAATAATGAAATTGTTCTCTTAAAAAAATTAAAATTAAAACAGAAGTAATGTTGAATTGAAAAAATTATAAAAATAAAACAAAGTAGATAAAGTGTTTGAATCGAAACTGTTATTTTAGTTCTAAAAAGAGTTGTATTGTAAAAAATGAAAAATCAGAAAAGAATTAAACTTGAACCGAAAAAAATCTATGAAAACTAGAAAAGTAAATAAAAAAGCAAAAAATAATTTTTTTTACATAATATTAGCAAAACAAATTAGAAGATTTTTTTTTACAAAAAAGAACTCCGACCCAGAGCCGAGCGAGGCTTAGTAAGTCGATCCGGATCAAGCCCCGGCGAAAGGGATCGCTTTTCGGCCCTAAGAGGCCCACGGGCCCAACCAGGCGGCATAGAGAAAGTAGGCGCTCTATTTATTTTTCTTCTGATCACGGCGGTGTATGACGGGGCGCGTTATTTAAGCGGGTGCGGGTGAGCTCCGGCAGGCGAGGTGGGACTAAAGTTAGAGCTCGCCTGTCACGGCGCTGCGCGTGGACCGCTAAGGTGGGCGAATTTTGTGGGCCGCTGTATGGCGCACGTGCGAGCGACCTCTCTCGGCGTTGCACGTGGACAGGCAAGGTGGGCCGATTTCAGTAGGCCTAGTGGGCTGCTGGAAGGCGCTTGTGCGAGCGGTCGAGGGCGCAGGGGCGGGGGCGGTACGATGGATTGTTTTGTTTAGTCCCACCTTGCCAGCCGAAGGACGCCCATACCGGCTTAAATATGTGGATTCATGCACCCTGGTAGATAAGACAGGTAGTAATAATGTGATTGACTTTGGACTGCCCGGGCAGCTCTGTCGTAGCTGCCCGGACATTGTAAACTCACATCACATTATTATTATCTATCTTATTTTTGATACTTTTGATAGTTTAGCGCTTTACGCAAAGTTTGCTTTATTAATACCTAAATTTTTGTAATATTTTTGTCCGGTCAGCGTTTGACATGTTTCAAATTCATAAAATAGCAAGAAGGCACGAAACTTGTCATGCATCCTAGTCATGATGGTAGAACACTATGGAAAAAATCTGGGTTCATTTGAAGGATGTGAAAAAAAACTCGTTTTCAGACAGGGGCTTTGCTACTACCCGAACGTTCTACGTTGAAGGAGGTCAATTTTTTGACATCTTCAGAATGGCCTGAAATTTTGCATGTCAGTCAGTATGCCCACTCCCACACGGAATCCAATAAGTGATCGTATTTCAAAACCAAGAGCACGTTGCGTCACGTCCGGTCAGTGTTTTCGGTTTTTGGACCGCAAAAATTATAGAAAATTCATAAAATGGCAAAAAGCGATGAATCTTTTCATGCATCCTAGTCATGATGGTAGAACACTATAGAAAAAATTTGGGTTCATTTGAAGGATGTCGAAAAAAAACTCGTTTTTGGACAGGGGCTTTGCTCCCTACCCGAACGGTCTACGGAGAAGGAGGTCAATTTTTTGACATCTTCAGAATGGCCTGAAATTTTGCATGTCAGTCAGTATACCCACTCCCACACGGAATCCAAAAAGTGATCGTATTTCGAAACCAAGAGCACGTTGCGTCACGTCCGGTCAGTGTTTTAGGTTTTTGGACCGAAAAAATTATAGAAAATTCATAAAGTGGCAGAAAGCCACGAAACTTGTCATGCATCCTAGTCATGATGATTGAACACTATGGAAAAAAATTGGGCTCATTTGAAGGATGTCGAAAAAAACTCATTTTCGAATGGGGCCTTTGCTCCTACTAGAACGGTCTACGGAGAAGGAGGTCAATTTTTTGACATCGTCAAAATGGCCTGAAATTGTGCATGTGAGTGAGTATGCCCACTCCCACACGGAATCCAAAAAGTGACCATGCAGTATGCCCACGTCCGGTCAGTGTTTTTGGTTTTTGGACCGCAAAAATTATAGAAAATTCATAAAATGGCAAAAAGGCATGAAACTTGTCATGCATCCAAGTCATGATGGTAGAACACTATGGAAAAAATTAGGGTTCATTTGAAGGATGTAGAAAAAAACTCGTTTTTGGACAGGGGGGCTTTGCTCCTACCGGAACGGTGTACGGAGAATGAAGTCGATTTTTTGACATCTTCAGAATGGCCTGAAATTTTGCATGTGAGTCAGTATGCCCACTCCTACACGGAATCGAATAAATGAGCGTATTTCGAAACGAAGAGCACATTGCGTCACGTCCGGTCAGTTTTTTCGGTTTTTGACCCTATAAAATTATAGAAAATTCATAAAGTGGCAAAAGGCCACGAAACTTGTCATGGATCCTACTCATGATGATACAACATTATAGAAAAAAAATTGGGCTGATTTGAAGGATGTCAGAAAAAAACTCATTTTTGAACGGGGTTTATTTGAAGGATGTCAAAAAAACGCCCAACCATTCCCTACAGGCCGGTACAGAGCGTAATCTGTCCGGCCAGATCAATCCAAAGGCGAAAGGGCTGGCCTTTCGGCCATAGTACGGCCTGTAGGGCGGTCACAGGGGCCAGGGGCGGCACAGGGCGGGATTCTTAGGCGTTCGAAAGGGGCGTGGGAGGCGGATATATAAGGCTGTCGCGGCGCTGTTCGGCGAGCGAGGTGGGACTAAACTCTAGACGCCAGCCCCGCCGAACCTGCTCCGCTCCGCCGAACAGCTAATGGGCCGGCCCAAGCGCGCCGTCGCGCACAGTTATTGGGCCGCCGACCACCCGTTGTCGCCGGTTTGTTATTATTATTAGTTTAAAAATAGTATTAGATTAATAATATTTATCTAATTTTATTATTTATTTTATAAGTAAGAATAATAAGTTGTTTATTATAAATTATAAGTAAAAGTAATAAATTATTTGAAAATAATTGATTATGACCTTTTCGTTACTGCCTAACATTTTTGAGTTTATTAAAAAATCATAATGAGCTAGTTGCTATATTAAAAGCACTACTTAAGCTAAAATGTATTTATAATTTATTAAGTAGATGTATTAAAAACACTACTTAATATATAATTTATTAAGTAGTTATATTAAAAACACTACTTAATATGTAAACCCCCCGCGCCTTTTTGGCCACTATAGGCCAACTTTTTGGCTACGTATTAACTTTTTGGCCAGTATAGCCCAACTTTTGCGTCACGTCAGGAGACCTTTTCTGGGTATTTCTACGGAGAAAACGTAGAAAATGCATCGAGTGTCGAAACGCACCCCAATTTTGCAGGCGTGCTTCCGTGGCATCATGTTGCGTGTCAAAAAAACATGGCGGTGTTTCATGGCTTTGCGAGAGGGAACACCTACTTCAGGCATGTAACCCCAGACCGACACATCAGGTTTGTACTGTGACTATGTGCCAACATGGACGAAACACACCCAACTTTTGCGTGCGCGTGTGAGTGACCCCCACCGGCTCGCACGCCTATTTTCGACGGAATCGGAGTACGAGCGGAAGTTGCGTCACGTCGGGAGACCATTTCTGGGTATTTTCACAATACTAGGGAAAAGCCTAGCAGCAGCGCGGGTTTTGGGCCTATTAGTAGCGCGGGGGCCGGCGCTACTAATAAGGCCCTACAGCTAACATATAGCAGTAGCGCGGGTGCCACCCGCGCTACTACTACGTCCGTTAGTAGTAGCGTGGGTAAAAACCCGCGCTACTACTAATCTCTGATTTTTTTTTGAATTTTTTCGAAAATAAATTTCGATTATTTCCCCTAATTTTCAAATTTCTGAATTATTTTAACCTCCAATCTCTAATCACCCCTCATCCCTGCTCAATTTAATCTCTAATCACCCCTCATCATTCCAAATCATCTAACTTCCCAGACGGTCAGCCGTCCTCTCACTACTCCAACCTGAGCACGCTTAACTTTCGGGTTATATTCTCCCTCGTTTCCAAGTCTGCACTTCTTGTTCTCCTGACAATAATAAGATGTCAATCCTATTAACCTCAGGAATTTAGCTTGAGCATGAAGTCACACATTTCATTGTTTGAGTTTGAAACTATTATTCTAAAAAATAACACTAATATTTAGTAACACTAATATTTCTTGAATAATTAGTTTGACCATAGTTTGACCATAGTTTGACCAGATTTGATCAAAATTCAAAAAAAAACTGAAATAATTATTTATTAACACTAATATTCTTGAGTAATTAGTTTGACCATAGTTTGACCAGATTTAACAAAAATTTAAAAAAACTGATTTTTTTTAATTTTTTTGCCTCCAGATCTTAGAAGCCCCGTAACTTTTTTTCTGTTAGGTTTTTGAGGATTTTGAAAATGTTTAACGGGGTTTACTTGGTTAAATTTGGATGTAACTTTTCGAGTAGATGATTTTTCGTATAAAAAACTTTTTCATCCGAGTTAGTATGCAAAAGTTATGCCCATTTTTACAAATTCTCGAGAGATTTTGCAAATAAAGTTGAAATTCATATTTGCAAATTTTCCCAACAACTAGACCACATATCACATGGGAAACTTATTTTCTTTTATTTCTTTGACATTTTCATCATTTTCTTTTATTTTTTTAAACTGAAAAGGCGATCCAGGGGGGTAGAGTTTGAAACCCAGTATTTAGTAGTAGCGCGGGTTTTTACCCCTCGCTACTACTATGGCATGTCCCCGAGGGGCACGGTTGAGACCGATTAGTAGTAGCGAGGGGTAAAACTTAGTAGTAGCGCGGGTTTTAACCATCGCTACTACTATGGCATGGTCCAGGGGCACGGTAGAGACCACTTAGTAGTAGCGAGGGTTAAAAACCAACGCTACTGCTATCAACTTAGTAGTAGCGAGGGTTAAAAACCCGCGCTACTACTATGGCATGTCCCGGGGGGCACGGTAAAGACCGCTTAGTAGTAGCGAGGGTTAAAAATCCGCGCTACTGCTATCAACTTAGTAGTAGCGAGGTTTAAAAACCTGCGCTACTAGTAAGTAGCAGTAGCGAGGGTTTTTAACCCTCGCTACTAGTAAGCGTCTGTGTATAAGCTTTTCCCTAGTAGTGTCATGGAGAAAAACGTAGAAAATGTATCGAGTGTCGGAACGCACCCCAATTTTGCAGGCGTGCTTCCGTGGCATCATGTTGTGTGTCAAAAAACCATGGCGGCGTTTCATGGCTTTTCGAGAGGGAACACCTACTTCACTCATGTAACCCCAGACCGACACCTCAGGTTTGTACTGTGACTATGTGCAACCATGGACGAAACGCACCCAACTTTTGCATGCGCGTGTAAGTGAACCCCATCGGATCGGACGCCTATTTTCGACGGAATCGGAGTACGAATGTAAGTCGCGTCACGTCGGGAGACCTTTTCTCGGTATTTCCACGGAGAAAAA